>NW_011494650.1:84638-150503 GCF_000754665.1 Bison bison bison | reverse complement strand
GGTGGAGCCTCCGTCACCCGCCCCAAGCCCGTCCTGGTCTCTCCACCGGACTTCCCTTCTGGGCCTTCCCAAGGGGCTGCTTCCGCGGAGTGAGATGCTGCCGGTAACCAAGCGCTGCGCGCGCCGGCCTCGCCCTACCGTGGCTCTTCTCCACCTCCGCCTCCTGACTCCGGGGCCTCCAGCTGGCCCGCGCGCAAGCTCCTGTCACCTCCCGCAGCAGCCCCCTCCCCATTCCCCCTGCGGGCCCCGCCCCCCGCACGATTCTCCCTCACCCGTTTCTGCTTCTGACGCTCTGAGACCTTGCTGCCCGCAGCAGATTTCTGTTTCTTTCTCAGAGGCTTTTATTCAAGGTTTGAAACCTTTTTATTTGCCCCACAGGTTTCTGTTTTTAATATGTCTCTTTAAAAAATACTTTTTGCTTGTACACAGATATGCAGGAACATCCTTGTGCGTCTTTTGTGCATTAGCAAGAATTTCTAAAGGGCACGTACCTTCAATTTGGTTTCCTGTCCCAGGGCTTCGAAGAGTTTCAGCTCTGCCAGGTAGGGCCAGGTGGGTTTGCAGAGTGACTAGCAGACTGTCTGCGGGACTCTGTGAGTCCCTGTTTCTCAGGCCTTCGTGTGTTCAGTCTCGCAGTCGTCTCCCGACTCTTTGTGACCCTATGGACTGTAGCCCACCAGACTCTTCTGTCCATGGGATTTTCCAGGCAAGAATACTAAAGTGGGTTGCCATTTCCTTCTCCAGGGGATCTTCCCCACCCAGGGGTCAAACCCGCGTCTCCTGAGTCTCCTGCATCGCAGGCAGATTCTTTACCACTGAGCCATGGGGGGAAGCGCAGCGGTAGATACTGTGAAGCATTTTATATATTTTCCCTTATCTGTGGTGATGAGAAGTCTTGTTCTAATTTGCGTTTTCCTAATTCTTAATTGCGCTGAAAATCTTCAGGTGTTTATTGGACAGTTTGATTTCTTTATATGATTTATTAGGTTTCATCCTGTGCTTACTTTGTGTGTGTTGAATGGCCTTATTTTTTATTTTTAAAGAATTATTATTTTGGCAGCATTGAGTCTTCGTTGTGGCATGCATGGTCTCCCTTGAGACCAGCTGGCTTCTTTTTAGTTGAAGCGAGTGCTCGGTAGTTGCGGTGCTTGGCCTCAGTTGGGCAGCGAACCTGGGCTCTTAGTTCCTTGACCAGGGCCCAGGATTGAACCCAGGCCTTCGCAGTGAAAGCACAGAGTCCTAACCACTGGACCACCAGGGAATACTGGTTTAAATATTGATTTTTGTTTGTTTCTTCTTGTATTTTTAAATATATCCTATGTATATCTTTTATTGTTGCTGCTGTTTAGTTGCTTAGTCGTTTCTGACTCTTTGCGACCTGGTAGACTGTAGCCCCACTCCAGTACTCTTGCCTGGAAAATCCCATGGATGGAGGAGCCTGGTGGGCTGCAGTCCATGCGGTTGCTGAGGGTCGGACACGACTGAGCGACTTCACTTTCACTTTTCACTTTCATGCACTGGAGAAGGACATGGCAACCCACTCCAGTGTTCTTGCCTGGAGAATCCCAGGGACGGGGGAGCCTGGTGGGCTGTCGTCTATGGGGTCGCACAGAGTCGGATACGACTGAAGCGACTTAGCAGCAGCAGCAGCAGACTGTAGCCCATGAGGCTTCTCAGTCCATGGGATTTCCCAGGCAAGAATACTGAAGTGGGTAGCCATGTCCTTCTCCAGGGGATATTCCTGACCTGGATCAAACCGGCTATATCCTGCACTGACAGGCAGGTTCTTTACTGCAGAGCCACCTGGGAAGCCCATAACTTTTATTAAGTATGTTTGAAAATATCTTCTCTCATCATGCCATTTGCTTTTAATTTTGTTGTGTCTCATACGGAAGTTTTTTTTGATAAAGTAAAATTAAGCAATTTTTTCTGTTTGGATAGTGTGTTTTCCGTATTATTTTCCTATAATAGCCATAAACATTTTTAAGAAACAGGCCTTCAACCTGTCTGAGATACCTTTTTGTGTGCCGTGGAAGGCAGGATCTAATTTTACTTGCCTGTGGAAAATCAGTTGTGCCAGTCCCATTTATTGAATGGTTCATTGCTGTTAACATTGCAAGTGTGTCATAGTGTATGCATGGAGCTTATATAGGAGAGTTGAGCATTTTTGGATTTTGGTACCCAGTTGAGCATGATCCTGGAATCAGTTCCCTATGGACAGTTAGGGACAACTGTATTTCACTTTTATAACCACAGCCCCATGATAAGACTTGCTATTTGGTAGGGCATGGCTCTGCCTGAGTTCTTCGGCATTTCCTTGGTTAATCTTCGGTCATGACTCATGATAGTCAGTCATTGTGCTCAGATGTCATGATATGTTCTGTTTTGTCTTTGGCTGCACTGGGTCTTCCTGGCTGCTTGGACTTTCTCTAGTGCGGTGTACAGTCTTCTCCTTGCAGTGGCTTCTCTTGTTGTGGAGCCTGGGCTCTAGGGCTTGTGGGCTCAGTAATTGCAGCTCTTGGGGTCTAGACTAAGCAGGCTCAGTAGTTGTGACACATGGCCTCAGTTGCCCCTTGGCCCGTGGGATCTTCCCAGGCTAGGGATTGAACCCCTGTCTCCTGCAGGTGGATTCCTAATGACTGGATCACCAGGAAAATCCTATTGCAATTTTGATTGTATAGAATTAATAGGTTCATTTGGGGAAAATTGACATTTTTATATTGAGTCCTCCTGTTTATGAACACTGTCTACTTCTCCATAGGTGTTTTTTGTTTTTTTTTAGTGTCCTTCAGTAAAGTTTTGTTCATAAGCATGTAGTTTTCGTAGGTGTTGTGAAAGCTGTTTTTTGGTTGCTGATTACTAGTACACAGGAGTGATATTAACTAGCCTGTTGACCTTCTATATGGCAGTCCTGTTGAACTTTATCATCCCAACACTTGGCTAATACTTTTGTATTTTTTATGTAGATGGTCTTATCATTCTCAAATAATGATGATTTTGTGTGTTCTCTTGCAATCTTTATGGCTTGTGTTCCTTTTCTTTTCTGGTCAAGCGATAGCATTCAGGATCTCAGTTCCCCGACCCAAGATCGGACCTGTGCTCCCTAACCACTGAACTATGACATCTGCTTCTTTTTCTGTGACTTAATGCACTGACTGGGGTCTTTGGTGCATTGTTACAGCAGCGGAGTGAGGAAGCAAGCATCCCCATCTTGTCATTGACCAATGCAGACACTTCTGTTGTGTTACTTTAGGGTTGCTACCAACCAGACTTGAGTGCTGGGACTGCCAGGGGCTAGGCTTGCACTCTGAAAACCACTGCTGTATGTGTGATATGTAGAGTTGTGTTCCCTTTTTTGTTCTTTAAAATATTGTGTCCTTTTCCATCTCTTCCCCTTCCCCACATTGGACCTGCCAGATGTTATTAGCATTTTCAAAGAACCAAGGTTGAGATTATTTTCTGTTTCTTTAAATCATGTTTATTTTCTTCATCTTCTTTCCTTGAGTTGCTTTCTTATTCTGTGTCTGGTTTCTTGTTTAATGCTTAGATTATTCTTTCAATCCCCTTGTTAAAATAAATGTGTTAAGGATGCCCATTTTTCCTCAGGTAAGCTTTATTTCCATTTTCCCTTCAGTCTCTGTTCTTATGTTTTTCTTGAAGGGGTACTTTTAAAAAATTAATCAGATAGTAGGACCACAATATGAATGTTTGCCAAAAGATACCAGTCTTTGGAATTTTTTGAAACTTTCTTTTTTTGCTTGGTATGTGGTATTTCTTATAATATTCAATGTACATTTTGAAAAAAAATGTGTATGTATTCTCTATGCTTTAAGTAGGTATTCTCTACTTGATCCACTCACTTCTGAGGAAAGTGTGTTAAACTCTCTCATTGCAGGGGAGGGTTTGTATGTTTCTTATCGGCACTGCACTTAGCTCTGATTTTCTATACTTTGAGGATTTGTTGGTAGACACGTGTGGTTATAATTACAGCTTTTTGGTGGATTTTTCTTCTATTAACATGCAGTGTCTGCTTTTGTTCCTAATAATGATTATTGGTTTGAGTTTTTATTTTTATTTTTATTTTTTTTTTGAGTTTTGTTTTGATTGGTATAAATATTGCTAAACCACATGCAGCAATGCATATTGAGTTTGCAAATAGTGTGCCAAAGGGAGGAAGCCAGCGCAGAATGTAGAAGGCATAGCTAGTCTAATGGAGTCCCCAGGGCCCTGGTCTGTGCTGGTGAGAGGAGGGTAGCGGCTCTCCCTTGGGAGGTGGGGAAGCAGGCAGAGCCCGCAGCTGCCGGAGGGCTGACGGCTGGGTCTGTCTGCTGAGCCCCTTGACCAGTGTGGTCAGGATTTGTTGACTTTCCTGTATAAATGTTTTACTCCAATAAAGAGCTTTAAAAATACAGAGAAGGTAAATATAGCTGTTGTAGCTTTATTTTAATTACTGTTTCTTTGGTCTGCCTTATGTTTAGCCTTTCTGTGTATTTTATTTTAGGTTATATAGGTGCACTTTGTGTATCTACTTGGGGAGTTTTTTGCATCCAGTAGGTGAGTTTAATCCTTTTGCTTCAGTTACCCATCCATTGGACTTACCTCTGCTCATTTTGTATCTTTTGACTCCTAATCTTTGTCTTTGCTTTTCGCCTTCTGTTCAATTTTTTTAACTTCCCTTTCTTTCTCAGCCCTTAATGTGTTATCTTTATTCTTTCATATAAAGTGAATAACTCTCCATTTTCCACCTGAATGAGATAACTTTGTGCCTGGGAGGAGGTAGGGGCAGATGATCTGAAATGTTGCATGTGTCTGCAGGGAGCAGAGTCTGCTTGGGAGGCCGAGTGCTGAGGCCAGCTGCGGGAGGGGCCAGGCAGTGACTGGCTCCTGCATCCATCCATCCCAGGAAGCCCAGGGTACCAGGGGATGGCAGCTTTGGATCTGTGTGCCCTGCCTCAGGTGAGCGTCTGTCCTCCCTGGGAGGCGGGAGGTCTTCTCCCAGGGCTTCCCTGTCTGCTCAGCCTTAGCAAACTGTCAGGCTTCTCTGGTGTGGGATGCTGAGGGGTGTTGAGCAGAGGAAGGGTGACCTTGGATTTGCCTAGCCTCCCTGAATGGGCTGGCTCAGCAGCCAAAGGGTCAGGGCCCACGCCTCCCCCAACTACTCCAGGCCACACACTGGGGGTCAGGCCTGTAGTTACCTCTGTGCTACTTCTCTAGCCCAGGGCCCAGCCTGAGGCACGCCTGGGCCTCAGCAGCTCCTGTTGTTACAGGCTGAAGTGACCTTCGAGGACGTGGCTGTGTTCCTTTCGCAGGAGGAGTGGGGCCTTCTGGGCCCTGCTCAGAAGGGCCTCTACAGGGAAGTGATGCTGGAGACTTACAGGAACCTGGTATCGCTGGGTGAGCCCCCTCACTGGGATGCAACTCAAGGAACAGTCCTGGGGGCTGAGGGCTGAGCAGGGGCTGGGCCGGGGGCCTCATTCTCTGAGTTCAGAGATGTATTACTGATTCTGGTCCCAGGCAGGCCTGTCTGCACAGCAGAGGGCCCCCGGTGGGGCTTGGTTAGGCAGCCCCAGATGAGACTGCCTCCCTTCCCCAGGCCCAAGGCAGATGCGCCTCCTGATGGAGAGAGCCCTTGTGCTCAGATCTTCAACTGCATGCCCACGCCCACCCCTCCAGGGAGTATCCAGACTTCCTGTCACCCCCGCACGTGTATGTCCTCTCCCTTGGCAGTCCTGGGTGAGCCCGCACTGTGTCCGTGGCACCCACCCCAGGCCCCGTCTCCTTCCCAGGAGCTGGACTTGCAGGTCCCAAGCCGGAGGTGATTGCACAGTTGGAGCAAGGGGATGAGCTGTGGGTCCTGGACATGCATGGGGCAGAGCAACCAAGCGTTGATGGCTCAGGTGCGTGGGGGGCTGCCTCCCCAACCCGCCTGCTGAACAGCATGTGTGGAGGCCCACAGAATGTGGTACCAAACTGACTCATGGGTTTGGAGGAAGATGGGCAGTACAGAGGCCCTGGGAGCGGCCTCTGCCAAAACCTGGGTGCTCTTTCTTTTAATTGAAATATAGTTGATTTACAGCATTCTGTTAGTTTCAGGTGTACAATTTAGTGATTCAGTATTTTTACAGATTATATTCCTTTTTTTTTTTTTAGATTATATGCCTTTTAAAATTATTACAAAATAATGGCTGTTTCCCCCATGTGGTACAGTATCTTTGTTGTTTATTTATGGGGTAATTCTTGAGCTGAATCTTGTAGAAGGGTGAGAGGGGGCTGTGTTGATGGAGGAGAAGAGGGGAGGACACCTGGGCATGCCCTGAGGGACCCCGTGGAGCCCTGCCCTCCAGAGTCCTGCCTCCCAAGGATTATCAGGTGGTCACACGGGGCCACAGGGAAGAGCATCACTTCATCACCCTCCTCTAAGTTAACCTACTGGATGGTTATAGACTTATACAGGAAAGGGAGGGGGTACACATCACCCTGGATTTCAGCACCCAGATGCAGATGTGTGACGGTGTGTGCCTGCTGTCCCTTTTCCAGTGGAGTCTAGGCCACGCCCGCACACAGACGTCACTTCCTAGCAGGAATGCAGTGACCTGTGCACATTGCTGGGTTGCTGATTTTTCACTGAACGCACTTCTGTTTCTGTGTCCCTGTGCTCACTGGAGGTACTTGGGAAGGCTCTTCTCTAGACTCACTGCGGCGGATGACCTGAGAGTGTTGTCCTGCAGTGTCTTCCTAGTGTCCCTGGAAGGAACTGTTGGCTCAAAGGACTTGAATTTCTCTTCTGTAAATTTGTTTCTTCAGATATAAATACTTACAGAAATGAGACAAATCCTATTTACAGCTCAGTGAGTTTATACAAACAGTCCACCCACCAGATCAAAATAGGGAACATTTCTAGTTCCCTGGGAGACCACAGGGCCACCTCTGTCATCTCCCATAGCTCCCCTGGGCCTCCTCTCTGACTCCTGCAGGGCAGGGCTGCCGTGTTGTATGGAGTTTGGTCTCATCACCATTTGCTGTTCTGTCATGAACATACCGCAGAGTATTTTCCACTATACTTCTGCAGGGCATTTGGTTGTCCCCACCTTGGGCCTGTTGTGTGTGTGTGTGTGTGTCTTGGCTCACAGAGAACAAGTTTCTGATGAGCATGTTCCTGCACGTGGAGTCACTGTGTGTCTTGTCAGGGAAGGAAGGGTGGAGACAAGGCCTCAGATGAGGGCATCCTCTGTGGCGTCTGGAGTGTAAGTGCTGGTGGCTCACGGGTGGTCTCTCAGGACCCTGGGGAGACCCTTGAGAATGGACGTGGCCTGTGTGCTTGTCACCCTAATCTTCAGTTAGCACAAGCTGTGCTCTCTGTGTTCCTGGGGAGGCAGCCGGTTTCCCACCATGGATGTTGGGGTGGATCAGCAGCTTCTTCATCAGATATCCTTAGTGTCCTCTGGGGCCCCTCCTTGCTCTGGTTTTGGTGATGCTGTGAAGCTTTCATCTTCCGTCCTTTTGGGACGAGGACAGGTATCCTGCAGCAGGCTCTGTGTGCAGGAAAGGTTGAGTATTAAGAGTTGGGTGGATGCTTGCACTGCCCTGTGATTGCAGCCCTGGGCAAGGCTTTTAGCCTCTGACTGCCAGGCTCTCGTGTCTGCATGACATTGGAGATGGTGGAGCTGGTAGTCCACAGGTGGTTGGCAGCAGCTTTTACCTTCCTTCCAGAGTCAGAACAGGTGACCTTGAGGTGTTCTGTTTGTTTTTTCAGCTCATGGGACCAGGACTGAGAACCAGGAGGTCACTTCAGGAGAAATGCTGTTTGGGAGAGAACTGGACCCACTCAGGGGGAGTGTTCTCCGGGGACCTGAGCCAGGAGAAGTCCATGAGCGTGTCAGGGAGCCAGAGGGGCGCCTGGACAGGCCTGGGGAGCAGAGAGGCCCCAGGCTGGTCCCACTGGCCAATGAGGAGTGTGGCCTGGAGTCTGGAGGAAACCTCAGGTCGCGGTCAAGGCCTGTCCCTGATCAAAGACCTCACAAATGTGATATATGTGAACAGAGTTTTGAACAGAGATCATACCTTAATAACCATAAACGTGTACACAGGTGCAAAAAAACAAATATAGTTCACGATTCAGGGGAAATTTTCGCTGCGAATTTAGTTAAAGAAGATCAGAAAATTCCTGTTGGGAAAAGATTGTATTATTGTGGTTGTTGTGGGAAGGCCTTCAGGTACAGTGCTAACCTTGTCAAGCACCAGCGACTGCACAGTGAAGAGAAGCCCTACAAGTGTGAAGAGTGCGGGAAGGCCTTCCACCAGAGCTGTGAGCTCATCAGTCACCGGAGGATGCACTCTGGAGAGATCCCCTACCGTTGCGATGAGTGCGGGAAGACATTCAACCAGAGGCCCAACCTCATGAAGCATCAGAGGATCCACACGGGGGAGAAGCCCTACAAGTGCAGCGAATGCGGGAAGCACTTCAGTGCCTACTCCTCCCTCATTTACCACCAGAGGATCCACACAGGGGAGAAGCCCTACAAGTGCAGTGACTGCGGGAAGGCCTTCAGTGACGGCTCAATCCTCATCCGGCACCGTCGGACCCATACCGGAGAGAAGCCGTACGAGTGCAAAGAGTGTGGCAAAGGCTTTACCCAGAGCTCCAATCTGATCCAGCATCAAAGAATTCACACTGGGGAAAAGCCCTATAAATGTAATGAATGTGAGAAAGCCTTCATCCAAAAAACCAAGCTTGTTGAACATCAAAGAAGCCACACCGGAGAGAAGCCCTATGAGTGTAATGACTGTGGCAAAGTCTTCAGCCAGAGCACCCACCTCATCCAGCACCAGAGGATCCACACGGGAGAGAAGCCCTACAAGTGCAGTGAGTGTGGGAAGGCTTTCCACAACAGTTCCAGACTCATCCACCATCAGAGGTCACACCACGGAGAGAAGCCATATAAGTGTGCTGATTGCAAGAAGGCCTTCAGCCAGGGCACGTACCTCCTGCAGCACCGGAGGATCCACACTGGGGAGAAGCCGTACACGTGTGGCGAGTGCGGCAAGGCCTTCCGGCACAGCTCCAACATGTCCCAGCACCAGAGGATTCACCTCCGGGAAGACTTCTCCCTGTGACGGTCGGGAGGCCCAAGGTCTGTGGTGCACTTCCCCCACGTGACCACCCTCTCTTTACTTACTGTCCACATGGTGTCACAGGTGAACAGGCACTTCTAATTTTTAAAAACCTCTTTCTTAAAAGCAGTGGATGTTCATTTTAGAGAAATTGAGTGGAAAAAGGTAAGCAAAAGGGAGAAGCCCTGTGGCCTACCCTTAGAAAGAGAACTCACTACTATTGCGATCAGCGTAGGTTGTGTCCAGACACTCAAATAGCATCCACAAGAGAAGTACTGTGGAACTTGTGAGAGCAGCTCCTGTTTCCTCAGTCCTGGAAAACTCCTGGAGAGTTCTACGTGTTTATGTGGTTTTACACCTTGTAAGTTTTAAAACAGCATGTTGTTCATACTTTTTCTATGTCACTTAATAGAGTTGATATTGCCTTTTTTATTGTGGTAATAACATTGTGTGTTAGTCACTCAGTCGTGTCTGACTCTTTGTGACCCCATGGGTTGTAGCCCGTCAGGCTCCTCTGTCTATAGGATTCTCCAGGCAAGAATACTGGAGTGGGTTGCCATTTCCTTCTCCAGTAAAAACATTATGTTTACCATTTTAACCACTTTTAAGTGTACAACTCAGTGGTATTGGATACATTCACAGTGTTGTATGACCATCAGCAAATCTGTTTCCAAAACTTTATTACAGACAGAAACTCTGCACTCCTCCGCTTTTCCTTATCCTCTCTCTTAAGAATTTGCTTACTCTGAAGTACCTCGTGTAAGTGAGGTCACACATTTGCCTTTGTGTCCTGGCTCATTTCACTTAACGTAAGGTCTCTTCATGGCTGAAGCGTACTCCATTGTTTGCAGACACCATGTTTTTTGTTCACCCATCATCTGTTGATGGGTTATGGGTGTTTCTGCTTGTTGACTTTGTGCATAATGCTGCTGTGAACATTGGTGTACAAATCTGTGCTTGTACTTTCCATCCTTCCAATACTTTGGGGATATAATCCCAGGAATAAAGTTGATGGATCATATGGATCTTCTAAGTTTTTGAAGAATGACCAAACTTTCCCACAATGGAAGTTTCATTGTACATCCCCACTGTCAGTTCATGAAGGTTCCAGTTTCTCCGTGTCTTCCTCAATACTTGTTGTTTTCCATTGTTTTGATAATTGTCACCCTGAGTGTGAAGTGGTATCTCATTTGCTTTTGGTTTGCGTTTCCCTGATGACTAATGATATTGAGCATCATGTGCTTATTGACCCTTTATTCCTATGTCTTCTTTGGAGAAGTGTCTATTTAGACCCTTTGCCCATTTTTGAATTGGGCTGTTTCTTTTTGTTGTTGAGGTGTAGTAGTTCTTAATGTATTTTGAAGGGTAGTCTTTAATTTTCCATTTTAAAAAAAATATATATACTTTACTGAAGTATAGTTGACTTAGTGTTTCAGGTGTACAGCAGGGTGATTCAGTTGTACAGATACACATTATTTTTGAAATTATTTTCCATCAGAGGTTATACAAGATGTTGACTATAGTTCCCTATGCTATACAGTAAACCTTTGTTGCATGTCTATTTTTTAATTAGAAATCTAGCTTTCCATTCATATTAAAGGGGTAATCTTTATCAGATTAATAATACTTGCAAATATTTTCTTATTCTATGAGTTTTCTGTCTACTCTGTTGATAGTGTCCTTTCATTCACAAAAGTTTTTAATGTTTATTAAGTTCAACTTATCTAGGGCATCTCTGGTGGCTCAGTAGTAAAGAATCTGCCTGTCAGTGGAGGGGACATGAGTTCGATCCCTCATCTGGGAAGATGCCCACATGCCCCGGAGCAACCAAGCCTGTGCACCAAACTCTGAGCTTGTGCTCTGGAGCTCACTTGCCCTAGAGCCCCTGCTCTTCGACAAGAGAAGCAATGAGAGACGCCTGCACACAGCAGCTCGCTGCAACTAGAGCAAAAGCCCGCACAGCAGTGAAGAGCCAGCACAGCCAAAACAAAAACAAAAACTTACCTGTCTTTTCTCTTGTTGCCTGTGCTTAGGGTGTCATATTCAGGAAATCATTATTAAATCCAATATTATCAAGATGTGCCCCTATCTTTTCTTCAAAGAGATTTATAGTTTTAGGTCTTATGGTTTGGTCTTTGATCTGTTTTGAACTAATTTTTTATATATCTTGACAGGTAAGGGTCCAACTTTAAAATCTTTGGTGTGTGGATATAGTTTTCCCTATAACATTTCTTGAAAAGCTTTTTTTTTCCCCACCCACAGAATGGTGTGTTAGCTCAGGCTGCCATAACAAAATATCACAGACCAGGTGGATTAAAATCCAGAAGTTTATTTCTCACATTTCTGGAGGCTGAGAAGTCCAAGACCAGTGTGCTGGCTGATCTAGCTCCTGGTCAGGGTTCTTTCCCAGGCTAAAGTACAGCCACCTCAGTGTGTCCTCACTTGGTGGAGAGAGATGTCAGGTGTCACTTTGCTGGCAGGAGAATGAAGCCTGTGATTAGAGGGTTAAAAACCTCCACCTTTAGGGAGCGGGGATGGGCTAGAGGTTGAACTGATGGTGTCTGTGAAGGAAGCCTCCATAGAAACCAACAGAGCTTCTGGGTGGTGAGCACGGAGTTCCATGCCTTCCCTCATGCCTGGCACTCTGTATCTCATCTGCCTGTTATTCACATCCTAGTGATAAACTGGTAATCTAGTGAGTAAACAAGTTTTCCTGAGTTCTGGGACCCACTGTAGCAAGTTAACTGAACCCAAGAAGTGGGTCATGGGAAGCTGATTTGTAGCCAGTTGGTCAGAAATACAGGTAACAACCTGGACTTGCAACTGGTGGATGAAGAACTGGGTCTTGTGAGGTTGAGCACTTTCCTGTGGAATCTGACTCTGGGTAGATAACGTCGTAACTGAGTTGAATTTTTGACATGCTGCTGACATCCAAGAATTGCTGTTGGTGTGAGGAAGCCAAGGTGCGCACACATACACAGACACACACTCACTCTTTGGAACTGGATCCAGGAACTCCTTTTGCAGAGATGACATAGATTTTGGGCCTAATCAACTGGGTGGGCAGTAGTGCCATTCACCGGAAAGCAGAAGACAGATTTAGGGACTAATCAGATGCTGTGGACATGTCAAGTGTGAAATATCTGTGAAACACCAAAGCAGAGATGCTGAGTAGGCAGGTGGGCTCTGGGTATCTGTCTAGTCTGCAAGTTTGGGAAACACTACCAAAGATGGCATCACAGTCACAACAGAATTAAGCCACCATGAAAACCCAACTTAATGCAGAAGTCCTGGGACTATCACCTGGAGCAGCTGACATCAGAGCTTGCCCAGAGAGTCAGTGCTGGTGTTTGGCTGGGATTCTTAGGGCAGGAAGCTACCTGCTCCTCAGAACAAAGCCTGGGCTGCTGGGGGATACACTGGCTCCTTGAGGATGACACCTGCTTAGGAATGAAGGCAGTATAAAGGACCAAGCCCTGGGGTGAGAGCCTGGACCCAGCAGTGCCTGACACCACCTCATCTACATTTCCTGTAACAGCACAGTTAGCACACGCTTTTGCTTATCCACATTTATAAGAAACAGTTTTATTACAGCAATGGGACTCAATGGTATGGAGCGCCATACCACTTGAGAGGACATCCTTCCATAAGTGAGCACCAGTGTACAACTATACAGCTTCCCCACTAACCCTTATTAACAATACCTACTTAGTCTGCTCCTGAGACTGTTGCGAGTCTTTTATAACAGGGTACCCAACCCCTGGGCCAGTACTGGTCTATGGCCTGTTAGGAACCAGGCCACACAGCAGGAGATGAAAAGACAGCAAACAAGGAAAGATTCATCTATGTTTATATCCACTCCCCATTGCTTGCATTACAACCTGAGTTTCACCTCCCGCCCTCTCTGTGGAAAAACTGTTTTCCATGAAATCTGTCCCTGGTGTCAAAAAGGTTGGGGACAGCTGTTTTACAACACAGTGTGAACACTCACTTCAGTCTACTGTAGAACCATCTAAAGGAACCCCCCTCTTCTGGCAGGAAGGACATCTCAGCTGAAAACCTACAAATGGGGTCCTGGGCTTGTCAGCACCCAACATGCAGGTCTCCCATCTGCCCCACAGCATTCCTGGAAAAGTGCTACATTCCACAGAAACCCCACATCACTGCAGAGGTGGCCACTCTAGGGAAGAGGCTAAAAGAAATTAAACCTAAACTCTTCATCACGAGTATCCGAGGTGCCCTTGGACCTTCCTTCTGGACGAGGTCTGCAGACCCTTCGGCTCTTCTTTCTGGCAGCCTCACCTACAGGCTGCACCTGGGCTGAGTGGGCAGCTGTAAGCGAAGAGAGGGACAGTATCAGAATAATAATAGCAAACATTAACTGCCCATACAACTCTAACCTCACTGTAAAAATTAACTTATTGGCTTCTCGTCCTATCATCACAGAGAGATTCACTAACTCTGCTCCCCTTGTCTCGCTAGTCCAAGCCGGAGTTCTGTGACCCGCGCCCCAGGCTTTCTCCCTGTGGCTTTCCTGAGCCCCCTCCTACTGTGGCAGCCCCGCTGCTCGAGGCTTCCCCCTTTCACTGCCCAGGCTTTTTCTTTTGCCCCCTTGAACTAGGCAGTTCTTCATCAACCAGTTCTCAGCTTCTCACCAGTCCTGAGAGCCTGCAGGGCCTCGCGCCACTCGGCTTCTATCTGAGCCCTGTAGTCCCCAAACAAAGAGCGCATCAACTGCCTCTTCCGGGGCAGAGGGGTTCTCTGGCTGCGCAAGGTTCGGATGGCTCCAAGAGCTTGTTCTTCTGCAGATGAAAACAAAGGACTAGTAACCTCTATCCTCACTTCCAACTGTCCTACCGCAAAGGCAACAATTCCATCCCTTGGCAGCACCTGAGGCCATAGGACTGTCACCGTTTCCCTCCCCCAACTCTACAGATGGGCCCTCACTCTGCTTAGGGGTGGGTCTCTGCATCTTCAGTCCCAGCTCCAGCTTTTCCACGCACCAGGCCAGTTCCCGAGCCAGCTGCTCAGCCTATGATGGATTGTGGGTAGTGACTGTGAGCGGGCATCTGGGTGCTGGGGCCTCCAGCCTCATCCCATAGGAACCCCAAACGCCGCATCTCATCCACTTCCCGCTGTAAATCCGGGACCACACCCACAAGCGGGCTCCCGCCCAGTACGCGCCCGGGACTTCACCCTTCCCGACTGAGGCCCGCCCTTGCCTGGGCCTCTGCGCTTAGGGGGGCTTCCTCGGGGTCCTGCTTTTCTGGGGTCTTCCCGCTTCCATTGGCAACAGACGCCCCATCCCGGGTTTTCTTCTTTTGCTTCTTGGTCCTCGAGGCAGCGTCACGGCACGTAGGGCGCCCTAAGCAGACGGACTGGCTGAGGCCTTACAGTGAAGGACTCGGGGCTTTAGGAAGCAGCCTGGGGAACCAGGGGCTGCAGGGTGCACGGGCAGTACCTGGGCCTGGGGCTGCCGCTGTCTCCCGAGCAGGATGTCCTGGAGCCTGGGGAAAGAACGAGGGTCATGAGGAGCCGCCGACCGCCCAAAGGCGTTCCCCACTTGCACACCGCTCACCGCCATGCGCTGCCGCCAGGACCGAGGAGGGCTGGGGTCCCACGCTGAATGCGCTCCCAGGGAAACAAGTCTGCGTCGCAGAGTTCCGCGGGGCGGGGGCTGTGCGCGCGGTGGGCGGGGCGCGGGCGCTCGGAGCACCGTCTGGACGAGAACCACTCAGGACCTACTAGGTTGCAGGTGGTGGTGGTGGTGGGTTAGTCGCTCAGTCGTGTCCGACTCTTGCGACCCCATGGACTGTAGCCCGCCAGCTCCTCTGTCCCTGGGATTCTCCAGGCAAGATACTGGAGAGGTTGCAGGTATTGCTCTGGATGAAGGGACGCTACTCAAGGGAACCACCTGCTAGTGGGGCGGGAACAGTGGGAAAACAGGGGGCTTCCCTGGACGCCCAGCGGTTAAGAACTTGCCTGCCAATACAGGGGACACGGGTTGGATCCCTGGTCTGGGAAGATGCCACGTGCTTGGGCAACAGAGCCCCCAGTCGGCAACTGCTGAAGGCGCGGAGCCTAGACCCTGAACCCTGCAACAGAAGAAGCCTCCGCAGCGAGAGGCCTGCGGCTGCATCTAGAGAGTAGCCCTTGCTGGCCACAAGTAGAGAAAGCCCGTGTGCAGCAACAAAGACCCTGCGCGCCCCAAAATACATAAATAAACAATAAAATAAAGAAGGCCGGTCAACAGACATGAATAGCTGTCATTGAGCGCGACGCTGTAACAGTGGCCCCAGCAGGGCGGGGAGTGGTCAGCAGTCCTCCGAGGACCTGCAGGCCTGGCGGGGCTGCTCTGGCAGCAGGAAGCAGGGCGGGGGCGAGCCACACGGCGAGGTGGGCGGGTCGTGGGGCCCTGGACCGCAACGCAGGCGGCTTCTGTTTCAAGAGAAGTGGAAGAGGGTGGGAGGGGGTTCGGGGGTTGCGGGAACCCCCTCATCCCTTGGAGGAGTGTCGCAGTGTCGCGGCCTTCCCCGGACGCTGCTGTGTGGTCGGCACCATGTCCTGCGCTTCCAGGCTCCCGGCCCAGGGCCACCCTACTGCACAACCGCTGTTGGCCCTGCACCACAGGCGTCAGGGAGTGGCTCAGGCAGTAAAAGCGTCTGCCTACAATGATGGAGACCCGGGTTCGATCCCTGGGTCAGGAAGGTCCCCTGGAGAAGGAAATGGCAACCCACTCCAGTATTCTTGCCTGGAAAATCCCATGGACAGAGGAGCCTGGTAGGCTACAGTCCATGGGGTCACAAGAGTCGGACACGACTGAGCGACTTCACTTTCACTTTCTTTCACAGGCATCGGGAGAACGGGAATGCGCGGTGCTGTTCATCATTCCTGTCAGTGAAATCTGGGTCGCTTCCTGAGGCAAGAGGATGGGCGGTATCAGAAAGTAGAGTTTGCTCATCCCGATAGTTCCTTCAGTTTTTTTTTTTTTTAATTTACCATTTATTTATTTATTTTTGGCTGTGCTGGGTCTTCATTGCTGCAGGGGCTTGTCTCCACTGGTGGTGAGTGGGGACTCCTCTCTAGCCGTGGTGCGTGGGCTTCTCGTTGTGCTGGCTCCTCTTGTGGTGGATCATGGGCTTTAATGGTTCCAGCTCCTGGGCTCTAGAGCCCAGGCTCAATAGCTGTGGTGCACAGGCGTGGTTGCCCCAGCGCAGGTGGGATCTTCCTGGATCAGGGATTGAAACCATGTCTCCTGTATTGGCAGGCAGATTCTTTACCACTGAGCCACCAGGGAAGCCCATTTCTTTAGTTTTTAAGTAAAAATAAAAGACACATTTAACTTTATTGAACAATTTATCCACCGTTTTGTTCCACTACCGTCTGCAATTTTTCAGGCAACTTCATAATTTCATCTTCCTAAACATTTTATGTTTTGGAGCAAAGAATTGTTCCAGGTGACTTTTACAGTCTTCCAAGGAATAGAAATTTTTTTCCATTAAGAGAATTTGTACATATGTATACCTATGACTGATTCATGTTGATGTGTGGCAGAAACCAACACAACATTGTAAAGCAATTATCCTCCAATTAAAAATAATAATAAAAAAAAGAATTTTGTAAAGACCAAAATAAATGGAAATCTGAAGGTGCAATGTCTGGTGAACACGGCAGATGAATCAGAATGTCCCAGCCAAGCTCAAACAGTTTTTTCCTGATCATCAAAGAAACATGCAATCTTGAATTATCCTGATGGAAGATTTTGCATTTTCTGTTGACTAATTCTGGACACTTTTTGTCAAGTGCTGCCTTCAGTTGATCTAACTGAGAGCAGTACTTGTTGGAATTAATTGTTTGGTTTTCTGAAAGAATCTCATAACAGACGACTCCCTTCCACTCCCATCACATACACAACGTTATCTTCTTTGGATGAAGACTGGCCTTTGGTGTGGTTGGTGTTGGTTCATTTTGCTTGCGCTAAGATCTCTTCCGTTTCACATTACTGTATAGTATCCACTTTTAATTGCCTGTCACAATTTGTTTTAAAAACAGAAAGTTTTCATTATGTTTAAGTAGGGAATCACATGTGGAAATATGGTCGAGGTTTTTTCACTTATGTGGAACCCAAACATCAAGGTGATGAACATAACCAAGCTGGTGTAACTGATTTTCAGTGCTTGATTTGGATATTTTGAATATGTTAGCTATCTCCCCCATGCTGTAATTTGCTTGTCCTCAATTAATGTTCTTAACTTGATTGCTGTCAATTTCAACTTGTCTACACCACTGTGGAGCATCATCCAGAGAGAAATCTCTAGCACGAAACTTCACAAACCACTTTTGACACATTCAATCAGTCCCAGCACCTTCTTCATATATTGCAAACAAATCTTCTTTTGCGTTTCAGTTGTGTTTTTACCTTTCTTGAAATAATAAAGCATAATAGGCCAAAAATGTTGCTTTTCCCCTAACATCTCTAATAGTAAAATGGTTACACATAAAAATCACTGACTTCCCTAGTTGTCCAGTGGTTAAGACACCGTGCTTCTACTGCAGGAAGCACAGGTTTGATCCCTGGTCGAGGAAGTAATATCCTAGATTCTGCTCACAGTGGTTGAATAGAAAAAAGAAAAATTCACCAATTTTGGTAAGTTGTTTTAAAAGCACACCCATACAACAGCTGTCACAATGCAATCTAAAAAAATTGCTTACAATGAAGTTAAAGACAACTAAGCATTACTAGAGCCATCTTATGGAAAAAACTGAATGAACTTTTTGGCCAACTCAAAAAGCTAACATTTTAGGTGTTTATTGAGGGGTAACGAATTATCAGGAAACTTAGCACATTGAAAATATCAAACATTCATTAACTCATAGTTTCTGAGGATCAGAAATCTAGCAAAGCATAGCTGGTTGGTTCTAGCTCAGGCTTTCTCTTCAGGGAGTAAAACCAAAGACATTTTAGATGTTTTTTATTTTAATTTATTTTTTGGTAGACATATTTTAAAATAACCACGGTTAGGATGTCTCTAAGTTCTGGGAAACGAGAGTTTTAGAGGTGAGTAAATTACAGATCCTAAGGGGGTTTTCCCTGCCTTCTTTGGCTGTGAAATCTCTCTATGACTTGGCCCAGAACTACTTCCTGCAGAAGCCTTCTTAGCCCAGACATGTGTGCCTGAACTTGCGCCTCACTCCAAATGCTTCTTCTTCCACAGCCCTTACTCCCAGTCAGTCACTGAGTCCTATGAGTTTGTTGTTGGTCTGTCACTAAGTCGTGTCTGACTCTTTGTGACCCATGGACTGCAGCACACCAGGCTTCCCTGTCCTTCACCATCTCCCAGGGCTTGCTCAAACTCATGTCCATTGAGTCAGTGATGCCATCCAACCATCTCACCCTCTGTCATCCCCTTCTCCTGCCTTCAATCTTTCTCAGCATCAGGGTCTTTTATAACAAGCTGGCACTTCACCTCAGGTGGCCAAAGTATTGGAGCTTCAGCTTCAGCATCAGTCCTTCCAATGAATATTCATGATTGATTTCCTTTAGGATGACAGATTTGATCTCTTTGCAGTCCAAGGGACTCTCAAGAGTCTTCTCCGACATGACAGTTCAAAAACATCAATTTTTCAGTGCTCAGCCTTCTTTATGGTCCAACTTTCACATCCATACACGACTATTGGAAAAACCAGAGTTTTGATGGTACGGACCTTTATTGGCCGTCTCTGCTTTTTAATACGCTATCTAGGTTGGTCATAGCTTTTCTTCCCAGGACCAAGCAGCTTTTAATTTCATGGCTGCAGTCACCATCTGCAGTGATTTTGGAGCCCAAGAAAACAGTCTGTCACTGTTCCCATTGCTTCCCCATCTATTTGCCATGAAGTGATGGGACCGGGTGTCATGACCTTAAATTTTTGAATGTTGAGTTTTAAGCCAACTTTTTCATTCTCCTCTTTCACCTTCATCAAGAGGCTCTTTAGTTCCTCTAAACTTTCTTGCATATTTCTCCCAGCAATTGCCGTATTTCTCCCAGCAATCTTGATTCCAGTTTGTGCTTCATCCAGCCCAGCATTTTGCATGATGTACTCTGCATGTAAGTTCAATAAGCAGGGTGACCTTGACATACTCCTTTCCCAATTTGGAACCAGTCCATTGTTCCATGTCTAGTTCTAACTGTTGCTTCTTGGCCTGCATGCAAGTTTCTCAGGAGACAGGTCACATGGTCTGGTATTCCCATCTCTTGAAGAATTTTTCACAGTTTGTTGTGATCTACACAGTCAAAGGCTTTGGTGTAGTCAATAAAGCAGAAGTATATGTTTTTCTGGAATTCTCTTGCTTTTTCTATGATCCAATGGATGTTGGCAATTTGATCTCTGGTTCCTCTGCCTTTTCCAAATCCAGCTTGAACATCTGGAAGTTCACGGTTCATGTACTGTTGAAGCCTAGCTTGGAGAATTTTGAGCATTTCTTTGTTGGCGTGTGGAAAGAGTGCAATTGTGTGGTAGTTTGATCATTCTTTAACATTGTCTTTCCTTAGGATTGGAATGAAAACTGATCTTTTCCAGTCCTGTGGCCACTGCTGAGTTTTCCAAATTTGCTGGCATATTGAGTGCAGCACTTTCACAGCATTATCTTTTAAGATTTGAAATAGCTCAACTGGAATTGCATCACCTCCACTAGCTTTGTTCGTAGTGAAGCTTCCTAAGGCCCACTTGACTTCACATTCCAGGATGTCTGGCTCTAGGTGAGTGATCACACCATCATGGTTATCTGGATCATGAAGATCCTTTTTGTATAGTTCTTCTGTGTATTCTTGCCACCTCTTCTTAACATCTTCTGCTCTGTTAGGTCCATACTCTTTCTGTCCTTTATTGTGTTCATCTTTGCATGAAATGTTCCCTTGGTATCTCTAATTTTCTTGAAGAGATCTCTAGTCTTTCCCATTCTATTGTTTCCTCTATTTTTTGCATTGATCACTGAGGAAGGCTTTCTTATCTCTTCTTGCTATTCTTTGGAACTCTGAATTCAGATGGGGATATCTTTCCTTTTCTCCTTTGCCTTTTGATTCTCTTCTTTACTCAGCTATTTGTAAGCTCTCCTAAGACAACCGTTTTTCCTTTTTGCATTTCTTTTTCTTGTGGATGGTTTTGATAACATCCTCCTATACAATGTTGTGAACCTCTGTCCATAGTTCTTCAGGTGCTCTATCTGATCTAATCCCTTGAATCTATTTGTCACTTCCATTGTTTAATAGTAAAGGATTTGATTTAGGTCATACCTGAATGGCCTAGTGGTTTTCCCTACTTTCTTCAATTTAAGTCTGAATTTGGCAATAAGGAATTCATGATGTGAGCCATAGTCAGCTTCTGGTCTTGTTTTTGCTGACTGTATAGAGCTTCTCCATCTTTGGCTGCAAAGAATCAATCTGATTTCGGTATTGACCATTTGGTCATGTCCATGTGTAGAGTCGTCTCTTGTGTTGCTGGAAGAGGGTGATTGCTATAACCAATGTGTTCTCTTGGCAAAACTCTATTAGCCTTTGCCCTGCTTAATTTTGTACTCCAAGGCCAAATTTGCCTACTATTCCAGGTATTTCTTGACTTCCTATTTTTGCATTCCAGTCCCCTATGATGAAAAGGACATCTTTTTTTGGTATTAGTTGTAGAAGGTCATGTAGGTCTTCGTAGAATGGTTGAACTTCAGCTTCTTTGGCATTAGTGGTTAAGGCACAGACTTGGATTACTCTGATATTGAATGGTTTGCCTTGGAAACAAACAGAGATCATTCTGTCATTTTTGAGATTTGACCCAGGTACTGCATTTTGGACTCTTTTGTTGACTATGAGGGTTACTCCCTTTCTTTTAAGAGATTCTTGCCCACAGTAGTAGATATAATGGTCATCTGAATTAAATTCGCCCATTCTGGTCCATATTAGTTCACTGATTCCTTAAATGTCGATGTTCACTCTTGCCATCTCATTTGACCACTTCTAATTTACCTTGATTCGTGGACCTAACATTCCAGGTTCCTATGCAATATTGTTCTTTACAGCATCAGACTTTATTTTACAGGAAGAGAAGGGGATAACAGAGGATGAGACGGTTGGATGGCATCACTAACTTGATGGGTATGAGTTTGAACAAGCCTCAGGAGTTGGTGATGGACAGGGAAGCCTGGTGTGCTGCAGTCCACGGTGTCACAAAGATTCGGACATGACTGAGCAACTGAACTGAACTGAACTTTACTTTCACCACCTATCAGTTTATCTGCCAACTAATCTCCACCCCTCTCCACCATGCAACACATACTGTCTCTGGCCTGAACTGCATTCGAGTTCTCATTCATCTCTCTGGCTGCACTTGCCTCCCTCCTGTCTTTTCTGAACCACCATGTTGTGGAAATGGTCTTTAGAAAACAAAACTGTATTGCTCTCCTGCCTAGAAATCTTCTATTTCTTCCAGCATAAAGTCCAAGCTCCTGACTTCCAGCCAGCACATGCCCCATAAATCATACGGAGGCAACTATTTCCAGACCTGACTCTACTCTGGCCCTGCTGATCTGCCAGCTTTCTGAGCCTCACCCCCCACCTCTCCTTACAGGCCCTCGCAACCCCTACTGCCCTCTGCTTGACCAGCAACCTCATTTTTCTTCCCTGGCAATATGAGCACCTGTTCAAACCCCCAGAATCAGGCAGTAGGTGTTTGCAGAACTTTAGTGAGGAAGAAGTAGAAAGTCAAGTCTTTCATGTCATCAAATCTCCTCTCCACTGCCTCCCACCCTGGTATATAATAAAGGCTCAGAAAATGGATGGCGAGCCTTCATCTAGCTGTGCCTGGCTGTCTGCACCCCCACAGCCACTCCAGAAACCACTCCTAACGTTTCACTCTCAACCATCATGGCTGCTTCCTATCTCCTGAGACACACTAGTCTCCACTAACACAATCTTTCCATGGCACATTCCCCTAGCCTGTTTAAGATATAAATATTTATGTACAGTCAATTTTCATCATTCCTGGTAGTCCCATAAAGTAGCTGAGAACAGTGAATTAGGGAATAACAAACCACTGCTCCTGGGAGAAATGCAGTTAGGATTCTAGGAGTCTCTGGTCACAATATCTTCATCAACCAATCAATACATGATGTTCTTTTATGCGTGTTTCTCTCTAAAGACACCTTATTTGCTATATACTGTTGATTCCTAAACATTGAACTCAGCCAACAGCATTATGACTTGTACTGAGCGAAGTGTACCTAGCACATTGTTCTCTCCAAAAAGACATCACATCACCGTTCCCTTGCTCTTAGGGACATTAGATAGCACTTCAGCTCTATGCTTGAGGCAATTTTAAACAGTGAAACCCCCAACATAAGCATAAAGATTAAAAAAAGTATGGCAATTAAAATACAGGCACATCTTAGAGATATGACAGGTTTAGTTCTGGACTACTGCAATGAAATGAGTGACACAATAAAAGTCACATATATTTTTTAGTTTTTCAGTGAATATAAAAGTTATTAGTCTGTTAAGCGTGCACCAGCATTATGTCTAAAAAACAATGTATGTACACTGGGGAAAATAGTGCTAAAAATGCCAACCATAACCTGAGTCTTTAGCAAGTCATGTGGTATTAAAAACATCAATTATCATTGACTGTGCATTACCATAACAAATATAATAATGATAGGTTTGAAATATTGCAAGAATACAAAAATCTGACACCCAAACAGGACGTGAGCAAATGCTGTTGGTAAGTGTGCTGTACTCTCATTCTGTCTCAGGTATTTGATGTTGTGTTAGCCGCATACACGGCAAGGAGCCTTGTGTTTTCTTGTAGACACGATCCCTTTGTCATATTTAATACCCCCTCTTTGTCCCTGACAACTTTATTTGTTCAGATGTCAGAAATCAATATAGATACTCCAACTTTCTTTTCATTAGTGTTAGCATGGTATGCCTTTCTCCTCCCTTTGTTTTTAATCTGTGTTTTTGTATTTAAAGTGGGTTTCTTACAGACAATGTGCAATTAGGTCTTCTTTTTTATCTGCTTTGGCAGTCTCTGTCTTTCAATTGATGTAGCTAGACATTCACTTTTAAAGTGATTATTAATATGGTAGTTAGTTTTTTATTCATTACACTTGTTTTCTTTTTAGAAATCTTACCCTCTTCTCCTGTCTTCTCTGGTTTAAGTGAGCATTTTATCGGATTCAATTTTTTCTACTACTTAGCATATCAACGACACTTTTAAAAGAATTTTAAGGTTTGTTTTAGAGTGTGCAGTGTGTATCAGAACTAATGTAAGTCTACCTTCAAATAACACTGCATTGCCTCACAGGCAACACAGGTACTTACAACCCAGTCCCGACTCCTCTCCTGTCCTGAGGACACTGCTACCATCCACCTTACACAGGCGACAGTTACCCAATACACTGTCAAGACTATTACCCTGAAAACCAGTGACCTTTCATTTTAATTAGGAATAAGACAAGTAAAAGATGTTCTTTTATGTGTACTTGTTCCTTCTCAGATCTTCTCCCTTCTATAGGTTGATCCAGGTTTCTTGTACCACCTGCTGTCTCTCTTGTTGTTCTTCAGTTGCTAAGTCATGTCTGACTCTTTTGACCCCATGGACGGCAGCACCCTGTTCTTCTCTGTCTCCTGGAGTGTGATCAAATTCATGTCCAGTGAGTTGGTGCTGCTATCTAACCATCTCATCCTCTGCCACCCTGCTTCTCCTTTTGCTTTCAATCCTTCCCAGCATCAGGGTCTTTTCCAATGAGTCGGCTCCTTGCATCAGGTGGCCAAAGTATTGGAGCTTCAGCATCAGTCCTTCCAATGAATATTCAGGGCTGATTTCCTTTAGGATTGACTGGTTTGATCTCCTTGCTGTCCAAGAGATTCTTCAGAGTCTTCTTCAGCATCACAATTCAAAAACATCAGTTCTTCAGTGCTCGGCCTCCTTTATGGTCCAACTCTCACATCTGTACATGACTACTGGAAAAACCATAGCTTTGACTATATGGACCTTTGTTGGCAAGGTGATATTTGGCTTTTTAACACACTGTCTAGATATATCATAGCTTTCCTTCCAAGGAGCAAGTGTCTTTTAATTTTGTGGCTGCAGTCACCATTCACAGTGATTTTGGAGCCCAAGAAAATAAAATCTGTTACTGCTCCCACTTTTCCCCCCTATTTGCCATGAAGTGATGGGATGCCACGATCTTAGTTTTTTTGGATGTTGAGTTGCAAGCCAGCTTTTGCACTCTCCTTTTTCACCCTTATCAAGAGACTCTTTAGTTCCTCTTCACTTTCTGCTGTTAGAATGGTATCATCTGCATGAGGTTGTTGGTATTTCTCCTGGCAATCTTGATTCCAGCTTGATTCATCCAATCTGGCATTTCACATGATGTGCTCTGCATATAAGTTAAATAAGCAGGGTGACAATATACAGCCTTGATGTACTCGTTTCCCAATTTTGAACCAGCCCATTGTTTCATGTCCAGTTCTAATTGTTGCTTCTTGACCCACATACAGGTTTCCCCAGAGACAGGTAAGGTGGTCTGGTACGCCCATCTCTTTAAGAATTTTCCACAGTTTGTTGTGATCCACACTGTCAAAGGCTTTAGAGTAGTCAATGAAGCAGAAGTAGATGTTTCTCTGGAAATCTCTTGCTTTCTTCATGATCCAGTGAATGTTGACAAATTATCTCTGCTTCCTCTGCCTCTTTGAAATCTAGTTTTTACATCTGGAAGTTCTCAGTTCATGTAGTGCTGAAGCCTACCTTGAGAGTTTGAGCATAACCTTGCTAGCATGTGAAATGAGCACAACTGTAGAGTACTTTGAGCATTCTTTGGCATTGCCTTTCTTTGGGACTGGGAAAATTGGCCTTTTCCAGTCTTGTGGCCATTATTGAGTTTTCCAAATTTGCTGACATACTGAGTGCAGCACTTGGACAACATCATCTTTTAGGATTTGAAATAGCTCAAGTGGAATTCCATCCTCTCCACTAGCTTTATTTGTAGTAATACTTTCCTAAGGTCCACTTGACTTCGTATTCCAGGATGTCTGACTCCATCCTCCATGATCCACACATCATGGTTATCTGGGTCATTCAAACCATTTTTGTATAGTTCTTCTGTGTATACTTGCCACCTCTTTTTAATCTCTTCTGCTTCTGTTAGGTCCTTACCATTTCTGTCATTTATTGTGCCCATCCTTGAATGAATGTTCTGTTGATATCTCCAATTTTCTTAAAGAGATCTCTAGTGTTTCTCATTCAATTGTTTTCCTCTATTTCTTTGCATTTCTCACTTAAGAAGGCTTTCTTATCTCTCATTGCTCTTCTGTGGAACTCTGCATTCAGTTGGGTGTATCTTTCCCTTTCTCCTTTGCCTTTTGCTTCTCTTCTTTCCTCAGCTATTATAAAGCCTTCTCAGATAACCACTCTGTCTTCTTATATTTCTTCTTCCTTGAAATGGATTTGGTCACTGCTTCCTGTACAATGTTATGAACCTCCATCCATAGATCTTCAGGCATTCTGTCTACCTGCTAATCCCTTGAATCTATTTATCACCTCCACTGTATAATCATAAGAGATTTAACTTAGGTCATATCTGAATGGCCTAGCGGTTTCTCCTACTTTCTTCAATTTAAGCCTGAATTTTGCAATAAGGAGATCATGATCTGAGTAACAGTCAGCTCCAGGTCTTATTTTTGTTGACTGTATAGAGCTTCTCCATCTTCAGCTGGAAAGAACACAATCAATCTGATTTCATTATTGAGCATCTGGTGATGTCCATGGGTAGAGTCATCACATTAGTGACGGGGGCATAGATTTGGATTACTGTGATGTTGAATGGGTCACCTTGGAAGGAAACTGAGATCATTCTGTCGTTTTTGAGATTGCACCCAAGTATTACATTTTGGACTATTCTGTTGACTATGAGGGCTACTACATTTCTTGCAAGGGTTTCTTGCCACAGTAGTAGATATAATGGTCATTTGAATTCAAGTCACCAATTCCCATTCATTTTTCAGTTTTCATTCCAATCCCAAAGAAAGACAATGCCAAGAATGCTCAAAATACTGCACAATTGCACTCATCTCACATGCTAGCAAAGTAATGCTCAAAATTCTCCAAGCCAAGCTTCAACGGTATGTGAACCATGAACTTCCAGATGTTCAAGCTGGATTTAGAAAAGGTCAACATCCACTGGATTATTGAAAAAGCAAGAGAATTCCAGAAAACATCTACTTCTGCTTTATTGACTACACCAAAGCCTTTGACTGTGTGGATTGCAATAAACTGTGGAAAATTCTTCAAGAGATGGGAACACCAGACCACATGACCTGCCTCCAGAGAAATCTATAAGCAGATCAGGAAGCTACAGTTAGAACTGGACATGGAACAACAGACTGGTTCCAAATTGGGAAAGAAGGACATCAAGGCTGTATATTGTCACCCTGCTTATTTAGCTTATATGCAGAGTACATTATGCAAAATGCCAGGCTGGATGAAGCACAAGCTTGAATCAAGATTGCCAGGAGAAATATCAATAACCTCAGATATGCAGATGACACCATCCTTATGGCAGAAATCGAAGAACTAAAGAACCTCTTGATGAAAGTGAAAGAAGAGAGTGAAAAAGTTGGCTTAAAACTCAACATTCAGAAAACTAAGATCATGGCATCTGGTCCCATCACTTCATGGCAAATAGATGGGGAAACAATGGGAATAGTGACAGACTATTTTTGAGGGGCTCCAAAATCACTGCAGATGGTGACTGCAGCCATAAAATTAAAAGATGCTTCCTCCTTGGGAGAAAAGTTATGACAAACCTAGACAGCATATTCAAAAGCAGAGACATTACTTTGCCAACAAATGTCTGTCTAATCAAAGCTATGGTTTTTCCAGTAGTCATGTATGGATGTGAGAGTTGGACCATAAAGAAGGCTGAGCACCAAAGAACTGATGCTTTTGAACTATGTTGGAGAAGACTCCTGAGAGTCTCTTGGACTGCAAGGAGATCCAACCAGTTGATCCTAAAGGAAATCAGTCCTGAATATTCATTGGAAGGACTGATGCTGAAGCTGAAAGTCCTATACTTTTGCCATGTGATACGAAGAACTGACTCATTGGAAAAGGCCCTGGTGCTGGGAAATATTGAAGGTGAGAGGAGAAGGGGATGACAGAGGATGAGATGGTTGGATAGCATCACCAACTCAATGGACGTGAGTTTGAATAAACTCTGGAAGTTGGCAATAGACTGGGAGGCCTGGTGTGCTGCAGTCTACGGGGTTGCAAAGGATCAGATATGACTGATGAGTGAACTGACTGATTTCCATTCATTTTAGTCCACTGATTCCTAAGATGTTGATGTTCACTCTTTCCATCTCCTGCTTAACTATGTCCAATTTACTTTGATTCATGGACCTAACATTTCAAGTTCCTATGCAATATTATTCTTTACAGCATCAGACTTTACTTTCACCACCAGACACATCCAAAACTGAGCATTGTTTCTGCTTTGGCCCAGCTGCTTCATTCTTTTGGGAGCTGTTAGTAATTGCCTTCTGCTCTTTCCCAGTAGCAACAGATCAATAGATGGACTTGGAGGGGGTGATAAATGTTGGCAGCCTAACCTGGTGAGATGTGGGCACTTTCCCTGGATGTGGAGCAGAGAGGAAGTTCCTTCTCAGTCGCACCTCAGCAGAGCATCTGTCATGCTGAGCTGGGCGGTTGTGCAATGAGCCATGGTTCAGATGCCACACACTCTTGCTTTTCCGACCAAGTTTTAGTAGATTTTGTTGAATAAACATTTCTTAATTTGCTATTCACCCTTAGTACAATTTCCAGAGACATTAAGAAGGTTGTTAGTTTGGGCTGGGTTTTCTGTTTTGTTTTAATGATTCTTGCCAGCTGTGTTCTGCTGTGATATAGATTCACAGAGTTCATTCCACTGTCATCACAGTGTCCTGGCTTTCAATTTTGAAGAATATTTTTGCTGAACCTAGAATTCTAGGTTGGAAGTTATTTTCTTCAGTACATTAAAATTGTCCTTTTGTCTGCTATCTCCCACTTCTGAAGTTGAAAAGCCAGTCGGCAGTATTATTTTGCTTTGAAGATGATACATTTTTCTCCTCTTGCTACTTTTGATTTTTTTTTTTTTCAGTTTTTGACAGTTTGACTATATTATAGCCATGAGTGTGTTCTTTGCATTGACCTTACTTAGGGTTCTTCAAGCTTTTTGAATCTATGGCTTACAGACACTAGCCAGTCATGGAAAAACGTAGGCCAATATTTCTTTTTTAAAAATAAAATCCTAAATCTTTTATTTATTTATTATTTTGGGCTGCATACAGATCCTTTTTTTATTTTTTTATTTTTTTTTGGGGGGTTGAACTTGTGGCCCACACTAGGCGAAGAGCATGCGCAGTCGAGGCTGACAGTAGGAAGCTTGGGATCAGATCCTTTTTTTAAAATTAATTTATTTTTTCTTGAAGGATAGTTGCTTTACAGAATTTTGCTGTTTTCTGTCAAACCTCAACATGAATCAGCCAAAGGTATACATATATCCCCTCAAGTTTGAACCTCCCTCCCATTTCCCTCCCCATCCCACCCCTCTAGGTTGATACAAAACCCCTGTTTGAGTTTCCTGAGCCATACAGCAAATTCCCCTTGGCTGTCTATTTTACATATGGTAATGTAAGTTTCCATGTTACTCTTTCTATACATTTCACCCTCTATCCCCCTCTCCCCATGTCCATAAGTCTGTTCTCTTTGTCTGTTTCTCCACTGTTGCTCTGTAAGTAAATTCTTCAATACCGTTTGTCTAGATTCCATATATATGTGTTAGAATATGGTATTTATCTTTCTCTTTCTGACTCATTTCACTCTGTATAATAGGTTCTAGGTTCATCCACTTCATTAGAATGGACTCAAATGTGTTCCTTTTTATGGCTGAGTAATATTCCATTGTGTGTATGTCCCACAACTTCTTTATCCATTCATCTGTTGATGGACATCTAGGTTGCTTTCATGTTCTAGTATTGTAAATAGTGCTGGCAGGCGGATTCTTAACCACTGGATCACCTAGGCCAACATTTCTTAAACTATTTCTTTTACCTGTTCCTTTTCTCCTCTCTTCCCAGGACTGTGAGATACTCACAATATGCTTCCTGTCTGGTTGTGCCTACTCCTTACACTCTTTTCTGTATTCTCCGTCCTGCTTTTTCCTCACTGTGTTTTAACCTGAATACTTTTACTTATGTACTTTCCAGTTACCTAATCCTCTGTTTTGTTACTTGCTATCTGCCAATGAATTCTTTTGTCTATTGAACTCTGAATTTTAATTTTCATTTGACTTCTAGTGCATTCTGTAGTTCTTTGTTTTCTTACATATACGAATCATTGTTTTGCTTGTTTTAAACTGTTTCTTAATAATATCTGAATCACCTGTGAAGTTGTTTCAGTTGTGTACTTTTTCTCCTGGGTTCTTGTCATTCAATTGTTAACTATTATAGATTAAAAGCTATAGAGACTTTCTATGATGTTACACTCTTGAAAGAGGATTAAGTCTCCTTCTGGTGACAGATAAAATGCCATTTGATCACCTTGTCACATCTAGGGGTTGGTCTTAGGGCTTGTTAGGGCTGGTCCAATACTCAGGGGAGAATTCCTGACTCACTGGTCCCCTTTGAGGAATGCTAGGGACTTGGTTTGTTATTCTGAAAACCGGCAAATAAAAGAATAAAGGATTGGTTCTGCTTTTACTATGTGTTATCCCTCAGGATAACTAGACGATTGATGAGTAGAAGTTCCTTCATAGACGTTCTAGCCAAAAAAAGAATGAATGACCAAATTAGAAATTGTGTATGTGCGTAGTCACTCAGTTTTGTCCAACTCTTTGTGACCCCAAAGGACTACAGACCACCAGGCTCCTCTGTCCATGGGGAGTCTCTAGGCAAGAATACTGGAGTGGGCTGCCATGCCCTCCTCCAGGGGATCTTCCTAACCCAGGGATTAAACCCAGGTCTACCTGCATTGTAGGCGTATTCTTTACCATCTGAGCCACCAGGGAAGCCTGAGAATACTGGAGTGGGTAGCTATCCCTTCTTTAGGGGTCATCCAGACCAGGAGTCAAACTGGGGTGTCCTGCATTGCAGGTGGATTCTTTACCGGTTGAGCTACCAGGGAGGCCCAAATTAGAAATTAGTATTTTGCACCTCCAATTTTTAAAAATTTGCTTATTTTTTGACCGTGCTGCTCAAATTGTGACATCTCAGTTCCCTAACCAAGGATTGAGTGCAGGCCCCAGTAGTGGAAGGGCTGAGTCCTAACCATTAGACTGCCAGGAAATTCCTGCAATCCCAAATTTTCGTTTTATTTCTTTTGGTTGCACTGGGTCTTCATTTCTGTGTGTGGACTTTTCTCTAGTTGTGGCAAGCAGGGGCTACTCCAGTTGCAGTGTTCAGGCTTCTCATGGCAGTGGCTTCCTGTTGCAGAGCACAGACTCTAGGCACATGGGCTTCAGTAGTTGCTGTATGTGGCTTCAGTGGTTGTGGCACGTGCCAATTTTTAAAATTAAGAAAAATTATAATTTTTATTGGCTACTAATATCATAAAGAGAGAGACAACAGGACATTTTACACTTCCTGATGAAAAACATTCTATCACTTATGAAGGATTAAAACAAAAGTCAAACCTGAATCCTTAGATACCAGATTAAAAAACTAAATACAGAAGACAGCTGATCCTTTCATATCCTTCCTCTAGTCCTGCAAAAAGAACACCCAGCAATAAAATATCTTCTACATAGGGCAAAAACAAGGGGACTGCTTCAAAAACCAAATAACTCTAGGTAAAGGCTTCCAAATTTTGACATTTAGGGTGTCCTGGCCTTATAGCCACCATCTCACTCAAATGCATTTCTGATTCATAAACACACTCATTTGTAGAGTTCCCAAGGATTTTTTATTGCCTTAATTTAAAATATAAACAGGCATCAATTATACTTCAATGTTTTGAAAACAGCTAAAGAAATAGTAAAATTTAAAATCATGAAATACAAACAGGCAACCAAGGACTCCTGACATCCGAGGCAGCATGAACTGGTGTGAGACACTGCTTCTCAACTCACAGGTCACTCTGTTTCATGGTCTCTTGTTTTGTCACAGTCTTCATGCTGCTTCCTAGTTGGTGAAATAACACCTCTTGATGAGGATCATCTTTTCAGACTTTAGTCCCAGCATGCGGAGGACTCTTAACTCCTCAGATGCCCCTGACAGAAGCCACGGGAATTCAGGACCTTTCCCATCTATGACCTGCTCCTTTAGGCTGCTCTTTTGTTGCTGGAATTAATGATTGTTTGCTTTTTACCTTCCAGACTTGAATAGTGGAATCAATGCTTTTGAAGCACTGGAAGAAGTTCTGCAAAGATGACTTGGCCCATATTAGAGCCTACCCTATTAATATTTTCAGCCCAGTTTCTCCATTCTGACTAAACAGTCTGAAAGTCATAGCTCTAATAATAACCACTGTTTTCAAAAGAGAGAGCCCATTGTGCTTTCATGATCTCACAACAGGCCTCCCTCTCACAGTTCTCACAAGGCTTATCTTCCCACAGGCTTTGTAGCCACATAATCCAGTGCTTTTGGATGGGTAGTTTTGTTTTTGGTAAATTCCCTTTCATTGAATCACAGAATTCTGTTGTGTCATAGTTTTTACAAAGTCTCAGGTGCTTTTACGCATTGGAGACATGTAGTATGCACTGATGCACACGTCTGGCATTGTCACCTTGTGCTGCACCTGCTATTGAATGGGTAGATTGCTTCTTTCTTTCTGTTTTTTTCTATTTTCCATAATTTACTTCTGCATAACCAACTTGTCTAGATCAAAGAATTTTCCCCACTACTCATTACTCTGTATGCCTTTCATTCATTATAAGTTATTTTTGATACATTTATTTTTCAACTGTAGGGAATATGCTATGCACAGGCCTGTACTATAATTAACAGATCTTCTTTGAAAAATAAGAATGACTTTCTCATCACCCCCGGGTGAAGGGCTGGGAGCAGTAAAAAGTACATCGTTGGAAAACATCTTGAAAACAAAATATTGAAGTACTGATGTGACTGATGGAAAACCATTAGTGACTGTTCTCATAGCCAGAGCCTTGAGGGGGTTGCTGAGAAAGGTCATCACTACCTGAAGGGCTAAACAGAGTCATGAAAGGCCTGAAGGTTTGACATTGAGGACTGTGAATCGTATATCTTTATCCCCGATCTGAGATTGTAAAAAACAGATATCTCTAGAGCACATACAAGGAAGTAGATGTTAGCAATAAAAAGCATGCAAGGACTAGGATCTGGGCTTTTGCCTGCGAATGGCATCCCCTGATGCTACATCAGCCCCCTGATTCCCCACTTTATTTTTGAGTCTTGTTTTCTTTATTCTTCTATGGCACTGCTCCCTCAGGTCAGTTTGATGTTGGGCAGGTCCCGACATCAATAAATGTTTGAATGTCTGCTGAGTGTCAGCCATGGACAACCAAGCATGCCAGCCTCCCTCCTCACTTTCCGAGGGCATCTCTCCCTCAGGTCACACCTGGAAGCTCCTGCCCCATCTGTGCCTGTTACTCCATCTCAGAGGGAGGTCTTTGACCTTGGGTTTCTTCTATCCCTCCCTCCCTCCCATGCCAGCTTTCACATCTCTGAGCAATTGGTTCTCTGTCCTTACCTTCTCTTTTCTATTCCCAGTGAGGTCATTTTTTGGTTTTGTATTCTGAGAATCCAAATCATCCTAGGAGATAATTGGTTCATATAAGTGTTCCTACTTTATGCTTTTAAGTATTTCCTGCAATAAAACATGAATAACTCCTTCTTCCATTCTTTTATGCTGTAACTATAGGAAGGAAAATACAGAATTGACTCCAAAGTGGGAAATTTCTGAAAAATTGGACTTCCAGAGAACAAAATCAGGACATGTGAGGAGTATTTCCAAGGGATCTGATTTTGGAGAGATATCTAAAATGGAGGGAGGGATACAGAATTGGTGGGAAAACCCTCCAGTAGAGGGATTGAAGGAGGAATTCCCCCAGAAGACCCAGTTCAGGCCAGTGACAGTGGCAGGTGTGAGGACCTCCAAAGAGGAGAGAGGCCCAGAGCTCAGTGCTGCTGAGGAAGACTGCACTGCAGATGTGAATCCTGACAAAAACTGCAGGCCATCTTCAGGGAGAGTCTCCCCCAGAGTATGTCATGTGGAGAAAACTTGCAGCCAACTGTGGACCTCCTTAACCTCCAGAGTGTCTGTGTAGGAGAATGAGCCTGTCATGCAGATGTGTTTGTGAAAGTGCCCAGGCAGAGTTCAGTTTTCAGTGAGAACCAGAGCATTAACAGTCCAGAAAACCCTTTGAAAACTGAGCTGTGTATGGAAAAGCTTTTGCTCAGAGTACCAGAGAATTCACTGTAACACTCACACTGGAGAAAGACTCCATGAGTGTGACACACATGAGAAAGCTCTTAGTACACACCCATCTTACATGCAGCCTCTTACAGTTCATTCTGGGGCAAAGCCCTGTGAGTGCAGTCAGTGTGGAAAAGTGCTGGGAGCTACCACGGGAGATCCCACCCATGGCAAAGGTCATGTGGGAGAGATCTGACAGGCAAAGGCGGATCAGGACTCGAGAGATTCCCTGGACCCACTTGAGCATCTACCCAGAAACCAAAATCTGTCTACCATTTATTATATTATGCCTTTCACTAACTCTTCTGACATTAACAGGGGGCTATCCCCAACCACCTTTCTCTGGAAAAAGTCAACTTAGGGCTTTAGTTAATAAGTCTCTTGGGCATAATAGGAGTGTTTCAATTCAAACCCCTCTGATGGCTTTCTAGCTTGCCTGACAGGTTTATCTAGACTCTTGCAGCTACGCATGTGATTGTTCACAACTCCCCACCGTGAGAGACTTGGGAAGCCTAAAACATTCTAAAAATATAGAGCCTTTCAAAGAGGTAAAAACTATTAGGGTAGTGCTGGTGTAGGATTTCATTGTTGAGCCAATGCTTGCTGCCAAGTGCACATATCTCTTATCCACTGTGCACCTGGGAGTGCATTGGTTAACATGGTTGGAATGTAAGGAAAACAAGCAGCAGCCTTGGAATTAACCACATCAGACCTTTGAGCCAATTGGTTCTTTCTTTGTTGTAACTCACTGCACCTTTGCTCCGTGAGAATGTAACTCTGTTGAGCATTTTCTGAGGCTGACATAGATTAGAAATATAAAGAAAAAACACTTCAAGGGAAAATCAGTTTTCTGGTTGAGCAGCCTTTATCAAACAAGGGTCATAAAATGTTCACAGGCCTCCAAGGCCAGAAGATAATGTACACAACATTGTTTACGGGAAAGGTATGCAGAAAAAATCCTGGTTTCGATAAAGACAAAACAGATGTAATATTTGGGCTGACTCTGTATGACTTTGCATCTTTCATTTCCCTCTATGTACAAGTCAAGGTATAAAAGTTCCTTTTGAAAATAAAGTTATGGGCCTCGCTCACTGAAGCTTGGTCTCCCCGTGTCATTCTTTTTTCCTTTTCTCTCCTTTTCTCTCTCTGTTCTTCCTTCAGGATGACTCCTTGGAACATAGGAGCTTTATTGGCTTTCTGTGTTAATCAAGGAAGATCAAGCCTCTGTTCTCTTTGCTTTGCTATCCTTTCACCTATGCCGTCATCCTGAGGGTACCCCTGGATCCTGCTGGGGCTGGACCCCGGCAGAAAAGCCTTTAGTTATATCTCCAACCCGATCCATCATTAGAGGGTGTGCAGTGCAGAGAAGTCATACACACTTGTGGAGTGTGGAGAGGACTTCTGGAGACAGCATCAGAGAACCCATTCTGAAGAGAAGCCCCATGATTGTGGTGAGTGTGGTTAAGCCTTTAGTACATGATTTTCTCTTATCCAACAGCAGAGAACTCAGAATGAAGAAAACCTATGAGTGTAATGAATGTGGAAAACCCTTCCTTCAGTGCTTACAGGTTATTCAGTATAAGCAGGTTCACACTGGAGAGAAGCCTTATGTCTGCAGTGAGTGTGGGAAACTCTTCAGGGCTCACCTTTGCTTCATTCCACATCACAGAATTCACACCAGGGAGAATCCTTACGGGTGTGATGAACGTGTGAAAACCTTCAGCCACAAGGGACACCTTATTCAGCATCAGCAAATTCTCCCTGAGAGAAGCCCTATGAGTGTGACAGCGTGGGAAAGCCTTCAACCAGAGTTTTAGTCTCATTCACCATGAGGACACACAGTGGCGAGAAGCCCTATAAGTGCAGTGAGTATGACAAAGACTTCAGTGTGCTCTCCTCCCTGGTGCAGCATCAGAGGGTTCACACTGGAGAGAGGCCCCACGAGTGTGACAATTATGGAGACATTTGGAAAGATAATCACCCTCATTAAGTACGAGAGGACACACAAAGGGGAAAAGCCCTATGAATGTGGTGACTGTGGAAAAGCCTTCAGCCAGAGCACACATCTCATCCACTATCAAAGAATACATGCTGGGGAGAGCCCTTATGCATGCAGTGAGTGTGGGAAGGCCTTCCATGTCTTCCCCCTCCTCGTTTAGCATCTCAAAGTCCACACTGATGAGAAGCCTTACTGATGCAGCAAGTGCAGCAAGGCCTTCAGCCAGCATTCTCAGTTTACTCAGCATCAGATGGTTCACAATGGAGGGAAGCCCTATATGTGCACCAAGTATGGGAGAGTGTTCAGGGCACGCCTATCCCTCCTCCAGCACCAGAGAATCCACACTGGAGAGAAGCCCTACAAATGCACTGAATGTGGGAGATCCTTCCAACAAAGCTGTCACCTCACTCAACATCAGAGAACCCACAGTGCAGAGCAACCTTACATGTGTAGTAGATGTGGGGAAACCCTCTGTCTGAGAAGAGGTCTTATTAATCATAGGGAAGCACACAGACTCCACAGTGGAGAGCAAGCCCATCTGTATGATGACTGTGGGAAACTGTTAGGTGCACAGGCAGCATTCCTGCAGCAGAAGAAGTTGCACTGTGGAGAGTGACTCATTCTGTCACAAATTCTTCCTTATTTCACAGCAGCAGAGCCCTACTAATGAGAAAGCTCACTTTACGACTTTCATTTTGGAAATTCAACCCTTAAGGAATTAAAATATCTGTCAGTGTGCTGTTTACTGAAGGCAGGCTGCCAGATTACATGGTAAACATTCCAGGGCAGCATGCCTTCCTTCAGATTCAGAGGTTAGCTCTCTGTTTGAGTGTTTTAAATGAACGCAGTTCAACTCAAATATATTTTCTTAGATCATGTTTTTACAACACCAGGTCTTAGTGTACAGTGAGGTGTTTCATTATCCCCTGACTTTTTCTTTCATCTTCATCATCTATTTCAGCTTCAAGAAAAGTAACTGGGATCCATGGACTTTCAAGCATGATGGAACTGGAGTGGGGTTTTCTTCTTTTTCTTTTTTGATATGGACCATTTTTAAAGTCTTTGTTCAAGCTGTTACAGTATTGCTTCTGCTTTTGTTTTGGTTTTTTGGCCTCAAGATATGTGGGATCTTAGCTCCCAGACTAGAGATCCAACTCACACTGCCTGCATTGAAAGGCAAACTCTTAACCACTAGACCACCAGGGAAGTCCTGGGGTTTTCTTATTTGTTTGCTTTTAGGTCCTTTGCAAAATGTTTTGTTCTACTGTGAGGGATGTGATAACTTTAACTTCAAAGGGGTTGTCCCTTTTTCATTGAGAAGTCTTAGGCACATTGCAAAGTTTGTTAAGAAATGAGGTGAGGCTTCAGTGTAAATTCAAACTGTTGACATCCTGCTGAGAAGTCAAGTGACTCCTGTAAACTGGGGTTTACTACAGGCTGAACTTGGGTGGACACAGGCTGGCAAGGGGCTGGGAAAAAGCTGACAAATTGTGTTGGTGTGTTCTCCATCCACTTCTGGGAGAGAGGAGGTGAGTGGGCACCTCTTACTGAGAGACTCTGGTGGGGGAGGCAGGTCCTCCTGGTGAAGTCATAGTACCAGCTGGCTTCCCATGGGTTGGTTAAGGTTGCTGTGTAGGGAGTTTGTCGGCTTTGGATCCTGACTATGAGCTGCAGACATGCTTTCCCCTCCCCCAGGCTATGTGGTCCAGCGGTGTCTCGGTGCCTGTGTTCTTGCTGCCCGGTGCTTGAGGTGCTGCTCGCTTCCTGGGAGCTAATTTCCTGAGCACAGTCTTCAGAGTTGCTGCCCTGGTTCCTCATGTGAGTTCCCTCCCATGTCATCAGAATCCTTCTCCAGAACTTTCTATGGTACTGCCTTCTAGTTTTTTTGTGGAGGAAAGATTAGCATCAAAATGGCTGAAATAGGTTATGAGAGATTCAGCAGAAACAGTACCTGACAGGCAGCTCTGGAAACAAGTCTGGCAACTGAAAGTGGTTCTGGGAATTTGATGAGAAGCTGGCACCACTTGTGCATACCCTTTGGAGGGGACAGATGAGTGGAACCTGGAGTGGGTACAATGGGCAGTGCATTGTGAGTGAGGCAGAGCGAGAATGCAGTTGAGTGAGCAGTATGAGCTTTTCAGGCACTTTTCAGTAATAAGTTTATTCCACTTCCCCTGCTTTCAAAGAAACTTTCTCTTAGAAGTTAACGGACCTTCCCATCCACTCCAGTGTTCTTGCCTGGAGAATCCCAGGGACGGGGGAGCCTGGTGGGCTACCATCTATGGGGTCGCACAGAGTCCGACACGACTGAAGTGACTTAGCAGCAGCAGTAGCAGCTCCTTACATTGACTTGACCTATGGCTCAGGCCTTATCTCCTGGGCTCTTGTATATCTGGAGGTTGTATTGGTCTTTACTCATTGGAGAATTTTGAAAAGCTTGTAGGAAAGTCCACCTCTTGGTGATACTCTTCCTAAGCACACTTTACCACAAATAGCTTTGACATTTCTTAAAACTGTAATTAATACACAGAGATAATGATGGTTATCAATTGCTGAACAAAAGTGCTGATTCAGTCCACAGACCTTTACCTTTTATCTTAGTATCAGCCACGGTCTATTCAAATGTCCTTTCGCTGGGCCCATTTTTGTGGGTTTTGTCTTGGATATCTATCTGTTTTTCATCTTCTGTTTCCTGCTGCTGCTGCCTGGCTTTGTGTGGACCATGTTATTTCCCCTGTGGTGGATGTGGAGGGCCTGCTCATCTTCCTCACTGTGTTTTCATTCTCCCTGTCCTTTTCAGAGTGGAATTTTACCTGACACTTGCCCATCCAAGCAAAGGTGATGTTTCCAAGGGCGATGCTGTGAGATGTGGCATGTGGTCCACAGGCAGAAGGGACCTGTGGGTCTTCAGGGTCTCACCTTGTCCTGTTCCCACTGGCTGAAATAGTGACTGAGCTCTGGGCAGGATGGGGCCCATGCTCCTCCCTCTTCAGGCATACAGCCCTGAAAAGGCACAAACAGCCCTCTGCCCCACTGATGCCACTTTACATCAGTTGAACTTTATTCTAACTAATCCAGTACTTGATACCTGAGAGTAGGTTGGTGCTGAAACAGAACCTACTCCATGTGCAATTGGCTTAATAGTCAGGCAGTGAGGGTAGTCAATCCTAAAGGAAATCAGTCCTGAATATTCATTGGAAGGACTGATGCTGAGGCTGAAGCTCTAGTACTTTGGCCACATGATGTGAAGAACTGACTCAATGGAAAAGACCCTGATGCTGGAAAAGATTGAAGGCAGGAGGAGAAGGGGATGACAGAGGATGAGATGGTTGGATGGCATCACCGACTCCATGGACATGAGTTTGAGTAAGCTCCAGCAGTTGGTGATGGACAGAGAAGATTGGTGTGCTGCAGTCCATGGGGTTGCAAAGAGTCGGACTTGCAAAGAGTGACTGAACTGAACTGAACTGAAGTGAGGGCAGAAGTGTTACAGGTGGAAGCTGGTGACCCTTGCTATGTATGGCACAACATTTGATATGACCCTTGCTTGAGATATATTAGGAGTAGACTAGTTACGACTATAACTATCACCCTAGAGAAGCTGGTTCAGAATTGTTTGGACTGTTGGCGAGGATTGGTTCTTTCTTGCCACTTTCAGCAGAGCCCCCCTAGAGAGACTCAGGTGGCAGGAAGACAGATGTAGGCACAGGGGGAGGAGAGCACAGCTTGGCAGGGAGTTTCCCAGTGCCTGTGGCCTGTGACTTGTACTGACCAAGTGTGGTCAGCAAGCCCAGCACTGCAGGTGGTCTCATGGTACCATGAGCTGGAGAGAGACAGGAGGAGAGCAGGCACATAGAAAGCAATGAACACAAGACAGGGGACCCCGGGCTTTAACCCATGACTAGATGGGGACTTTGCACGTGGAACTAAATGGAAGCTAACCCAGCTCCCAACTGCCAATCAGTGGCCCCTCTACATCTGGGCAGTCCTGGCCAGCGCAGCCTCTTGCCTCACTCTTCAGGTGGGTATGAGGATAGGTCATGGACAGTGAAGGTGCCGGAGAGCCAAGTCAGACCTGGTGAGGCACAGGGCCCATAGCTCTCCTCCTGGAGCTGAGTATGGGTACTGGGTGCTGTCCTGGGGATGCCTCCCCACCAGGAGAGGGCCTCCAGCACTCATGTGAAGTTGCCCACAGGGGACGCTGAACACTCTGCACAGAGACAACGGCTCAGCTCACTTACGTGTGTGCAATCACTGCATTTAAAGTATCCACGCCATATGCACAGCAGCCTCGCAACAGACTAACCCTTGGACACAGCAGGCAGCTTGGATGCTGCTGTTTGCCATCCTCCTCCTTCTCCACACTGCAAGTTGGGTGTAAGACACAGGCCAGGTCGCCTTTAGTTAAAGGACCAGGAGAAGCTGCACCTTGTCCAGAGGGATTCAGCTGAGCTGCTTCAGGGACTGGATGGGACTTGGTTTGTTCTCTTGGAAGGGGCTGCATCTTGCTGCAGCGGGGACCACATAGGAAGAGTGGAGAAGCAGCTCCTTATCCCTGTTACCCGTTCTCTTCCCTGTGAATTAGCCAGTGGAAAATCCTCAGGTGGGGGAACCCAGGTCCCTGATTACTGCCTAGGGGAAACTGCCATACAGACTTGTGACTTTACATGAGAGAAGAATATTTGAACTTCAAGTGCTGACCAGCATTACCTAGGCTCCTAGCATTTCCAGCCCAGTCATATGAAGAGGTGTCAGAGCATTCCTTCCATCCTAGGGTCTGAAAAATATTTCCTTTGTATTTTACTCATTCCTTGCTGTCCATTTGTAGGTTTGTAGTTCATTTAGAGACCATAGATACGACTGAAGTAACTTAGCAGCAGCAGCTGTGTGTGTTGTTAGATCAGGGTCTGCTTTTGCTTTTCTCCATTGAGGGAGGCCATTTTCTCAACACTTTCCACTGAACAACCCGCCCTCTTGCCATTTATGGTGGAGCTACTGTTGCCATGTATTAAGTTCCATTTGAGCAATGTCCCACCGTGAGTCTTTGAGTGCTCTTTGAGTGTCTTGAGTGCTCTTTGTTAATTCCCCAGTATTTCAGAGTGTCTTGCTGTCTGTAGAAGAGATTTCATTTTTTGTTACATTTTCTGATTGCTTATTGCCAATGCAGAGAAATGTTCCTTTTTCTAAGTTTTAAGACAAATGCTTTTGCCTTCTTTAATAAAGAAAAAGTATTTAAGGTGATATATTTATATATTTTTGTCTGGAAAATACTCAGTGGATAGTTTATATTTTATACTTTACACTGAGTTCCATAGATGTGAGAATAAAGTGTTTTGCTTTTATTGCTTTATAAATAGTCTGTAATTTTCCAGCTGGTATCACTTTTCATCCAAAGGTTTTGTAGACAGTGTTTCATAAACTCCAACAGTTAGAGTTTTGGGAGTCAACTTCTTATTACATATTTCTAGTCTAATTTTGATAGTTTAAAAGGCATACTTTAAAATATTTGTATTCTTTGTGTTGTCTTCTACAAATCTGCACTTGCCACCTAGCTCTACAAGGATTAAACCATTTGTTGCTGCAGCTGCTGGCTTTCAGCACCCCCTGAAATAAGATCAGGGTGGAGAGCAGAAAAGAGGTGCTCTGTGGTCTGGGAAAAAATGGCAGAAAGGGCTTTCCTGGTGGCTCGGTGATAAAGAATTTGCCTGCCAATGCAGGAAACACAGTTTTGATCCCAGATCCAGGAAGATCCCACATGCCACAGAGCAACTAAGCCTGTGCACCACAGCTATTGACCTTGTGCTCTAGAACCTGGTAACCACAACCATTGAACCCATGTGCCACAACTACTGAAGCCCGAGCGCCCTAGAGCCTGTGCTCCACAGCAAGAGAAGCCACGGCAATAAGAAGCCTGTGCATCGCAACTAGAGAGCAGTCCCTGCTTGCCACAACTAGAGAGAGTCTGCATAGCAACAAAGGCCCAGCACAGACAAAATAAATAAATAAAGTTGGTTAAAAAAAAAGGCAGAACAGTCTTCAGACAATTACATATTTTCAGGAGCCAATTTTTTGAGCCCAATTCTTATATCTCCTCATAGCTAGGAAAGCAGTAAAATCCTTCATGGTGACCGATGCTCCTCATGACTAGCAGAAACCGTCTGCAAAAAAATATGTGCTTGACTACATGTATTCCCTCTTCACCAGAGTCACACATATAATGACCTCCCCCCTAACTCTTTGGAACAGTTTCTCAGAGCTATCTGAAGTGCTGTCTCCCAGGCTGTCTTCAGTTCAGTTCAATCGCTCAGTCGAGTCCGACTCTTTGTGACCCCATGGTCTGCAGCACGCCAGGCCTCCCTGTCCAACACCAACTCCCGGAGTTTACTCAAACTCATGTCCATGGAGTCGGTGATGCCATCCAACCATCTCATCCTCTGTCGTCCCCTTCTCCTCCAAATAAAACTTAACTCATGGACTTCTCTGGTGGTCCGGTGGCTAAGTCTCTGCGGTCCCAATGAAGGGGGCCCAGGTTCGATCCCTGGTCAGGGAACTAGATCCCACATACTGCAACTAAGACCCAGCGCAGCCAAATAAAAATAAAGATAACAAAACAAAACTCACAACTCTCACCTGCGTGTCTTTTGTCAGCAAGGTCTAACTGTATGGTCAATTTATGTAGATGTTCCATGGATAGTCCCACAAAATGTGTATTATCTATGTAACTAATGAGCCTTTTGACACCTAGGCGATCATTTACTGATGGAGGGAATGTTCCTTCTCATGCAGCATGTTTTTATCAACCAAAACCTGTTTTGATTGCAGGTACCTGTGTATCTAAGTCCCTAGTCCTTCCTGCATTTATAATGGCTTGTTGCACCAACCCTGATCCGCGGGTCTCCCAGGGTTCCCAGCACCTCGCGGAGGCGTGGGGAGGGCTGGTCCCGGGTCAGGAGTGGAGCCGCCGAGTCACTTCTCCTCCCTCAGCCTAGAGCAGCCACATTGGGTAGGGCTGGCGGGTCCGCAAGCCGGAAGTTGAGGCGGGACTTCCGGAGCACCTCGAGGCCGAGCCGCCTGGGTATCTCTTCGTTGCGCTCTTCCCCGAGCCGCTCTAGGCGGCGGCTGTTCGCGCTGTGGCGTCTTCGAGTTGCTGATCACTCTACCTATGACTCCGATGCACCGGCGGTGGGTGCTGGCCCCGGGAGGCCTGTCTCGGGTGCGCGTGGGGCCGTGGAATCGTGGGCGGCTTGCAGCCTCGGAGGGCCCCAGACGGGAGGGCGTGTGAGGGACGCCCTGTGGATGCTGCCCGACAGAGCCGAGCAATCCCTGCCCTGGAGCCGGGCGGCGGGACCGCTCGGCGAGGCAGCCGCAGAGCGACCGGCAGGTGTGCTGTGCTGTTCTGTCGCGCGTGGTTGGGGCGGAGGAAGGGCCTCAGGAATTGGTGCGAACGTTAGAGCTGTCCGGAGCCGGGGGAGAAATGAATGGGGTTGCCGCTTGGCGCCCGATTCTGGCACATTCGGTGGTGGATTCGCCCTCCGGGTGGAGAGGGATTTCACGGGACGGGGACGGATTTATTCTCCCTCAGGGGAGTGGGACTGAGCATGGGTCAGGCCCATCCTGTGGCCGTCTGCCGTGGAGTAGTGGCTTGTAATCCTCACAGTTGTGTATTTACTTAGCACCAGGTTGAGCCTTTAGCCAGGAGAATCAGCTTCCAAGCTCACTGGTAGAATCCAACTCCTGAGGTTGCTTTTTCCTTGCTGACTGTCCTTATCTCCTGGAGACCCCACTCCTTGCACACGATCCATGCATCCGAGTCAGCAATGGCTCACGTGATTAGATTGGGTCCACCAGGTAATTCAGGCCTGTAGCCTTAATTTCCTCTGCAAAATCTCTCTTGCTGTATAGTTTAGGTCCCGGGGATTAGGATGTAGACATGGATGGGGAGGAGCATCCTGCTACCTCCTGGACAGGATCCCACAAATACTAAAGTGAGAAGAACAAGATGTAAAATGACATAGGTTGGTGTAACTTATAATAAAAAGACAAAGAAAAAATACTCATGTTTGCTTGTGTAAGCTTAGAGTAACCAGGATGGGCATGCTGGAAACTGGGAATGGGCACTGTGGCAGGCTGGGGGATGTGTCACCTTATGTTCTCATTAACCTTTTGAATTTTGAGCCATGTGACTGTGCCCCTGTTCAGAGGCAGTGATGATAACCTCCAGATTTTAAAATGAACTGAATAAATACTACAAAGGATGGACTCTCCCATGGGGAGAGAGAGTGAAGGTTCCCCCTGCTCTGTTCTGTTGCTGCATGGATGAGTGCCTTGAGTCAGTGTTCTCCCTGCTTATGCACCGTCTCTCCGAGCGGCCACGCCAGGTGAATCTTCCTGAGATGTTTCATTAATTCTGCCTCCCAGTGGAGAAATGCGGCTGGTGCCTCACTTTCCTCAGGTAGTCAAAGCCTTTTCCAGTCTGTGCACCCCCGCCTCCCCCAGGAACTGCCTCTGAGCTGTGTTCACACCTCTGTCCTGTCTCACCCCTGCCTTCTTCTGCCTTTCCAGCCAGGACCTGGTTGAAATGCCCACCTGCCCCAGGCTCTGCCCCTTCTCTGCTACCTGTGCCCAGCGCACCTGCCCATCTCACTGATGCATTTGCTGTTACCTGTCTCCCACTGAAATCCGTGAGGGTGATGGTCACACTGTCCTCAGAATACCTTGACATGTAGTGGGTGTTTTGGAAACACTGAAAGCATGAGTCCAAGAGGAGAAAGTCAGTCCAAGGGTTGGGAGGCAGCGTCTGCCAACATTTGCTGCTTCGTCTTCATTACTGAAGGACAAAGGGGTCAGTGGTACCTGCTTATGGTGTGGTGTGAATCAGGGGCCGAGGGATGTTGCCCCCTCCTAGGTGGGATGCTGGCCAGGGCATGGTGCATATGCTCAGAGACAGGACAGTAGGGAGGGGGAGAAAATCAGTAACTTGTCCACATGGGGTCCCATCCTGTGCCTGATTGGGCATGCCTCCCTACTTGGAGATGCCAGTTAGAGCTGGAGATGAGGCCAGTCTTTAGAGTCTTCATGGGGTAAAGGATGTTGGTACCTCAGGACTGGACAGATTAGCCAGGGAATTTGATGTGGATGCAGAAGTGAATCCTGGGACACCAGCGTGAAGAGGGAGCTAAGGAGGAGTCTGGGAGGGAGCCAGCCACTGGTGCAGTGGGAGGACAGCCCAGGAGGGTGGGTTGGGGACAACCACTGTGGATGCTGCTGGGTGGCAGAACTCAGGCTGGCCAGTAGAGTGACACTGTGATGACTCCATGTGTCGGTGGTGAGGCTCCCCTGGCAGCCCGGCCTCTGAAGCTGCTGCTCCCTGTGAAGGTCAGTTGGTCCACTTTCAGGGCATTGTGTCAGGACCAGGGTGGCTCACAGCAGGTACAGGCGCCATGAGAGCTGCTTCCTCTTACCATGGCAATCTTGGGCCCTTCCGGGTGTGCTCACAGGCACTGTGGGTCACCTTGCTCTGTGGTCAGTATCTCACCTGTGGCCCTGGCTTGTGAGTCTGTGTCTCCTTGGCTGGCTGACCTCCATTTGTTCCAGCATCAGAGAATGTGGTATCAATCATCAGGCCTTCCTGAGGTCTCAGGGTGAGGGGTGGAGGAAGTGACCCCTGCCTGGTGTGCCAGTGAACCGCTGGAGTTACCTCCTCTGCACACTCACCTGTGTCCTTGCTGGTCTCCAGGTCCCAGCCATGCCCAGCCTCAGAGTATGCTCTAAAGAGGCAGCAGTGGAGCTCTCAGTTCCTGGACCATCCCCTTGGACCCCTAGAGCCCAGGCCTTTGTGGAGTGATGCTCCTGCCGAGACCCACCCTGGATCTGCACTTCATGGTTCCCTCTGTTGTGGTGACGCTGAGCCAGGAGCCACCTCCCCTCACCATCAGCAGCCAGGTACTGGGTGTGCATTCCCCACTGATGCCCTTGTTCTGGGGAGACTTGGTCTACATTCCCCTGCACTTACCTCTGGAGGTGTCCTGTCAGCATTTGGGGCAGAATGCCTTGTGGACTTGCAGGGCCAAGGCTGGAGGTCAGAGAGGAAGTTGGCCTGGCACCTGGGTGCCCTGGTGTCCTGAGCAGGACTCTGGTTTCTTCACCTGAAATAGAGGGTGTGACATGATGATCACCAGCTGAGCCCTGCCTAACTTCCTTGCCAGACTGGTGGTAGTCCTGCCCTCAGGTCTAATCCTAGTCCTCCAGGCCTTGGCCCTGTTCCCTCCTGGCTGCATTCACACTGCCCAGCTGCTCCCATCCCTGTTAGATTCCAGACAGTCCTTCGTGAAGACACCTCACCGAGTTGCCTCTTCTGTGGCCCTTTCAGCAGGGATCAGGAATTACTCACTGTTAGCTTTCCTTGCTGGGATCTGATGATGGCTGTTTTACAGGAATACACCTGCATGGGAAGTATTATACTGAGGACATGTGGGCAGAGCATCGTGGGCAGACTCTGTGTGGCCGGAGAAGGCTGGGCTAAGGGCAGAGATGGTCATAGGCGTGTTGGAAGGATGAGATGGGTAGAGGATGAGAGGCATGATGGGGCCAAGAAGTGGCTCTGAGGGAAAAACTTGCTGTCAGATGACCAAGGGTGTGCCAAGCAGAGAATGGCGAGTTAGGTCAAGACCCTTGCTCCAGGTAAAACACAGGTTGATGGTAGCTCATGTTTTAAAAGCCACTGTATAGCAAAATAGTGGAATAGGCAGCTCCAGACACCCATTGCTTCACATAAACTATTAAACAAAAACAAGTAGAAGCTATCAGGACCAACAAAGTCAGAAATCTAGAAAACAGGTTTACAGCAACCAATCAAATGCTAAATCAAGAAAAAGGCAACTTAAAAAGGAAAGCTTCACAGATACTTCCTGGTTCAGCAGCATATTGAAAGTGAGCATCCTGTGTTCCTAGTGTGGGACCTGGTGCCTGCTTCCAGAGGGAGCAGAGCAGAACTTATTCAGAAATCACTTTGTTCTTCCCTGTGTGGGGTTGGAAAAAGAGTTGAATCAAAGTGTTTGTCTCTGTGTTGCCTAACTCAGAATTACTTGGTGGAAAGTGCTGGGCTCAAAACATAGAAACATGAACTGAACTTCCACAGGCACTTGGGACATCACTTAATAGTACAGTCAACTTCCTAAAGCCCAGGAGGGAAGGGCGGAGAAATGAGGACATTCAAAAGCACCCTCATATGTCAGGGAATTTAGAAAGCCATGTATAGAAACCCAAGATAGAAGGTATACTCAGAAAAGACCTATGAAGATTGTAGTGTCACCTCCAGCTGATCTCTGCGATCTGTGGAAGCCAGGAGCCACGCAGAGTAATAATTAGTGCTGAAGTAGTGTCCTAGTAGAGCACAGTAGATATTCTTAAATGTTCAGTTTTTAGCAAAAAAATCATAAAGAATACAAATAAGCAGAAAATACAGCTGGCCCATTCAAGGGAAAAAGATTAATTGACAGAAGTGTCCCTGAAAAAGCACAGATACTTAACAGATTATAAATAAACTGTCTTAAATGTGCTCAAAGATCTGAAAGAAACCATGGACAGGGAACTAAAATCTATGTATGAACGAACTGAAAAAGTCAGTAGAGATAGTTGTAAATATACAATTCACATTTTATTTATTATAAAGAGAAACAGAGTGGAAGTCCTAGAGCTGGGACTTCCTGGTGCTCCAGTGGTTAAGGCTCTGCTTCACACTGCATGGAGCACAGGTTCGATCCCTGGCCGGGGAACTAAGATCTCCGATACCTCGTGGTGCAGTCAAAATAAAGAAGTCCTGGAGGGAGAACTAAAGTAACTGAAGTGAAGAGTTTTCTGGAGGATTTCAATAGCAGGTTTGAGCAGGCTATAGAACTGGTGAACTTAAGTTACCCAGTCTGAGTAGCAGAAAGAAAAAAGTTGAAGAAAAGTGAACAGAGCCTAACAGACTCATGGTGAAAGGTTGTTGCAGAGCTGTGAAAGACGCTGGGATTCTTGTCCTCTGGAGGAGAGGAATTCAATCTGCGGTCAGTGACAAGGCTTGACTGCTCAGAGCTTTTGTGTAATAAAGATTTATTAAAGTATAAAAGAGATAGAGAAGGCTTCTGATATAGACATCAGAAGGGGGCAGAAAAAGTGCTCCCTTGCTAGTTTTTAGCAAGAAGTTATATACCTATTCAGATCAGATCAGATCAGTCGCTCAGTCGTGTCCAACTCTCCGCGACCCCGTGAATCGCAGCATGCCAGGCCTCCCTGTTCATCACCAACTCCTGGAGTTCACTCAGACTCACGTCCATCGAGTCAGTGATGCCATCCAGCCATCTCATCCTCTGTTGTCCCCTTCTCCTCCTGCCCCCAATCCCTCCCAGCATCAGAGTCTTCTCCAATGAGAATTAGCAAGTTGTTAAAAGGAAATGTCTCAAAACTCAGAGTGGCACCAGGCCCCTCACCGACAACATGCGTTTTGAGATAACATTGGCACAAGTGAGTCATCCTGGACCATAAAACAACTGACATGAATCTTGAAGAGAGGCAGATTTCCAAGCAAATACATAGTCTCATTCACATAGTTTAAGAGAACATTTCCGTGAGTAAAACATAGTGGTTTGTTGAGCCATTATCGGTTCTGAGTCTTAGGTGGAATCAACTTGAAGAAAGATAGAGTCTAAGGTAAATACATAGTTCATTAACATAGCTTAATGTTAAGAAAAACATTTCTTAATCTTAAAAACATTTCCATAAGAAAAACTCATTGGTTACCTCAGGTTTGAGAAAAGTTAAGTTCAGGTGTCATCATGGCAACACAGAATTTTAAAAGAAACTTCCTTTTAATTTTGTATAGAGAAGAGAAAAAAATCTGACAATTGTAGTTTGTTTCCTCCTGCTGCTTAAGAGAGAGAGAAACAACGTCTGACACTTGCAGCCTATTTCCTCTGTTGGGGGCCCCTAGCCTTCCTGCCTGTTACCCTCTCAGTGGGATACTATCAAGGAAACCAACACACACATGGGAGTCCAAGAAAGAGGTGAGAAAGAAAGGGGTGGAAAACATGTTAAATTTGATGAAAGATGCAAAAAAGCTTTGAACCTACATGTCTAGAAAGCTCAGCAAGCTCCCAGTAGGACAGAGTCAAAGAGATCCACACCAGGACTCATTATAATCAAACTTTTGGAGGATTGAATCTTGAAATCAACAAGAGAGAAGCAAACCATCTTATATAAGGGATCCTCAATAAGACAAACAGCTAGTTTCTCATCAGCCCTTGGAGGTTGGAAGGCAGTGGGATGACATATTTAAACTGCTTAGAGAATGAAACTGCCAACTAAGAATTCTACATCTGGCAAAATTATCTTTCAGAGTAAAGACTAAGTTAAGGTATTCTTGGATAAACAAAAGCTCAGGGTGTTTATTACTAACAGACATGCCCTGTGAGAAGTGTCAGAGGAAGTGTTACAGGCTAAGAGGAAAGGGTATTAGGCAGGAGCTCAAAGCTATACAGAGAACCAAAGATCTCTGATAGAATTAACCACATAGGTTAGGATAAAAGCTAGTATTGTTGTATTGGTTTATAACCTCACTTTTTATTTCCTATATGATTTAAAAGACATGTGTGAAATGATCATAAACCTATACTACTTAATATATAACATGTAAGGATACATTTGTGACTGCAACAACATAAAGGTAGCAACATATCTGTATAGGAGTGGAGTTTCTGTATGATGCTGTGGCTACTTTGGTTAACAGTTCAAACTTGGTGGCTTTATTCTGAGGATTCAACATACAGCATGGTGACTGTAGTTAATAATGTATAATGTACTTGTCAACTGCCAGGAGAGTTGATCTTGAAAGTTCTCACCACACACACACACACACACAGTGGATACTGTGCAAGGTGATGGATATGTCAGTTAACCTTATGGTGGTCATCATTTGCATATATATGTGTATCAATTCATCCCATTGTGCACTTTAAACTTAATATGATGGACTTTCCTGGTGGTCCAGAAGTTAAGAATCCACCTGCCAATTCAGGGTCACAGATTCAATCCCTGCTCCAGGAGGATCCCACATTCCACAGTGCAGCTAAGCCTGTGTACCACAGCTACTGTGCCAGTGCTCCAGAACCCGTGAGCTGTAACTACTGAGGCCCATGTGCCCCTAGAGCCCATACTTTGCAACAAGAGAAGCCACCGCAATGAGAAGCCTGTGCACTGCAGCTAAAGAGTAGTGCACCCCCTACCCCTGCAACTAAAGAAAGATGATGCAAAGCAGTGAAGACCCAGCACAGCCCCAAACAAGTAAATTTCTTTATTAAATAAAAAGATACATGATGTTCTACAGCAATTTATTTCGATAAAGATGGGGCAGGGGACCAAAAAAGCTGAAGGGAGAGGGCCAAATTAGATTGTTTTAGGATGTTAGAATATTAATTATAATCGCCATGGTACAACTAAGAAAGTATCTTTAAAATATACACAAAAGAAATAAAGAAGAATATCAAATGGTATGCTACAAAAAATAAACTGAACACAAAGGAAGATAGTAATAGATCAAATGAGGAACACAAAGGTCAAAGACATTGAAAAGATTTAAGAAGCAAAGTGGTAGAAGTGAGTCCTTCTTTGTCAGTAATTAAATGTTAATGGTTTAAACTCGTCAACAGGCAGATATGTCAACAGGCAAATACAGAATGGATTTAAAAAAGTATGACCCAACTATATACTGTCTACAGGAGGCTTAGTTCAGGAGGCTTCCAAAGGAAAAACTAAGCTTAAAGTGAAAGGTGAAAAAGATATGTTCCATGCAAATAGTAACAAAAGAGACCTGGGGTTGCTAAACTAATATTGGACAAAGTAAACTATGTCAAACAACTGTACAAGAGAAAAGAAGGATATAATATATTGATAAATGAGTTAATTAATCAGGAAGATTGTTGTTCAGTCATTTAGTCATGTCTGACTTTTGCGACCCCATGTACTGCAGCCCGCCAGGCTTCCCTGTCCTTTACTGTCTCCCAGAGTTTGCTCAAACTCCTGTCTACTGAGTTGATGCCTTCCAACCATCTAATCTGTCGTCCCCTTCTCCTCATGCCCTCAGTCTTTCCCAGCATCAGGGTCTTTTCCAATGAGTCGACTCTTCACATCAGGTGACCAAAGTATTGGAGCTTCAGCTTTCGCATCAGTCCTTCCAATGAATATGCAGGGTTGATTTCCTTTAGGATTGACTGGTTTGTTCTCCTTGCTGTCCAGGGGACTCTCAAGAGTCTTCTCCAGCACCACAGTTTGATATATATTGATAAACAAGTCAATTAATCAAAAAGAGTAGTGATAAACATAAACACTGAAAAGAACCCAAAACATATGAAGCAGGCATAGATTTGAGGGAAGAAAGAGATGCTTCTACAGTAGCAGTTGGAGACTTTAATACCTCACTTCCAAAAGTCAAGAAAAACATCTAAACAGAAGTTTAGTAATGAAACAGGGAATTTGAGCAATACTATAATTAATAGACCTAAGAGACATAGATATACCCTCTGTCCAAGGGAGCAGATACAGTCTTCTTAAGTGCATATGAAACATTCTTCAATGTAGACCATATATTAGACTACAAAACCAGTCTCAATCAATGTGGAAATAATATAAAGTATCATCTCCAAGCAATAACTGCAGGAAAACTGGAAAATGCACAAATTTGTTGAAGTAAAACCACACACTCTTAACCAGTTGGTCGAAGAAGAAACCACAAGGGAAGTTAGAACATACGTACAGACAAATGAAAACAAAGCCACAAACTCCCAGAACTCACAGGATGCAGGGAAGCCCAGAGCAGAAATTTACAGCAGTCAATGCCTGTATTGGGAGGAGGATAGATAGGCCTTACAGCAGTACCTAACTTGACATCCTAGGGGTCTGTGAGAAGAGTAAACGAAACCCAGAGCTGATGGAAGGAAATAATGAACATCGGAGCAGAAATAGAGACTGGAATAGCAATAAGAGAATCAATGTATTTAAAAGTTTTTTTGAAATGATCAACAAATGACAAAAGCAACACACTGAAAATCAAGTGAAAATGGGATGGGGACATTATTACCGACTATACAAAAGTAAAAAAGAGTAAAAAGCAGTTGCACACCAACAAATTAGATAACCTACATGAAAGAGCTAAATTCCTAAAAAGACAAATCACCAAGAGTGACTCAAGAATAGGTAGAAAGTAAGAACAGACATAACAATTAAAGATTGAATCTGTAACTTTTAAAACTAACAAACCAGGGCCAAATGGCATCACAAGACATTTAAAGAAGGATGTATGCTGTTTTGTCAAGCTTGCAAACTATACAAAAGGAAGGATAATCAAAGACACCACAGGAAAAGAAAATTATGCATTGAGACATTTTGTGGCTGTATATATAAAACCCTCAACAAAATGCTAGCAAACTGAATCCAGCAGCATTAATAAAAGTGTTATATCCCATGACCAAGTGGGATGTAACCCAGGAACACAAGAGTGGTGCAACATAAGAACCAATCAGTGTCATTTACCACATTAATCAAATGAAGGGGAAAAGCTATAATCATCTCAATTGATGCAAAAAAAAAAATAGTGTTTGACAAAACCAAATTCATTTTCATAATGAAAACACTGAGAACTCCATTCAAGGCAACCTCCTCAACACGATAAAGGGCATTCATGAAAAACCCACGGCTAACAGCTAACATCATGTACATTAGTGAAATCTTAAAAGGTTTTCCCCATAAATCAGGAAAATATGCCTGCTTTCAACTCTGCTCTTCAGTACTGTATTGGAAGTTCTAACCAGAGCAATCAGGCCAGTAAAAAAAAGGCATTCAAATTGGGAAGGAAGAAATAAAACTACCTCTGTTTGTATAAGGCACAATCCTGTATATATAATAGGAAATCCCAAAGAATCCATTAAAAACCTGCTAGAGCTAATATTAAATGAATTCAGTAGAATTGCAGAGTACAGGTCAGTACACATAATCAGTTGTGTTTCTATACACCAACAATGGTGGGAATGTAGAATGGTATAGCCATGGTGGAGTACAGTTTGGCAGTTCCTCAAAGTTTAAACCTAGCATTACCATGCGTGCATGCTCAGTCACTTCAGTTATGTCTGACTCTTTGCAACCCTATGGAGTGTAGCCCACCAGGCTCCTCTGTCTGTGGGATTATCCAGGCAGGAATACTGGAGTGGGTTGCCATCCCCTCCTGTAGGGGATCTTCCCCACCCAAAGATTGAACACATGTCGCCTGCATTGGCAGGCGGGGATTCTTTCCCACTAGCACCACCTGGGAAGCCCTGGCATTACCGTGTGATGCAGTAATTCCACTGTGGATACATACCCGCAGAATTCAAGGCAAATACCCGTCAAGTACACGTATGTCATATTCATAGCACTGTTCACAGTACTCAAGAGGTGTAAGCAACCCAGATGCCCCTCAGTGGACGGATGCAGAAACCAGATGTGTTGTGTCTGTACCGTGGAATATTATTCAGCCATAAGGGAGTGAAGCACTGGTACCTGCCGCAGTGACTGAACCTGCAGAAACATTAGGTTGAGAGGAAGAGTCCAGACATCAAAAGTTGTGTATCATGATTTCATTCACATGCAAGGTCAGGAATGAGGTAAATCCATGGAGACAAAATGCAGGTGGTGGTCACCAGGCGCTGGGGGCCAGGAGATATGGACTAATGCACTGGGGCTTTGAGGTGATGGAAATGAAATGTCTTGGAACAAGATACAGATTCTGATTGCACAACATTGTAAATGTACTAAATGCCACTGAAGTGTTCATTTAAAACAGTTATTTTGTTTGTTAACTTCACCTCAATACACATAACAGAGCCCCTGTGGGGATGGAGAGGGGTGGAGCCCCCAGCCGAGGCTGTGGTGCCGCTGGGGGCTTATGTGGCGGGGCAGGTGCTGCTGAGTCTCTGCTGGGCCCCTCGACAGCCACAGCCACATGAGGACTTGTGAGCATGGCTCCAATGGGGCATTTTTCACAAACCTGGAAGCAGCTAATCATACAGACCTCCATTGTTTCCTCTTGGGAAGTCTAACAGGTTTGCTGTGTGCTGGCTTGGCCAGTCGGTGCCACACTTGTGGGGGCAGTGTGGCAAACAAGTGCATTTGTTTACACATCTTTTCCTTCACCATTAAACCCAGTGTTTTTAATGAAAAATTTTCTTAAAGCATATTTTTGACTTTATATTTCCTTTCAAAAAAAAAAGAACTTTCATTATTGTTTCCAGTAATTCTTATGTTGCAGAGAATTGTATCCAGTCTACCAAATAAAAAATGCCATTACCCTCACCCATAGGACTCACTCTTGTTTCCCGTCTCAGTAAAATCCTTCCAGGCCAATAGTCTCTCTGGCCCGCAAAGCAGTTCCCATTTCCACTCCCTCAGGAGCCACACCAATGATCTTGTCTCAGTTGGGTCAGCGAGCCATGCCCCACAGGCCAGATCCAGCTCACCATTTGTTTATGACCTGCAAGCAAAGAACAGTTCAGTTTTTTAAGGATTGTAACAGAGCAGACCTTATGACAGAGACTGCAGCCACAGAGCCCAGAATGGGTCCTCTGTGACCTTTCATGGAAAAGCTATGTCCCTTCTTGTGCAACCAAGAGAGGGCGGGGCTCCCTGGGCCACCCTGTCCAGACCCTTGTTTCCTGCAGTGACCACCCTGTTTGTCCCTGAAGCCCTCACTGTGCCCCTATCACACATGGGAGCCCCACGGGAGCCCCGCGGGAGCCCCACAGCTGGGGCCCTGGGAGAAGATGGTGGCCCACTTGCAGGTGTGACGACAGGCCTGCCTGACGGTCAGCGGGAGGGTGAAGCAGGTTGCCTCACTGTGTGCAGCCACACGGTCAAGCTCCACGGAGGGGGTCTTGGCACAGACTCTGTGCAGGGCCTTCCAGCTGGGCCATGAGTCAGGTGACCAGAATGCAAACTGTTACCACCAGACACGTGTGCAGGGCAGTCAGGCTGAGCAGACGACACAGGTGGGTCTGCGTTGAGGAGAATAGAAGCCTTCAGGTGACGTGGGGAGACAAAATGCTGTTGGGGGAGATTCTAGAAATTCCAGTAGGTGAATGGAAATCATTCCTGAACTGACGGGCAGGTCAGAGGGCAACAGGCCCAAGGAGGCTGAGAGTACTGTGGGGTGCTCTTCACCCACCCACTCAGCACCCCTGCGTGGCTCCAGCCTTGGGATACGGAGCCCTGTTGGGAGCAATGGTCAGAGAAGTCATCTTCTGTGATGTATTTCAGCTGAGATGGGCTAAAGGGAAGGAGAGAGCATGAAGACCATTGGGGAGGGGGCGCCATGTGACTTTCTGTTTGTCATTTCAGGCTGGGACACCAGGACTAAGGGCCAGGAGTTTGTTCAGAAGGAAGAAGTTTCTGAGGACTTGGAATCACAGGTAGAAATATCAGACAGCTCTGGCAGTGATGCTCCCCAGACACCTGAGCTTGGAGGACTCCATGGTGGTGTAGAAGAAAGAGACTGGGGGCTCCCTGAGGATGAGAGGCAGATGCACCGCCCTCACCAGGAGGGAGCCTTCACTCTAGCACAGATGCTTCTCAGGAGCCCCTCAGGAGAGAGAGAGGTGGACTGTGATGACATCAAGAGCAGCTGCAGCCGGAGCCCAAGCCCAGTGGAGTGTCAAGGGCCTCCTGCAGAGGGGAGGCCCCATCCACTTGGCACACGGAGCCTGCCCTGCAGCCTGGACCTGCCCAGCTGCACAGGACTTCACGTGGCCGAAAGCCCATTCATATGCAGCGAGTGTGGGAAAACCTTCGAAGGAGACCCCGGTCTTACTCAGCATCAGACAGGGCACACTGGACACAAGTCCTTCATCTGTAACGAGTGTGGAAGGCTCTTGAGCACACACACAGGCTTCCTCCAGCACCAGCTTACCCACCATGGGGAGAAGCTGCATATGTGTTCTGAGTGTGGGAAGGCCTTCTGCCAGAGCTCCAGCCTTAAAAAGCACCAGAAGTCCCATGGGAGCGAGAAGCCCTACGAATGCAGTGAGTGCGGGAAGACCTTCAGGCGCAGCTCCAACCTCATCCAGCACCAGAGAATCCACTCTGGTGAGAAGCCGTACGTGTGTCATGCCTGTGGGAAGGCCTTCAGGCGCAGTTCCAACCTCGTCAAGCACCAGAGGGTCCACACAGGGGAGAAGCCCTTCGAGTGTACTGAGTGTGGGAGGGCCTTCAGCCAGAGCTCACACATGAGGAAGCACCAGAGGGTCCATACTGGGGAGAGGCCTTACTCATGTAGCGAGTGTGGCAAGCCCTTCAGCCGGGTGTCCAACCTCATCAAACACCACAGGGTCCACACGGGGGAGAAGCCCTACAAGTGCAGTGAGTGTGGGAAGGCCTTCAGCCAGAGCTCGAGCCTCATCCAGCACCGGAGGATCCACACCGGGGAGAAGCCTCATGTGTGTGCTGTGTGTGGCAAGGCCTTCAGCTACAGCTCGGTGCTCCGAAAGCACCAGATCATCCACACGGGGGAGAAGCCGTATGAGTGCGGCGTCTGCGGGAAGGCCTTCAGCCACAGCTCTGCACTCGTGCAGCACCAGGGTGTGCACACGGGAGACAAGCCCTACGAGTGCCGCGAGTGTGGAAAGACCTTTGGCCGCAGCTCCAACCTCATCCTGCACCAGCGGGTCCACACGGGGGAGAAGCCCTATGAATGCACTGAGTGCGGGAAAACCTTCAGCCAGAGCTCAACTCTCATTCAGCATCAGAGGATCCACAATGGGTTGAAACCCCACGAGTGTAACCAGTGTGGCAAAGCCTTCAACCGGAGCTCCAACCTCATCCACCACCAGAAGGTCCACACTGGAGAGAAGCCCTACACCTGCGTCGAGTGTGGGAAGGGCTTCAGCCAGAGCTCGCACCTCATCCAGCACCAGATCATCCACACGGGCGAGAGGCCCTATCAGTGCAGTGAGTGTGGGAAGTCCTTCAGCCAGCGCTCCGTTCTCATCCAGCACCAGCGGATCCACACTGGGGTGAAGCCCTACGACTGCACGGCTTGTGGAAAAGCCTTCAGCCAGCGGTCAAAGTTGACCAAGCACCAGTTGATCCACACCAGGGAGTGAACCCCTCGCAGCTTCACCCTGACCCCCTGGCTGTGCCTCATTCTCCCTCCCCAGACTTGACGTGCTCTCGCTTACTCTGTCTACCCCATGTTCACCGCCCATGAGGCCACCGTCCACAGAGGCCACCGTCCACAGACTGGGGACCGTCCTGTGGTCCTGCTCCTTCTCCCAAGTCCCGTGCCATCACCCTTGTCTCCTGTGAGCTCATTTCTCTTTGTTGTTTGTTTTTCCAGTTTGTTATGAGACAGCTGTACTTGTTAGAAGGGAAAGGATTATAGAGGCTGTGCACTCATCCATAGAGTTTATTACTGTTAAGGAACATAACCAAGAAAGTAAATGACATTTGCTTTGAGACAACCACAGACCTCCGTGTGCTCACTAGTCAAGGGACTGAGTCCTTTGTCAGTGGTTGTGGCTGGTATCTTTTCATAATGTCAGGTTGAGAGTTTTCAGGTCTGGTTGCTGTCAACCTCCCCACCCCCCCAATCCTACCTGGTAATGGGACTTGACCCTCCCTGCTTCCCGCTCTCCGTGGTGTCCATCTGCAGTCTGTGGTTATGTGTTCTTGCTCTGCGGTGGCTCAGGCCCTGTGGCCCCACTCAGGCTGCAGCACAATTGTACATGAGGCAGTTCCTGAGCTCTGGTCCTGGGCCTCACCCCCAGGGGCTGCTCTACATGCTCCTCCCTTCCTCTCCACATGCTCCTGGATCCATCATCAGACATTTACAGGGCGCCTAGGTGCCCCTAAGAGGTGGGCATTGGCTCCTGACTCCCTGCATTGGGGAACTTAGCCCAGAAGCCACACTTCTGCCACCAGGGAGGGCCTGACCTGGGAATGTCCTGGAAGGATGGGGGACCCTTCCTGCACTGTTACAGGAGGAAAGGAGGCAGTGGCTTGTAGTCATGAAGGGAAGGGAAGGTATGGCTTCTGAGTTCTCAAGGAAGTAGAGGCAAGGCCAGCAGTTGCAAATGTGGAGGGAGAGGTGGTTTGAGGCTGAAGAGAAGAGAGGGTGGAGGGGTGACTCGGATGCGCAGGCAAGTCCATGGGCTTGCGTGGCATGGGCTGCCTAGCGTCTCCTCCAAGGCCCCATGAAGCAGCTGTCCCTGCTGCCCTGCAGAGGCCCTGTCATAGCCTCCCCTACACTTTGGGCGCCATCCCACCCCCTCTCCCCTGGCAACACCTAATGGGATACAGTTTCCAGACTTGGCCTCAGCCTGACAAGACTGCTCCTATTCTTACTGTAAGGCCGCTCCTCTGGCTTCACGCTCCTCCTCTGCCAGTCTGGCTTTGATTTATGATTCCTTTTTTCAGTAAGTATCTGTGTCCGCCTCTACTCCACTCTGTCGCTGATCGGCCGGCTTGCTGCTGGCCTGTGTTGCTCAGCCCTGCTGTACATGGTGCGCTGTCACATCCTCTGCTACGGAGTCGGAGACCCCTCCAACAAGAGGCTAAAATTGATGCAATACCAAATTTGTGCAAGACTCCTCCACGGAAGGGGCTTCAGCCACCTCCTGTTAGGCCTCCTGGAGTCTCTGGACCACTCATGATGGCACTCAGTTGTCCAAGGGCTTCTGATGCAAGAAACTGCCCTCTTTCCCCCATACAATATGCCACTAGAGCCGCAATTACTGAAACTGGACCTCCTGAGCCCATGACCCTCTGTACCCAGCTGCTCATTACGCTCTGGGTGACAGAAGCAGTACCCAACAAGCTTAGGGGCTGCCGAGCTGCCTTGGTGCAGGATGGAGCTGAACCTTGGCCTTTGGCCTGCTCCACCTGCATGAGGAATAGCCTCACCTATTCTCAGACCCTTTCCAGATGTCAGGCTGCTGGACCGTCCACCTGGGGAGCTCCAGGGTGGGATGAACTCGGGGGAACAGCAGTGGGAGTTCCAAGACTATAGGCAGAGAAGTGCCAACCGTCATGGAAGATGGAGCTCAGAGGGGAGCTGCTCCTCATTTTTAACCAGGACGACCCTGATACAGGGCCAGACTGGAGGGTCAGCATGACTGGCCAAACACCAGGCAGTTGTCTTAGCACCCAGTGACTTGACTCACAGCCTCGTCTGTACATTTTTACAAATTGTGCTGTCACCTAAGAGTTGCACCTTTTGGCGTAAAAAGCTCCAGGAATCTCTCGCCTCACAGATGCCCCAAAATACCAGTCAAGGTCTCTAGATGGCTCTCCCTATACTTAGGCACAACACGAGGCCTCCCCTGCATGCCCTCATCCCCTCCGGAGTCACAAGTTTTACTGAGAGTGGCCAAGGCACCCTTGTCAGTTTCACCTGCTACAGGCTGCAGAGTCCACACAGCTCATTTAAAAAGCTCTGAATTAGCTGAGTGAAACATGGTGTGTCTCTCATCAAACATCAGGGTGAGTGGTGACTAGCAGGCTGGCACCTTGAGGCCTCGTCCTCGTTTCGTGCCCACATCTGGAAAAGCAGAAAAGCCAGCTGGGTGCTCTGCCCTCTGATGCCAGCAGGAGACTGAAAGCATCCAGGCCCTCACCTGTGCCCAGGGACCATCCCTCCAGCCTCTCCTGCTGACCGCAGTAGAGGCCCAGGCTGCCGACCCTTCTTGCTCTCAAGCCACCTCGGACCTGTTCCAGAGGCCTTCTCTACCCTCCTCAGAGACCTCCTTTATGTCAATAATAAAGCTTTTCATACCTTCAAAAAACTAGAAGCCCTGCTTGGCCTCCACACCTTCTTCCACTCTGGTCTTTGGTTTATGGACGTCAAGTTCCTCTGTACTGTGACTTCTCCCTCAACTCCTTGTTCTAACAAAAGCCTGGCTGCCATGACTGCACAAGATTCCCAGAGCCCTCACCCCTTCTCACGTACCTCGAGAATTAGAGATCAGGAGGACAATCTCCTGGCTCCTGATTTCCACATCCATACGCTTCTGCCTTCAGCCAATAATGCCAGCTCCGTGAGAACAACAGAAAAGCAGCCCTAACAGCTCAAAGCTGCCCTGCCTTAGAGCTCCCTGGGTGAAAAATGCCAGTTGGGGCCCCTAGGCCCAGGCTCCAGGTGGCTCTCTGGTAACAACTGTGTCATGATTTCCATGTGCTGGCAGAGTTCTGGGAGACTCCTCCATGGATCCCACAGCCCAGGCCTCACAGATGATGAATGTAGGGGAAAAACTGTCCCTTGACACCCATGGCCTCTCCATGCAAGGAGAAGCAGGGAGACTGGAGTGGTGTGTGAGACCAGAGCCAGGGGCCAGGACCATCCTGAAGTTTCCGTGGCTTTGGAGGCAACTCAGGTCTGAGTGGAGAACAGGGCCTTGATGGCTGAGGACAGTGCAGGCCACGCCAGAGCACCCAACCACGTAGGATGAGGTTGGTTCTTTCCCCTGGGGCTTGGCAGACACTGGCCCCTGGGCTTCCCTGGAAGTAACACAAAGGCATGGGGGGAGGTGGAGGTGGCCTGACTGCAGGTACTCTGTGAGGATTATTCTGTATGCAGGCTCTTCTGTGCTCATGGGCCAGACTGTGAATCTTCCAGACATCAGAACATTGACTGGGGAGACCACTGCCAACTGGAAATGTGATAGAAAGATGGCCTCAGATTCAGGGGAAAGGACCAATCTCATCCTATGTGGTAGTGGGGTAACACGATAGCCTTTTGGAAAAAAGACAAAACTAGACTTACTCTTTGCATCTCTTAGCAGAATAAAGTCCAAATGGAACGGAGATTTAAATGTACAGAAACAAAACCAAATGAGTACTGGGTGAAAACATGGGTGGATTCCTCCAGAACTGGGAAGTTAGGGGAATTTTACTGTAGCTTGAAATCAAGCAACAATAAGGGAAAACAAATGATAAATTACACAGAAATAAAGTTTGCAGGACCAACACCTTTATATTCAAAATAAAAAGACAAATGGTGAACTGGAGGAAGTGTTTACAACTTATGTTATACATAACACATATAAAATTAATGTGCATAAGGTTATTTAAAATTAGGGGTTTCAACAAATGGTGTTGTAATTATTGTATAACCATATGCCAACAAAGTGAATCTCAATCCTTGCCCCACACCATCTAAAGAATTTAACTCAAAATGTATCATCAACCAAAATGTACAGCAGAAACTTCTAAAAGAAAACATAAGAGAAAACCTACTGACCTTCACTTTGGTCAAGATTTATTAAATAAATAATCTTTGGTGAAGATTTATTAAATAGAACACAAAGAGCAGGAATTTTTGAGGAAGGAATTCAATGAGTAGGAACTCATCAAGATTTAGAACATTTGTTCCTCAAGATTAAAGGAAAACGCAAAGCATAAACTGGGAGAAGATATTTGCAAAATATATATATCCAAAAAAGGACTTGTACTCCATGCTATAAAGAAGTCCTGGTGACTTCTCTGGTGGTTCAGTGGCTACAACTCCATGTTCCCAATGCAGGGGACCATGGTTTGACCCCTAGGTGGGGAACTAAGATACTGCAAACTGCAACTAAGCCTGTGAGTCAAAGCTACTGAGCTCACACACTAGAGAAGCCCGCACTGCAACGAAGACACGGTGCAGCCAAAAATAAAATAATAATAAAATAATTTATTAAAAGTGAATTTGGAGTCTACTCTTTATACCATCTCTCTGGTATCATATCGATTGCTTATATAACTTGTCAGTTGCATCAAAAAAGACTGTAAGTGCTTGCAATTTTTAATCCTAGTGTTAAGAACAAAGTTTTTAAAAATCTGCAATGTATGTCACAAAGGGTTAACATAATTAGTTCAGTTCAGTTCAGTCATTCAGTCATGTCTGACTCTTTGCAACTCCATGGACTGCAGCACACTTGTCCATCACCAACTCCCAGGGCTTGCTCAAACTCATGTCCATTGAGTTGGTGATGCCATCCAAACATCTCATCCTCTGTTGTCCCCTTCTTTTGCCTTCTATCTTTCTCAGCATCAGGGCCTTTTCCAATGAGTCAGTTCTTCGCATCACGTGGCCAAAGTATTGGAGTTTCAGCTTCAACATCAGTCCTTCCAATGAATATTCAGGACTGATTTCCTTTAGGACGGGCTGGTTTGTTCTTCCAGTCCAAGGGACTCTCAAGAGTCTTCTCCAACACCACAATTCAAAAGCATCATTCTTTGGTGCTCAGCTTTCTTTACAGTCTAACTCTATAGTGCTTCTAAAATGAGAGGGAAGAGACCAACAAGCAGGTTCACAGAGAAGTCAGTGAAAGTGGCTCTTAATCATATGAAGAGATGCTCAACCTTACCTCCAAGAAAGATGCAAAAGGAAATTACACCAAGATGCTATTTCTTGCTTCTCAGATTGCCAGAATACCAAATATTTGACAACATTCTTTGTTCACAAGGCTGTAAGGAAAGCTCACCAGCAGAAATACAAGATCCTACAACCCTGTGGAAGGGAACTGGGCAACATACAGAAAAAGATACAAATGCCCATTTCTAGGAATCTATCCTAAAATTAAACTGGCAAAACTGAAAAGACCCAACTAAAGCTACTTATTACAGCACTAATTTTATGGCAAGAGACGTCCAGTAATAGCAGACTGGCTGAATACATGACAGCACATTCACAAGGGAGGTGAAGGCAGCTGCATAAAGGAGAAAGGGACATGCCCAGACGCTGCAAAGGAGAGGTGGCTGGACACTGACAGGAATATGCCAAAATGTGGGCCAGTGGGAAAGAACTACTGTTCACTGACGTTCAGATTTTTTGGAATGGAGCCAGAAACCATAGCGTTGATAAATGGTTACTGATAGGGCAGCGTGGTAAGAGACTGGTGGGAACAGGGAGGGAAGCAAGTCTTCTGAATGCACTTTCTTTTGTGTACTGGACTTTGAAACCATATAGGGTTTCGGTTCAGTTCAGTTGCTCAGTCGTGTCCGACTCTTTGCGACCCCTGGCAGCACGCCAGACGTCCCTGTCCATCACCAACTCCTGGAGTCCACCCAAACCCATGTCCATCGAGTCAGTGATGCCATCCAACCATCTCATCCTCTGTTGTCCCCTTCTCCTCCTGCCCTCAATCTTTCCCAGTATCAGGGTCTTTTCAAATGAGTCAGCTCTTTCCATCAGGTGGCCAAAGTATTGGAGTTTCAGCTTCAACATCAGTCCTACGAATGAACACCCAGGACTGATCTCACTTAGGATGGACTGGTTGGATCTCCTTGCAGTCCAAGGGACTCTCAAGAGTCTTCTCCAACACCACACTTCAAAAGCATCAATTCTTCCATGCTCAGCTTTCTTTATAGTCCAACTCTCACATCCATACATGACCACTGGAAAAACCATAGCCTTGACTAGACGGACAAAGTTTGTCAAAGTAATGTCTTTGTTGTTGACAAAGTAATGTTGTCTTTGTTGACAAAGTAATGTCTCTGCTTTTTAATATGCTCTCTAGGTTGGTAATGACTTTCCTCCCAAGTTTACATAATCATAAAACAAAATTGTATCAAAATGTTAAAAATGTAACTTTGTAAAAAGCAAACAAGTGAAACTGTAGAGTTAAGGTCATACCCCAAATGGGATATATCCTAACAGCAAGAAGAAGTGCAAAACAAATCTAGACTACTTTCAATAATCATAGTGTTAATAATATTGTTATTCTGACATCATTACATATAACTAATAAATGTGTTTATATAATTAGAACCCAGGATTTTAAATACAGGAAAAAACTGCCTCCACCTGGACCTGGGGATGAGCCAGGGACACTGTGAGTAGCAGTGGTGCCCACCTGGACCTTTAATGGCTCACACCACCTCTGGACACTCTGATTCACATATTGATACTGTGTACTACCTGCTTTCCCCACTCACAGGTAAAAGGGACTTATTGGGAATGTTGCTTGTTTTACCTACTCATGTAGCTCTGGCACTTAGAACACTGCCTAGCATACAACAGGCACTCAATAAATACCATGCCTGTGAAGAGTGGCAGAGCTGGACACACACACAAAAGCTAGTTGTTGAATTGCTTAAAAAAAAAAAAAAAAGCAAAATGTTAGTTGCTGAAACTAAGCAAAAGACATGCAGGTATTTCACTGTAATATACTTTTAATCTTTATGAATGAACATTTTTAAAACAAGTTGTTGTTCAGTCCCTAAGTTGTGTCCAGCTCTTTGCAACCCCATGGACTGCAGCTAGGCTTCCCTGTCCTTCACTATCTCCCAGAGTTTGCTCAAAGTCATGTTCACTGAGTCAGTGATGTCATGCAAACATCTCATCCTGTCACCTCCTTCTCCTCTTGCCCTCAGTCTTTCCCAGCATTAGGGTCTCTTCGCATCAGGTGGCCAAAGTATTGGAGTTTCAGGATCAGTCCTTCCAATGAATATTCAGGATTGATTTCCTGTAAGATGACAGGTTTAACCTCCTCGCTGTCCAAGGGGCTCTCAAGAGTTCCCCAGCACCACAGCTCAAAAGCATCAATTTTCCAGCCCTCAGCCTTCTTTATGGTCCAAATCTCACATCTGTACACGACTACTGGAAAAGTCACAGCTTTGGCTATACAAAACTTTGTCAGCAAAGTGATGTCGCTGCTTTTTAATACGTGATATAGGTTTGTCATAGCTTCCCTTCCCCCCCTCCTCCCCCCCAAGGAGCAAGCATCTTTTAATTTCACGGCTGCAGCCACTGTTCAGTGATTTTGGACCCTAACATAACTCAGCAGTGGAAAAACCACAGCTTTGATTATATGGACCTTGAAATAGTTGGGAAGAGAAAAAGAAAGCAGGGTGTGCTGAGAAGATCTTAGAAGCATCAGTTCTCTGCCGGGACCAACGTTGCCGAGCTCAAGCTCCTCATTGTTAAAAGGTAAACTGAGGCATGTTAGAATTTATGAAGAGCTTATGTGAGCAAACAGAGGATGGAATAGTGGTTAGGAGTGCTTTGCCAGCAGGAGCTATATTAGTTTTTATAGACGGAAAAGCAAAGCAAGGGCTTTGACAGGCCACGACTTAAGCCGTCAACTTAATTGGAAAGCCTAGCTGGGGGCTACCAAGGCAGCAGAGCCACCCCCACCCTAATGGCCTCCTCGTTTAATTATGTTAACACTGGCAACTGGCCAAAACCATCTAGGATGGTCCAAAAATAGGGCCAAATCGGACAACCTGGGTCCTGAGCTTCAGTCTCTTGGCAGAGAGGACCCTACCTCACCGGGATGTGTGGGGCAGATGAGTTCCCTGTGGGAAGCTGACCTCACCTTTCCGGAGGAGAAACCCTGCCCCTGAAGCCGGGGCCAGCTATCCCCAGAATTACTGCCACATCCTCTCCCACTTCAGCCTCGGGTCTTTCCCAGACCACGTTTCCTGCCCAAAAGTCGGGGCACCAGCTTGGTCCGGTCGGTCCTCCCAGCCAACGAGCCACTTGGAAGTACTCTTTGGGGGTGACAGCGGGTGCGGCAGGCAGCAGCGACGGCCACCTCTTCCTCCCGCCCCCGCTGGTCCTGCCCTGCCGAAGTGCGCAAACCCCAGCGTAAGGGGACGGGGAGGAGGTCGCCGCCACACACGACGACCACCGACAGCCAACGCCAGGCCCCGCCTCGGCAGGCGTGACTTCTGGAGGCAACAGGGCGAGGATTCACCCGACTCGGAATCGGGCTGTGCCCGCAGGGCCGGAGGTACGAGTTACCCGCAGGAGCTTCCGCGAGGCCGCCGGCATGTGCAGCCTGTAGGAGACCCGGACGCGGCGTGGCCTATCTAGGCGCGGTGGAAGCTGCGTCTCTCTGTGGCTCTGGCGCGTGCGTCAGTCAGGAGAAAGGCGCAGAGCGGGGAGGGCGGGGCCCAAGGCGGACTGGGAAGTGTCGCGTCCTAGGAGTGGCGGTCTGGGAGGCGTGGGCGGGGCCCTTGGGGGCGGGGCGCCCTGCGATTGGCGGGTGCGCAGATGGGGCGGGGCGCCCCCTTTGTCTGAGTGCGGTGCGGGCCGCCACCCCTGTGGGTGAGGCAACTGCTGGGACGGTGAGTCGGGGCGCGGGCTGCATTCCGCACCCTCTACCCGCGCGCCGGGTTCGGGGGCCAGGACCCTCCACGCGATCGGGCGCTGCCCGCGAGCGCCCCTTGCCTTTCCCTGCCCACTCCGAGCCCCTACCCCGCTCTCGCCTCCCCCGGGCCCTCCCCACTCCGGCGAATGGCGAGCCCTACGCCGCCGGTAG
>NW_011494650.1:84076-84538 GCF_000754665.1 Bison bison bison | reverse complement strand
GAGCTATCCTCATTCTATTACACTTTACATCCTTAATTAACATTTAATTAAGCAGTTGTTTCCTGACTTCGCCTACGCCGTCTCTCCTTCGAATACCCTGGATCACCGGGGCTGGTCCCCGGCACCCTACCATGGCTCGAGAGCAATGACGCGCTCGCCCTCGCCACTCGCATGGAGACCCGACTTCCCTGGCGCCCCATGAGAGGCTCACCGACCTCGCCGTCGTACCTCGCGAGAAACCGCACACTGGGGCCGCCGCTCGAGAACAACCCCGAGCCTCCCCCGTCATCGCGACTTGAGGGCCTTCGTCTACTGTATGGCCTAGAGACCAATCTCTCGACCTCTCTTCAACGCCTCAGGAGGCTTGACTCCCTTTAGTCCACCCAGTGAGCTCCAAGAGATACCCGTCGCGACTCGAGAGCAGAGCGGGGTTCTTTGCTTCCACTCGACATGAATGCCTAT
>NW_011494650.1:82376-83976 GCF_000754665.1 Bison bison bison | reverse complement strand
ACTGGGATCGCCGTTGGCATCTCTCCGCGGAGAGTGCTTCTTCCCGAGTCCACTCCCGCCTCCATTTTTATCGAGGCTCGTCTCTCGGTTGTTTGTGAAAGCCCCTTTCGTGAGCGCGAGCAGCCATTCCCGGGGTCCGCGGGCGCCTGCCCAGCGCGACGCTTCGGGTTCGGGAAGCCGGACCCTCGGTGTGCGCTGCTTGGCGTTTCGGTTCTGATCAGCTCGGTTCTTTAACGGGTGTATCGAAGACTTTGTTCTCAGACTATCATCTGACTCCGGTTGTGATGTTTTGTTCTAAGATGGAAGATTTCGAGTGTTCAGTGGTCAAATATTTAGCCTCGAGGCTTTTGGCTTTGTGCTGTGTCTTAAAGGGCTTTCCCTACTCTAAGTTTAGTTCTAAAATAAACTCGTTTTCTCTGGTACTTGTGAAACGTTGGCTCCATCTGGAATCATTTTGATGTGGGGAAAGTTGGAAATCCAGCTTCAGTGTTTTCCCTAAACCCTGGTATTTCTGACACTATTGAATAACTCATTTCGCCGTTGATTTGGAAAACCACCTTTGTCCAGTGTTAAATTCTCCCAAATCTTGGGCCCATTTCTGGCATTTATGTTGTTTTGATGTGAAAAGGTTTTGATTTTCATCCAAATCTGTGGGTCTCTGCTCCCCAGAGTTTATTCAGGTTCTTTTTATCATAATTTTAAAATTTAGCTCTTTTTCATTCATTAGCTGTGTGCTTTCAGTGTATGATATGAAATGATCTCATTTAATTTCTGTTATTTTTTAAAGCTCAGTTACAGCTCAGTTTTATTCAGCAAATAAAGGATAGTACACTCTTGAGGCGTGAGGACAGGCTGCTGGGACCCCAGAGGAGAGGCTAATTTCTGCTTTTGCTTAGCTTTCTGGGAGATTGGTTGAGCTTTGTGCAAAGGACTAATTTTAGACCTGTTGTCTGAGTGAGGTTACTGGAACATCTTCCCCAGGATTTGAATGCCTGGCCTATCTTGTTTGTTTATAGATATGGCCCTACTCTGCCCTTTCTAGTCCAGGACTGCTTGGCTCTCTGCACTACGATTTTGTGGGTACAGGGGGCAGCATTAACATATTTCTAAGGTTTACTTTAACCTTGTTTCTTGCCGTCTGTGACTAGAACTGTTTTCCCTGAATATTTTCTGACTCCGTGTTGCTGCTGTGTAGAAAAGCTACCTGTGTGGATACACGTCTGTGATCATTTTCCTCTGAAGCATGCAGGGTTGTGGTTTGGGCTTACAGGTGGGTCGGAACTGCTTCTTTGGAAGGTGCTTCCAGCCTGGCAGGCCAGGCTTCGAGCAGATGAAGAAAGAGGAGCAGGTCTTCCAGCGGGAAAACCTGGGGGTGAGGATGGTGAGGAAGAGTGGGGAGACCCTGGAGCTGTCCACCCCAGACCAGGGACTGCAAGTGTGCCTGTCACGCCTGTCACTGTTGGTGGGGTCTTTGGGAGGAAGATCTTCAGCAGTTCCAGCAAGAGCTGCTGCTGCTAAGTCGCTTCAGTCGTGTCCGACTCTGTGCGACCCCAGAGACAGCAGCCCACCAGGCTCCCCCGTCCCTGGGATTCTCCAGGCA
>NW_011494650.1:79535-82276 GCF_000754665.1 Bison bison bison | reverse complement strand
GGAGTGGGTTGCCATTTCCTTCTCCAGTGCATGAAAGTGAAAGTGAAGTCACTCAGTCGTGTCCAACTTTTAGTGACCCCATGGACTTCAGCCCACCAGGCTCCTCTGTCCATGGAACTCTCCAGGCAAGAGTGCTGGAGTAGGGTGCCATTGCCTTCTCCGCCAGCCAGAGCTAGAAGTTACTAAAGCTTAGCTTACAGAACAAAATAACAATAATGTTGAATCCTAAGCTCTCTCGTCTCTGCAGCCCCGTTTTCAGTTCCTGTCCCTTAGTCACCACTGAGCCAGAACTCACTTGGAAGAGTGTCTCACTGCAGTGTGATCACTGCTGCAGAGAACATTGGCCTGCTCTGCTTTGGTTTGGGTTATTCTCTGGGACATGGGTGGATGGGTTGCTGTTGTGGGCACCCCTTGGGCAGGTGCTTTTTGTACTTGTTTCTGTGTTGGGGGTGGCATGGCTTCCCTCGGCAGCTCCTCAGAGCCAGTTTGACCCTCCATGGTGTTAATTCCGACTTCAGGGATCATCTAAACAGGACTTGACCTGCTCACCTGTTCTCCCTTCCTCCCTGAACTCCTGTTGCCTTGAGCTATGGGCCCTGAGTAACAGCCAGCTTCGGTGCCTGGGTGGCTCTGTTGTCATCCCTGTGGTGTCAGTTAGCAGCCTGCAGTGTTTTTTGCTGTCTTTTCATTCCATGCAGACTTGTTCTAGGAGACCCAGACCTTATCTACCAAAGTAAAAGTACAGAAAAATGAAAAACTAGTTAGTTCCACTTTTACATTTGTTTTCTTTCTCTTTTATCAGAATATAGAGTCTTATTCCATTTGGGCTGCTATAATAGAGCACCAGAGACTGGGCAGCCTGTAAAACAGCAAATGTCATTTCTCACAGTGTGGAGGCCAGACATCTGAGGTTAGGATCAGCAGAATTGGGAGCCCTCATCCTGGCTGCAGACATTGTGTCCTCACATGGAGGGAGGGGTCTCTTATCAAGGGGACTCCACTCTCAGGACCTGAGCACCGCCCCGCCCCCCCCAACATTGAGCCTTAGGTCATTTGGAGGCACAGACATCCAGAGCAGAGCAACAGGCACACTTTATAATATACTGTTTTCCTTCAGTACTTAGAGGTCATCCTGGGCAGAGCTCTTCTGCTTTCTGTTTTCGTGCTTCTCTGGAATTCACTGGGTGGGAATCCTGTCCCCTTCTCTGCCCCTCCGTGCCTCAAACTATTGGCCGGGGGTTTGAGTTAATCTCATCAGATGAGGTGACACTTAGTTACATGCTCTCTTTAACCTTGCTGTCCTCCTGAGGCCCTCCGAGGAGCTGTGTCATCTCAGTCTGGTGTGTCTAGTGCTGTGGACAAGGGCTCACATCCTCTTGTGGTCCTGGGGTCATTGTTTGTGCAACAGGAGCATTGTGAACACCTCCATATCCTGTGCTTTTGCTGACCTGTCTGGCCGCCTGGCGCAGCCTGAATCTTGGTCTGCGTGGGTGCGGGACTGGTGTGTGGAAGGGACTGGTGGATTTGGCGGCAGCACCATCCTGGAGTCTGTTCTGAAACCACACAATTCATGTGGGATCCGAACGCACAAGCTGAGACTCGAACCCACTGTCTCTTAATTGAAACCACACACCTTTGCTCAGGACTTACTGAAGCTCAGGTTCTGTGTGTCTCAGTGCAGAAGAAATTCACAGCAGGATGCAAAGTGATAGGTGATAAGTGGATTTATTTAGAGAGATACACATTCCTTAGACAGAATGGTGTCTGTCTCAAAAGGCCCTGAAATGTAACTAACTAAATGGTTAGTTTCTATGGGCTGTGTAGTTTCATAGGCTGCTGAATAGGAGGATTAATCCAACTATTTCAGGGAGGGCCAGGGGCTTCCAGGAATTCAGGAATTGGGCCACTGCCCACTTTTCAGCCTTTCTGGTCATCTGGCCTTGGAACTGTGGGGACTGTGGGTGTGTTGTCATTTAGCTGATGTATCACATTGAGCATATAATGAGGCTCAGCTTCCACTGGAAGCGGAGCCTTCCGCCATCTTGGGCCTAGTTGGTTCTAACCAGTCTATGTCTCATCTTTAAGGGTTGTGCTCAGTCCCCTTCCCTTCTGGTTTCAAGTCCATCCGAGGAAGGCGTGCATTGCCTAGAGGTAAGTCTGCTGCACCATAATAGGCCAGGTGACTTTCTCAACTGCGAGAGCTAGCAGACACTCCACTTCCCCACTGCTGCTGGAGTAGGTGCTCCTCCGGCACTTGTTGCTGTTCTGAAGGGTGGAGTGTGGAGTCATTTCTCCTGTAATTTCATTCACTTGTTCAGCCATGCTTGAGCCACTGGTTGCTCTGCTGGGACTGGCAGGGGTTGTGAGAACGATGAGGCAGAGGCCCCCAAGGTGGGTCGGGAACGGTCTCAATGAGAGGGTGATGGTCTCACTGAGAGGGTGACAGCTGAGCGCCAGCTGAGGGGCAGGAGGCACCCCGCTGCGGAGAGGGGCGCTCAGAGCAGGTCTCTCAGCAGCCTCAGGAGCGGAGGCGGGGCTTGGAGCTGAGGCAGGGCCCTGCGTCCTGTGGGGGCGGGGCCTGGAGCCAGGAGGGGCCCTGCGTCACTTGGGGTCGGGGCCTGGAGCCGAGGAGGGGCCCTGCGTCCCGTGGGGGCGGGGCTTGGAGCTGAGGCAGGGCCCTGCGTCCCGTGGGGGCGGGGCCTGGAGCCGAGGAGGGGCCCTGCGTCCCGTGGGGGCGGGGC
>NW_011494650.1:74173-79377 GCF_000754665.1 Bison bison bison | reverse complement strand
GGGGGCGGGGCAGGACTGTGCTGCCACTGGAGGGCGGGTCCAGTGGGAGTGAGAGGGTGAGCAGGAGGGCGACTTCAGGATCTGGATCGAATGCAGGTGCCAGACCAGGGGCAGACCAGGCCTGGGGAGGGGATGGGTGTCGGGGCTGGATGTTAAGTGTCTGGGGTGCTAGAGGACACCCATGAGGAGATGGCCAGCTGGAGGCGAAGGAGGTTGCCAGCTTAGCGCACCAACAGGAGCCCTGTGCTCCACTGGACGTTCAGGCCTGTGGGGCAGAAGCAGCTCAGGTCACAGACATGGGCTCGGGCAGGAGCCGGCCTGGCTGGAGGCCTCCGGCCGAATGATCCAGCAGCTCGTAGATTAGCTGTGCTGGCTGCCAGCACCAACGGGGAGCCGGCGAACGGGGTTCCTATGGGTGCTCATTGTTAGATCCTGCCCAGGTGTGGTCAGGTCATCTGAAAATGACTGTCTATCTCCTCTGGGTTCCCAGAGGACCAGAGCTGCATGGTTCAGGAGGCAGTATCTCGTGCTGGTGAGGGTGGACAGGGGCGCCCACGGTGACCGACTTGCTGGAGACTGGGGTTACCCACCGCTGACAGCAGATAAGGAGTTGGTCATATGGAGGTCAGAGGAGACCCTGACAGGGGCCACTTGGGATGGAGGGGATGGAGACCGCCTGAGGGAGTGGCTGGATTAGGCCATAGGGAGGATGACTGTCCATGAGAGATGGCGGGTGTGGGCATCCCATGAAGGGTTGGGGGAGTGGTACTGCTCTTCTAGGGGGTGTGGGCACTGGAGTAGCCACCGGAGGCAGCTGTTCCCCCACTGTCGGTTCTGAGAGTTGGTGAGGCGGGACCAGCCCTGTTGTTTCCAGTTCTTCATGCCTGGTAGCACCCTCATGCCTGTTTGTCCAACATCAGTGTTTCAGATGAATTCTGAGCTAACTTTATTCACTCCTTTCATTTTTCCCAGGTGATGGGCCTGCTGGGCTTGTGCCCACTTCTGTCTGGTAGGGTGGGTGTGGCACACACCTTGGCAGTGCTTGTCCCAGTGTTCCCAGAGCCCGCCCAGCCCCAGGCCTCCCCATCAGGTCCTCAGACCAAATCTCGGGGTCACTCTGGATGCATTCACCAGAACTGGGCCCCCACTGGAGCCGCCGGGCAGGACCAGGCATGCCCAGGGCATCAGCGAGCCCACAGGAGGGTTGTGGTCCCCACACCATAAGTGCACCCTCTCCTCATGGGGGTTGTCTCTGGAGGCAGTCAGGCCTGGTGTTTCCCCCTCCCCATGATGTGCTCACCCAGCCCTGTGTGTGTACTGCAGGCCATGCCTGGTAAGCTGGGCAGTCCAATGGCCCTTGGGGAGCATGGCATCCCCAGGTGTCTTGGGTGGGACCATCCTGGGCCCCTCATATGCTCCTTCCTCTTCCTCAGCCCTACACGCTTCTCCGATACTGTCTCCCTCATTCGTGCCACGGAGCAGATGATGGCGGCAGCCCGGCTCCTGCCGCCACCAGTGGTGCCTCAGGTGAGTAGCCCCAAGGCCTTTGCAGCGCCCCTGCCATCCTCACATCCTCCCACTCCCAGGGGCCTGGTGGCATCCTGAGCATCACTGCATTTTGAACACTGTGGCCCCTTCCTGTTGCCCCCCGTCCAGGGGCGCGTCCCCACACCCCACACTGCTTGCACCCTCCTTGTCTGGGACATGGACTCTGAGTCCAACCTGCAGGCCCCCTGTTGTTCCAGGCCAAGGTGACCTTCGAGGACGTGGCCGTGTTCCTCTCCCAGGATGAGTGGGATCGTCTGGGCCCCGCCCAGCGTGGCCTCTACCGACACGTGATGATGGAGACCTACGGGAACGTGGTCTCCGTGGGTAAGGCCCCCTGCAGGCCTTGGGTGGGGCGTGGTGAGGGTGCTTGTGGATATTGTACAGACGAAAGGACTTCCCTCCCCACGAGCAGGAATTCCAGGATCCAAGCCCGAGGTGATCTCCCAGCTGGAGCGAGGAGAGGAGCCGTGGGTCCTGGACAAGCAGGGCAACGAGCAGCTCAGGGGCTGGGGCATCAGCCGCTCAGGTGAGCGCGGAGTGGCCTCTGTGCACTAAGGGCTGTGCACCTGCGGGTGCTCCTGGGGTCTGACCTGGCGGGGACTCCTGCGGGTGAGAGGGCAGCAGGCAGAGGCCCAGTGCAGGGAATGGGCAGGGTGGTAAGTGCAGCTGGGTGTGGGTTGGGTGCCTTGAGGCAAGGTGAGCACATGTGGCTGCTGGGCCCCTGACAGGTCCCTGCTCTGAATGGACCTCAGAGGTTGAGGGACATGGGCTGGTTTCGGGAAGAAGGAAGCACCTAAGTGTGAAAGGGAAGTTTCTTAACCTGACTCTTAGTGCGGCTAGAGCTGTTTGCCGTGAGGCAAAGGAGCCCACCGTCCACAGCTGTCCTGGGGGTTCCATCTGAAATTTGGCAAGACCAGACACGATAGCATAAGTAAAGCTGTAAGAACTAGAAAGAAAGAGGAAAAACATTGCTTGTAGTTCATGATATTGTCTATATGTGAGAAGACTGATCAGGACCTCCTTGGTGGCCCAGTGATTGAGAATCCGCCTGCCGGTGCGGGGGTCACAGATTTGATCCCTGGTCCGAGAAGATCCCACGTGCTGTGGAACAGCTAAGCCCATGTGACACAACTACTGAGTCTACGCTTGAGAGTCTGGGAGCCACTACTACTTGGCCCACGAGCCGCAAGTGCTAGAGCCTGCGTGCCTAGAGCCCGTGCTTTGCAGCAAGGGAAGCCACCACAGCAAGAAGCCTGCACATCACAACTCGAGAGTAACCCCCGCTCACTGCAACTAGAGAAAAGCTGTCACCGCAGTGAAGACCCACCGCAGCCAAAAATAAAATAAATAAAATGATATTAAAAAAAAATGCAAACAAGAACATGTTGACCTCCTAGGCACAGACCCCTGCAGATGCTTCAGGCAGAGTCTGTCTTGGAAGTGCCTTTCCTGGTGTAGGGACTGCTTGGTTTTGGAGCCTGCTATTTTTCAGGGGCTCTTGTTGGGGTTTGAGGAAGTTCATTGCACAGCACCTGTCCTAAGTTCTGAATGAATTCAACAGTGAAGCTTACATCTCAGTAATGCTGTTACCACCAAAAAAAGGGAAAATTGATGGGACTTGAAAATATCCCTGTTACAGAAAAAGCAAAATCCAGTGAATGTGGCCAGTTGCCATTCAGTATGCTTCCTAATAAGAAACCCCAGAGAGACCCTAACCCCCCACAATCAGGTAGCGAGGGCTTCCGGGTCTTGGCCATGAAGCAGAACGTGGGTCCCCTGGACTGAGAAGGTCCAGCTCTCTCTCATTGGCTAAGTCTCCCGTCAGGTGTGTCCCCCTCAGGTCTTGCTCTGCCTGCTGGGCTTCTTGCTCTAGGACATCCCTCAAGGACCGTTTTAACGCTGTCCCCAACCAGGCCTTGTGGGAACTGGAGGAAGCAGCAGAGGCGTTGCTGAGATGGGCCTGGGAGGACTGGCTCTGCCCCGACACCGTCCCCTGCTGTCACAGCCCTGCCCGCCTGTCGAGTATCCTGGATGAGCATCGTTCTGAGTAGCCAGTCCTCCTGGGACAGTCCTGTTTCCTGGTGACGTCTTGTCAATTCAGTGGCTGTGTCTTCAAGGTTTAAAATCTGTCATCCTCAGCATACCCTGCTCCACCCTCAACCTGCAGTGCCCCTGACCTGAGTGTAGAAACACCCCCGCCTTCTTGGCCATCCTCACTGCTACCTGCGGGCCCCATCTTGTTCCCCAGGGGGGAGTCTGCAGGATGGGCTCTCAGGAGCTCGTGCTTTGCTCCAGCAGCCCCCTCCCTGCCCTGCACAGTAATAGGTGTAGTCCTGCCTCGGTTCCGCCTCTAATGGCCTCTGGACCCTCCAGGGCGGGCAGGGCTGCGGCTGTGACCGTGTGTGCTCCTCAGGCTCTCGAATGGGACCTGGCCCTTCTCCAGCCACACTGTTGGGTGGACACCTTTCCTCTTTGTCACCCACTGGTGACTTCTAGCCTTGGGCCCTCGAGGGCCGCCCTGTCCCAGTGGAGCACCTGCAGGGTGGAATGCACTCTGCAGTCTCAGAAGGGGTGAACACGCTCCCTTTGGTTTTGGTTTTGTTTCAGGATGTGAGCACAAGGATCAGGACCAGGACGCAGACTCCAGCTTGAGGCCGCTCACTTCAGAGGAGATATCAATGATTCTGAGGAAAACGCCTGCCGAGTGGAGTGATCCAGGCAGTTACGAACCTGAGCAGAGTTTCTGTCCGAGTCCCAGCCCTGCCCGCCCCCTTGAAGGCCAGGCCGTGAGGCCCAGCGCGCCGGTCGCCCAGCGCCCGGCTGTTCCTGGCGGGGAGAGGCCTTACCGGTGCGTGGAGTGCGGCAAGTGCTTTGGGCGGAGCTCCCACCTGCTGCAGCACCAGAGGACGCACACCGGGGAGAGGCCCTATGTGTGCGGTGTGTGTGGCAAGGCCTTCAGCCAGAGCTCGGTGCTCAGCAAGCACAAAAGGATCCACACGGGTGAGAAGCCCTACGCGTGCCACGAGTGTGGAAAGGCCTTTCGAGTGAGTTCGGATCTCGCTCAGCATCACAAGATACACACAGGGGAGAAGCCGCACGAGTGTCTCGAGTGCCGCAAGACCTTCACGCAGCTCTCGCACCTCCTGCAGCACCAGCGCATCCACACTGGCGAGCGGCCGTACGTGTGCGGCGTGTGCGGCAAGGCCTTCAACCATAGCACCGTGCTGCGCAGCCACCGGCGGGTGCACACGGGGGAGAAGCCGCACGAGTGTGCAGAGTGTGGTCGCGCCTTCAGCGTGAAGAGGACACTGCTCCAGCACCAGCGGGTGCACACCGGGGAGAAGCCCTACGCCTGCGGCGAGTGTGGCCGCGCCTTCAGTGACCGCTCTGTCCTCATCCAGCACCACAGCGTGCACACTGGCGAGAAGCCGTACGAGTGTGGTGAGTGTGGCAAAGCCTTCCGGCACCGCTCCACCCTCCTGAACCATGAGCGCATCCACACGGAGGAGAAGCCCTATGGCTGCTACGCCTGCGGCAAGGCCTTCGTGCAGCACTCCCACTTGACCCAGCACCAGCGGGTCCACACCGGGGAGAAGCCCTACGTGTGCAGCGAGTGCGGCCACGCCTTCAGCGCCCGCAGGTCGCTGGTCCAGCAC
>NW_011494650.1:73613-74073 GCF_000754665.1 Bison bison bison | reverse complement strand
TGGTAGGGGAATCTGGCCTCGAGACGTGTTGAAGAAGGTCTCTCGAGGTCTTCCCGGGTTGAGGCAGGAAACCCTGGGTTCCCTCGACTTGTGCAGGTGACCTCAGGGGGCTTCTCATGGTGGCTCTGAGAAGCCAGGGAAACTGGAGGTGGGAGGGGCCTCTCGGAACTCCACGGGGCTTGGTGCATTGGAAGAGGGCCTCATCTCCAGTTGAGGCAGGAACCGCAGGGTACCTCTGATTTCAGACTCCGATCGCAGGGTCCCTGCAGACTGGGGACAGGAGAGTCAGGCCTCGTCTTGGGTTGAGGCATGGAACTCCGCTTGCCTCTCGAGATGTCCCCGGGTAGAGAGGCCGCTTGTCGAGCTGTATTTGGAACCTGGGGTTTTTTCCGAACGAGGCACGGAAAAACTGCCCCTTCGTGTTGACTTCATTCACAGGGTGGAGTTCGGAGAGGTGTCC
>NW_011494650.1:60252-73513 GCF_000754665.1 Bison bison bison | reverse complement strand
CAGCGCGTGCACACGGGCGAGCGGCCCTTCCGCTGCGCACAGTGTGGCAAGGCCTTTAGCTTGAAGGCCACGCTGATTGTGCACCAGCCCACACGGGCGAGAGGCCGTACGAGTGTGCGGAGTGCGGCCGCGCCTTCAACCAGCACGGCCACCTCATCCAGCACCAGAAGGTGCACAGGAAGCTGTGACCTTGCCTGCACGTGAAGCCACACTTGGGAACTCGGGCTCCCAGCCCTGGGAAGCCTCCAGTCCCGGCGAAGCCCCTGCCAGTGACACCCAGTGTCACCGAGGAACTCACAGGCAGCACTGAAGTGTCTCTGGAAGAACTTCAGAAGACGCCTCATTTGCTTCTCTCACCGTCTTGACGTTACGTCGCAGAGTAGGCTCACAATGGTAATGAGTTTTGGTAAAGACAGCTACTATTCATTATTAATGTTAGTTTGTTAGAAATGAGAAGCTAAAGGAAGTTTCAGCATAAGGACCACTGTCCCAGGAAAACTTCCTCATGCTCCAAATAAATGTTTTTTTGTTAGAATATTATATGCCTTTCCTAAATACAATGGTTGTTCTGATTATTGCACTTAAAATTGGGATGTTGGAGTATATTTTCAGCATTCTGTTAAACAGTAAAGTACTGTGTAGATAAAATGGTATTAAAAAATATTGTTACCTAGTGTCATCATGTAATATGACTGAAAATCCTAACTGTGTGGAACTACTTGTTTTCTATGAAAATGGTCTAAAGATTAATTAGTGAGAAATGATATAAATATAGAAAACCCTTCATCTGGTCCTTTAATTTTATTTAAGATCAGAAGGGATGTCCTAACTTATTGGTGAAAATTCAACTCAAAAATGGATCTTTCCCCCAAAATCTTTGCAGATTCATAGGGTGTCTTGGGCTTCTGGGCCCATGTGGGCTTAGGAGGTGACTTTGTACTCAGAGCCCAGACCTCACAGCTGCTGTACCACCTGGGTGCCTCTTTTTTTACACATTATGATGTTTCCCAGAAATGTTACTAAAAAAGTCTTTGGCACACACTTCTAAAACAAAATTCTCAAATAGCTTTTTGTTTACTATTTCTAATATTTCTATTCCTATGATGAAGGGTTTTCTTCATTTTTTACTTCTAGTTCCAAGAGAGTCTAGTATCTGTTGTCATATACTGTGATAAATCTAGTGTATTTATAAGTTTTGTTTTTTGGCCAAGCATTGCAGCATGTGGGATTTTAGTTCCTTGACCAAGGATCGAGGCTATGTCCCCTGCGCTGGGAACACTGAGTCTTAACCACTAAAAGCCCCTGTTCATTGTTTTAATAATTTTTTTTTTCCTTGATGTTGAAAGCGTCATCACCTCAGGAAAAATTAAGCAGCAGAGTGTTGATCCTGAAGTCCATAGCAGTCACTGGTGAAGATGAAAATGTCCCTTAGAGCTAGTCACAGTGTTCATGCTTCTTGCTGATATTTTTAGAATAGGTAAAAAGTATAAATTGTAAACAGTTCATAAAATTATGATAAGCTGCAGAATAATAAAAGGCAAACATTACTTTTTAAAGTTTAAAATATAAGTTTAAAAGTTTATAATTAAAGGTAAATCAAAATAACTGAAAGGAAATTCTAGAAATATTTAAAATTATCAGAAAGGAGCTTTTAAACAAAGTTTAGACAATAATTAAGAAAAAACCAAAAAGCTTGCAGTTTGTTACAGACTTATAAGTAAATAGTGCAACAAATAAAATGATACAGTTGGTTAAAGTTGGTAAATTTGGTGACGAGATGAAGGTTCTAGAGTAATTGTCTGAGAAGGGTGGCCATGGCGTAGCCTTTGTGGATACAGGAGCTGCAGCCCAGAGTGGTCTGTGGTCCGAGTTCCCAAGCCCGTGTTTGTAAGCTTGTGTGTATGTTGCCTGGGGATGGTGTGCAGAGACACTGATGCACTTGGGCTGTCTCCTTTCCTCTGCTGATTGCAGGTATTTGATGTACAGAGGGAACTCACGAAAGAACCTGAGCACCAAGTACAGGCCAGAGACCCCCTGCACTGTGGTGGCCAATGCCCTGCATCTCAGTCCAGTTCAGTCGCTCAGTCATGTCTGACTAACCCCATGGACTGCAGCACGCCAGGCTTCCCTGTCCATCACCAACTCCTGGAGCTTGCTCAAACTCATGCCCATTGAGTCAGTGATGCCATCAACCATCTCCTCCTCTGTCGCCCCCTTCTCCTGCCTTCACTGTTTCCCAGCATCAGGGTCTTTTCCAATGAGTCAGTTCTTTGTGTCAGGTGGCCAAAGTATTAGAGTTTCAGCTTCAGCATCAGTCCCTCCAATGAATATTCAGGACTGATTTCCTTTAGGATGGGCTGGTTTGATCTCCTTGGAGTCCAAGGGACTCAAGAGTCTTTTCCAACACCACAGTTCAAAAGCATCAATTCTTCGGCGCTCAGCTTTCTTTATGGTCCAGCTCACATCCATACATGACCACTGGAAAATCCATAGCTTTGACTAGACAGAACTTTGTCGGCAAAGTAATATCTGCTTTGACATCTGTGTCTTTGCTTTTTATATCTGGGTGCCAGCAATTCATGGGGGACCCACCATCACACATGTCCTCCTCTTTTCCTGGGCCATCGAACCATCCGTGAGCTGTTCTTCCCAATATAGAAGAACTGGCTGTTTGCCATAACTCCCCATCCAGTAAGATCCACGTGAGCCAACCTGCCTCCTTGAGACACAGATCCCAGTTAAATGAGCTCTTTCTATGACATGTCTGCTGATTGTCCCTGGTTGTCCCACTTCCTAGAATGGGGACCTCCATTCCTAGAATGGTGACCTACCCTTCAAAACTCTCTCCTTTTTCCTTGGTAGACAGGCCAATGTCCTACTTTCTCTCTACAGCAGACATGAAGGTGACCCAAAAAAGCTTCAGTTTTGCCAGGAAGTTCTCGCTGCTCCTGTACTTGGTCTCAGCTGCTGACAGTACCAATGTTGTGAAGGTGATAGGAGACTGCAGAGATGGTCTAGTGAGGTGGGGAAGGCCTGGTGCTGACGTTTCTGGGGAAGTGGTAGAGAAGTGGTTGACTGTAGGGCTGTTGGTGAGGACGGCATTGCTGGGGGGCCCTGGTGAGCACGCGGTGACAGGAAGGGATGATTGTGGGTGTTGACAGTAGGGGAGGTGATGGTTTGGGTCAGGTATTGGAAAGAAAAGGCATATTGACCAGCACGGAGTCAGGGGATGGGGAAAAGGTGATGATTTTAGGGTGGGGTGTTGTGTGGACAAGTGATGACGATGGGCCAGCGGGTACAGGGCAGGCAAGAGTCCCAGCCACTGGTGCCCATAGCCTTATTTTCCTTCCCACCACTCCAGCTGTTCAATGATGCAGTTCGACTAGCTGTGTCTTCCAAATAGAACTCCTGGGACCTCGTGGACAAGGTTTTGCAGGAGCTTGAGGTAGGTCCAGTACAAATGTCAGGTGGCATAGAGAAAAAGCGTTCTCTCCATAGGGGTGCAGCCATAAGCCAATAGACTGGCTGCAGGCAGAACATACTCGTTGTGGGCACGGCCCCTAGGGGTGTCAGAGCTACAGCTGGGTAAATGCAAGGCCAAGCCTCACCCGCTGCCTTGTTCCCAGAACGTTGGCTTGGAGCAGAAGGAGGAGGAGATGCCAGACAAAACAGTGTGGCCACGTCCAGAGCCGTTCTCCCTCCCGAGCCACAGGAGGCCTCTCCACGGCCCACCTGGTGGTGAGGGGCAGTTCAGAAGACCCCTCCCTCGATAATCCTTCAGCTCTCAGTTGAGACAGGCTTCCAGGCCGCCCCTTGCCATACCTCCAACAAACCCAGCTGTCCCATTTGCACTGCCCACCCCCCGCCCCCCCCCACTTCATGGCCCGTGAAACCTGCCCCTTCTACATGGTTCCCTCCCCTGTGGGTCGGGTCAGAACATGCCACGGATAGGTGTAAGGCCCATACCAGACCCTGAAGCCAAATTAGGGATGGGCCCTCCAGGCCTGTGAGACAGTAAAGAGAATCAATATTCTAAAAGGATATTTAGGTGTCTTATTTCTCCCCCTCTGATAACTGATGTCAGGGCCTATTCATTGCATTTCCACCAAGGGGTTGGTTTCTAATTCCTTTTTCCTTTTTAATCTCTCAACTAAGCCAATCATTTTAAGAAAATGATTTTGAGCGGAGAGCTGTTTTGTTCCATAAGTTTTTCTAGAGCTCTTCTGGATACAGCCAGTACATTGATGCACAGTGAGGCCAAGATCGCAGGCCCAAGTTTGCTAGTGAAAGCAGGTGACTGGTCTGGCCATATACAGAAATATACAGACGTCATTGTGAACATCAAGCGTCAGTAAAGGCACATCACAAGGCATTTGCATTATAAGAAATTGACTTTAGGAAAACTTCTTTTAAAAACCCATTTTTCAACATAGGAGGCTTTTCTTCATTTTTCTGAGGACTAGTGTGGACATTAGTAGCAAGGGTACTTGCTTGGGTAGCAAGGGCTGCTAAGAACTGTCATGCTGCCTTTTCCATTTATCTCCAGGACTTGTCGCTCACTAGAATGCTTTTATGATCATCTTGTACATCATTTCCATTAAATTTTTTTTTAATTTATAATAAAGGTTGAATTACATAAACATTGAGTCGATGTGCCTGCTTTGTGGGTGTGGGTTTTTTAAAGCAAGAAGTCACAAGAGAATGAGTATATCAACAGCTGCGTTAATGGGGGGAGACAGCCGTATTTGTCAAGCAGGGGTGACAAGGTTAACTTCGTTCATTGTCGCAGAGATCATTTCAGTGGAATTTAGGGTTTTAAAAGAATGGGTGTTTGGGAGTCAAGAACAAACATTTTTACCCTTTAAATTATTGATGGTTACAATTTCAGCTTAAGAAACAATCTGACTAGGGAATTCAGGAATGTGTTACCCTGGTGAGATGGGCCCTTAAAAACAAGAGCAACAACAAAAAAACTTTTATTATAAATGAATAATGTATTTTAAAAAATAATGGCTTCATTGAGATATGATTCAAATACCATAAAATTCACCATCGGTATTGTGCTTACATGGGAGAAGGCAATGGCACCCCACTCCAGTACTATTACCCGGAAAATCCCATGGATGGAGGAGCCTGATGGGCTGCAGTCCATGGGGTGGCTAAGAGTCAGACATGACTGAGTGACTTCACTTTCACTTTCCACTTTCATGCATTGGAGAAGGAAATGGCAACCCACTCCAGTGTTCTTGCCTGGAGAATCCCATGGACAGAGAAGCCTGGTAGGCTGCAGTCTATGGGGTCACACACAGTCGGATACGACTGAAGCGACTTGGCAGCAGCATTGTGCTTACATAACCATTTTGCATCAGTTCCCATAGAAACAAAGCCTGAGACAACAAATCTTGTTCAGATGAATTATTGGGGCAGTTCTCTGTCTCTGCTAGGGACTAGCTTCAGCCTGCCTCTCCCTAAGGGAGCTCTGGAGGGCAGACTGGCCTGCAGGGTTGATCCCCCCCACCAGGGGGGCGTTTGTGCCAGTTAGCAAAGTGTGTGAAGAGGAAGAGATGGAAGGGATGACTTGTAGTGTCCAGGTTAAAGTGGCTCCTGTTTTTAGCAAGGGCAGGTCTCTGGGGAAAAGGCAGCTATGAGTTCAGCACTCGAAGCAGGTAGGGGAAAAGTGTTCAGGTGGGGTGCCAGCAACATCCGTGGCCACATAGCCCTATATTGTTCAGATCCACCTGCTTCTTAAATGTCATTTCATTATGACACACAGGAACACCACTTTGGAGTCTCTTTTAATACTTGTTGAGGTGAAACTTACATAACAAAGTTATCCATGTTAAAGGATATGAAGCAGGGTTATTTAAACAGTTACATTGTTGGGCAACCATCACACTTCTCTAGTTCTAAAACATTTCAGTCACTCTGAAGTAAAACATCTTCATCATTAAGTAGTTTCTTTCCAATATTCCCTCCCTTCAGCCCCTTGCAAATACTAATCTACATTCTGTCTCTATGGATTTTATCTATTCTGGATATTTTATATAAATGGAATAAAACATGATGTGACCTTCTGTATCTATCTTATTCTTTCATTCCTTTCTATGGTTGAATAATGTTCCACTGTATTATATAACAAAAGTTGTGTGTCCATTCATCTGTTGATAGACATTTGTGGTGTCTATCTTTCAGCTATTGTGTATAATGCTGCTATGAATATGCTTATACATGTGCTTACATGCTCATCGGTGCTTATATGAGTAGTTTTCAATTCTCCTGGTGTCAGAGTCTGTAACAAAATACCATTGACTTCGTGGCTTGTTGTTCAGTTGCTCAGCTGTGTCCAGCTCTCTGTGACCCCATGGACTGCAGCATGCTAGGCTTCCCTGTCCTTCACTGTCTCCTGGATTTGCTCAAACTCATGTCCATTGAGTTGGTGATGCCATCCGACCATCTCACCCTCTGTCATCTCCTTCTCCTCCTGCCTTCAATCTTTCTCAGCATCAGGGTCTTTTCCAATGAGTCAGTTCTTCACACCAGGTGGCCAAAGTATTGGAGTTTCAGCTTCAGCATCAGTCCTTCCAATGAATATTCAAGGTTAATTTCCTTTAAGATTACTGGTTTGATCTTCTTGGAGTCCAAGGGACTCTCAAGAGTCTTCTCCAACACCACAGTTCAAAGGCATCAGTTCTTCGGTGCTCAGCCTTCTTCATGGTCCAGCTCTAACATCCATACATGACTACTGGAAAAAACCATAGCTTTGACTATACAGACCTTTGTCGACAAAGTAATGTCTCTGCTTTTTAATATGCTGTTGAGGTTGGTCATAGCTTTTCTTCCAAGGAGCAAGCGTCTCTTAATTTCATGGCTACAGTCACCGTTCACAGTGATTATGGAGCCCAAGAAAATAAAGTCCGTTACAGTTTCCATTGTTTTCCCATCTCTTTGCCATGAAGTGATGGGACCGGATGTCATGATCTTAGTTTTCTGAATGTTGAGTTTTAAGCCAGCTTTTTCACTCTTTCACTTTCAAGAGATTTTAAAGTTGTTACAAAACGTGGCCACAAGGCGGCAGCATTTCTTCATGCCCAACTCTGGCTCATTCCGCAGGCAGGGCCCTAAGGAAGATCCTGTTCGCAGACGGTCAAGAGTGCAGCGCGCCAGAAGAAACGCTCAAGGGTCTCATCTCATTCCTTCTACCCCTTCCCCTTTATTCCGCAAAGCACATCCCAGTTCCTGGAACACCACTCTGTGGAGGGTGGGGCGACCATAAGGAAGGGGGCTGGCGGGGGTTGGGGGGCGGGAGAACCCCAGCCCAGAGGACACGTGGAGCCCAGGGAACATTTCAAAGCTCCTCCAGCCCAGAGGTTCCACCGTTCTTTCGATGCAGTAGGCTTGATTTCTCTGCGGGAAGGCCCACTTGGATCCAGAGATTGGGGACTCAACCTGAAAGCAAGAGGCACTCCAGGTCCATTGTGGGGGCACATTGCCTGCCTCATCCTCCCAGCTTCCTCAGCTCCACAACACTCCACCCTTGGTACCGAAGCCTGCTCTGGCTCCAGGGACATGATACCAGCCCAGGTCACCATGGCCTAAAGGAATAGAGTTAGCATTTCTTGTGTCTTTTCATTTTCTACTTAAAAAAAATTTGGAGTATATAGATGAAGTGCTCAGTGACGTGATCAGTGCAAAGAAACAGAGGAAAACAACAGAATGGGAAAGACTGGAGAGCTCTTCAAGAAAATCAAAGATGCCAAGGGAACATTTCATGCAAAGATGGGCTCAATAAAGGACAGAAATGGTATGGACCTAACAGAAGCAGAAGATACCAAGAAGAGGTGGTAAAAATACACAGAAGAACTGTACAAAAAGATCTTCACGACCCAGATAATCATGATGGAGTGATCACTGACCTAGAGCCAGACATCCTGGAATGTGAAGTCAGGTGGGCCTTAGAAAGCATCACTATGAGCAAAGCTAGTGAAGGTGATGCAATTCCAGTTGAGCTATTTGAAATCCTGAAAGATGATGCTGTGAAAGTGCTGCACTCAATATGCCAGCAAATTTGGAAAACTCAGCAGTGGCCACAGGACTGGAAAAGGTCAGTTTTCATTCCAATCCCAAAGAAAGGCAATGCCAAAGAATGCTCAAACTACTGCACAATTGCACTAATTTCACAGGCTAGCAAAGTAATGCTCAAAATTCTCCAAGCCAGGCTTCAGTAATACGTGAACTGTGAACTTCCCAATGTTCAAGCTGGATTTAGAAAAGGCAGAGGAACCAGAGATCAAATTGCCAACATCCATTGGATCATAGAAAAAGCAAGAGAGTTTCAGAAAAACATCTACTTCTTTATTGACTATGCCAAAGCCTTTGACTGTGTGGATCACAAGAAACTGTGGAAAATTCTTCAAGAGATGGGAATACCTGACCACTTTACCTGACTCCTGAGAAATTTGTATGCAGGTCAAGTAGCAACATTTAGAACTGGGCATGAAACAACAGACTGGTTCAAAATTAGGAAAGGAGTATGTCAAGGCTGTATATTGTCACCTGCTTATTTAACTTATATTACATCATGTAAAATGCTGGGTTGGATGAAGTACAAGCTGGAATCAAGATTGTCGGGAGAAATTTCAATAACCTCAGATATGCAGATGACACCACCCTTATGGCAGAAAGCAAAGAAGAACTAAAGAGCCTCTTGATGGAAGTGAAAGAGCTAGCTTAAAACTCAACATTCAGAAAAATAAGATCATGACATCTGGTCCCATCACTTCATGGCAAATAGATGGAGAAACAATGGAAACAGTGACAGACTTTATTTTCTTGGGCTCCAAAAATCACTGCAGATGGTGACTGCAGCCATTAAATTAAAAGATGCTTGCTCCTTGGAAGAAAAGCTATGACCAACCTAGACAGCATATTAAAAAGCAGAGATAGTACTTTGCTGAAAAGGTTGGTCTAATCAAAGCTTTGGTTTTTCCACTGGTCATGTATGGATGTGAGAGTTGGACTATAAAGAAAGCTGAGTGCCAAAGAACTGATGCTTTTGAACTGTGGTGTTGGAGAAAACTCTTGAGAGACCCTTGGACACCAAGGAGATCAAACCAGTCCATCCTAAAGGAAATCAGTCCTGAATATTCATTGGAAGGACTGATGCTGAAGCTGAAACTCTGATACTTTGGTCACCTGATGCGAATAACTGACTCATTGGAAAAGACCCTGATGCTGAGAAAGATTGAAGGTGGGAGGAGAAGGGGATGACAGAGGATGAGATGGTTGGATGGCATCACCGATTCGATGGATATGAGTGTGAGCAAGCTCTGGGAGTTGGTGATGGACAGGGAAGCTTGGTGTGCTGCAGTCCATGGGGCCTCAAAGAGTTGGACATGACTGAGCGACTGAACTGAACTAAATTCTCATGTTGAAGAGGTGTATTTTGGGGTTGCATCTGCTCCCCCTCACTTTGGATGTATCCCAGTTTGCTTACACAGTCATCTGTGGAAGACATCCTGATATTTGAAAGTTTGTAGGTATTACAAGTAGAGCGGCTGTGCATTATTGCATGATAGTTTTTATTTGGACACCTTTTCAAAGCTGTTTTCTAAATACTAGATGTGCAGTGTTTGATCTTCAGGTGAGCCTTGTTTAGCTTTGGGAAAAAAACAGCTAAGTTGCTCCGTGGCACATGGGATCTTCCCAGATAAGGGATCATATTTGAATCTCTTGCATTGTCAGGTGGAGTCTTTACCACTGAGCTACCAGGGAAGCCCCTGGGTTTTTTTTTTTTTAGTTTACTAGTTCTAATAGATGTGTGGTTTTAATTTGTAATTTTCTAATGATATATGATTTTTGAGTATTTTTGATATGTTTATTTAGTATCTGTATGTTTTCTTTGGCCAGGTGTTCAGATTTATATATCTTTAATGAGGCTGTTTGTTCCAGATTTTTTGGTATTATTTGAGTATACAATGTTTTATAATATATGTTTTTTGTAGATATATTTCTCTGTTTGTGGCTTGTTGCCGGGGTCCAGCCCCGGCTGATCCAGGGTATTCGAAGGAGAGGCGGCTTTGGCGACCTATGTATTTATTTATTTATCAAAGATATAAAGAGTAATAGAATGAGGATAGCTCAGTAGGAAAATTCAGTGGAGAAAAGAAGCTGAGTGGCTTGGTTTACGCGGAAAATCAATATAACCCGTGACACCAGGTTAGCTCTGACCAAGGAGGCCATAGGCGCCCTCTCGAATAGCGGAAGGTGCCCCACCTTAGACACCTTCTCAAGTGGGTCTTAGAAGCCCAGGCAAATAAATGGTTGCAGAGGATATCCGCGCTCCAGATGGAGACTCAGCTGGAAATTGAGGGGAAGAATGACATGGGGAGACCACGCGTTGGTGAGCAAGGCCTGTAGCTTTATTTTCAACAGGGGCTTTTATATCCTAAGTTACACATAGAGGATAATAGGGGATGCAAAGTCAGCAGTCTTTGATCCTTATCAAAAACCAGGGTTTCTTTCCTGCAAATTTATCCTATACAAATGGTTTAGGTGATTTACATCATCTTCTGGCCAGAAGGCTTATTAACATTTTATGACTCTTGACAAAGACTTATCAACAAAGACTTATTTTCCCTAAGAGTAATTATTTTAAGGTTTGGCACCATCTTCCGAAGATAAAATTGCATTCCTATAGGGCGGATGTGTAATGGGTTTACAACAAAGGAAAGAATTTATTACCTTAAGGGTCTAAAGTTACTAACACCAAGGCCACTACTTATTTTTTCTACATACCGACTATATTAATTAATACACATTCAAGGATACAATTCACGGGATGTGGAAACTTGGCAACAAGCATTGGCTCATCAATGAAATCTTTTACTAGTTTTATTCTGACAGTTTCTAACTCTCTGAGAGGCTCTAAGCTATTTGAATATCTTAAGCTTCCCGTGCCTCTCGAGGCTGGGAGACTGTAAACAATCGTATGCATAGCTGTAGGAGTCCGGGTAAACTTGCCAGGCGAGTTAGAGAGCCATCTGAGGGGTTTGGATTTAAACACTCCTAATTGCCCAGGAACTTTTATTAATTGGAGCTGTAAGTTAACTCTTTGTCAGAGAGAGCGAGATGGTGGTAGGGGACAGCCCCCAGTAAAGTCAGAGGTGAGAGCACAAAGCAATAAAGTAGGCAGATTCTGGTTTTTTGGGGGTAGATGCTCGAGAATATCCAGGGGGACTCCTGAGGCTTGATCCTGCCTTTGAGTATGCTGAGCCTCCTTCCTCATGACCTTTGTCACGAGTGGAATGTCTCTCGTCGGCTCCCGGCAGCTTGTGTTTAGGTTTTCTGAATAAGGTCTTTTATGAGTTTATTTTTAATTTTTTAAAGGTCATGTTTTAAATTTTGTATATTTTTGGGGATAGAGTTCAGGTTTTTTTTTCCTGTTAATATTCATAAGCAAAACTGAAGTACTGTAGATACAGCTTTGCATTTTATCTGTTGAGAAATTTAAGTGAATTTGGTATAAGTCATAAAATTCCTTTCTACTTTCATTTGATTGCATATGGATTCCAGTTATTTATACAACAAGTTTTGGAGATGTCTTGGGAAGTCAGTTTCCCCAGGTGAAACCGCATCCATGAAACATCAGCTCTTTTCAGCTCCTGTTCTGTCATTGAATTTAACTTGCTTTGAGATGATTCCACTGTCTCATACTAGCAGAATCACAGAATGTTTGTCTTCTTTTGTTCTGGTTTGTTTCACTTAGCATAATGACTATAAGGTTCATCCACGTTGTAGCAATGCCAAAGAATGCTTGAACTACCGCATAATTGCACTCATCTCACACGCTAGTGAAGTAATGCTCAAAATTCTCCAAGCCAGGCTTCAGCAATACGTGAACCATGAACTTCCAGATGTTCAAGCTGGTTTTAGAAAAGGCAAAGGAACTAGAGATCAAATTGCCAACGTTCGCTGGATCATAGAAAAAGCAAGAGAGTTCCAGAAAAACATCTATTTCTGCTTTATTGACTATGCCAAAGCCTCCGACTGTGTGGATCACAATAAACTGTGGAAAATTCTGAAAGAGATGGGAATACCAGACCATCTGATCTGCCTCTTGAGAAACCTGTATGCAGGTCAGGAAGCAACAGTTAGAACTGGACATGGAACAGCAGACTGGTTCCAGGTAGGAAAATGAGTACATTGAGGCTGTATATTGTCACCCTGCTTATTTAACTTATATGCAGAGTACATCATGAGAAATGCTGGGCTGGAAGAAGCACAAGCTGGAATCAAGATTGCCAGGAGAAATATCAATAACCTCAGATATGCAGACGACACCACCCTTATGGCAGAAAGTGAAGAGGAACTAAAGAGCCTCTTGATGAAAGTGAAGGAGGAGAGTGAAAAAGTTGGCTTAAAGTTCAACATTCAGAAAACTAAGATCATGGCATCTGGTCCCATCACTTCATGGGGAATAGATGGGGAAACAGTGGAAACAGTGTCAGACTTTATTTTTGGGGGCTCCAAAATCATTGCAGACGGTGATTACAACCATGAAATTAAAAGATGCTTACTCCTTGGAAGGAAAGTTATGACCAACAACCTAGACAGCATATTCAAAAGCAGAGACATTACTTTGCCAACAAAGGTTTGTCTAGTCAAGGCTATGGTTTTTCCAGTGGTCATGTATGGATGTGAGAGTTGGACGGTGAAGAAAGCTGAGCGCCGAAGAATTGATGCTTTAGAACTGTGGTGTTGGAGAAGACTCTTGAGAGCCCCTTGGACTGCAAGAAGATCCAGCCAGTCCATCCTAAAGGAGATCAGTCCTGGGTGTTCTTTGGAAGGACTGATACTGAAGCTGAAACTCCAGTACTTTGGCCACCTCATGCGAAGAGTTGACTCATTGGAAAAGACTCTGATGCTGGGAGGGATGGGGGCAGGAGGAGAAGGGGACGACAGAGAATGAGATGGCTGGATGGCATCACTGACTCGATGGACGTGAGTCTGAGTGAACTCCTGGAGTTGGTGATGGACAGGGAGGCCTGGCGTGCTGTGATTCATGGGGTCACAAAGAGTCGGACATAACTGAGTGACTGAACTGAATTGAATGAGAGGAAGGGGCGGGGAGGACGTGGTGCGGAGCGCGCGGGCGGGGCTCCTCCTTCCCATCCCAGTTCCCCGCGGCCCCGAGTGGCGGCGGCGCGCGCGCTCAAATGCGCGGCCGGGCCTTATAAAGAACGCACGGCTAGGCGCGCGTTCC
>NW_011494650.1:57839-59948 GCF_000754665.1 Bison bison bison | reverse complement strand
CCCCCTCACCCCCTCCCTTCAAGGGTCTGTTTCTTAAGTGTCCTGGAAAAATATAGTGAAACCTTAAGGCATTCACTTTGCTGGTGTGGTGTGCCTCCCTGGAGACCGGTGGTTTGTGGAGGAAGGACCGGGGAGATCTGGATGGAAACCTGTTGCTTGAGTTGTTTCAGTCCGGTTTCTTTAGTGATGAGTGAGAGATGGAGTATTTCCTGCCATATCAGTAAACAAGGCTGTCACAGCCATCAGCAATTCCAGCTCTCCAAATGTGGATTTCTGAACTCCGAGGGCACCCGGGAAGAACAATGCCTGCAATAAGGCAGCCATGAGGTTGCACCATTCCCGACGGTGAGCACTGAGGAAACTCAGGATGTGAAAAAACGTAGGATACTGACCCCAGATAGCTGAGATGCGTGTGAGAGAAATGATTTTAGTGGGCCCAGACTCTAGCCTCTTCCCACATGTAGAAAAGTGCTAAATTCCTGGAGATATCTGGTTTTCTTTAATTCACAAAAATAACGTTTGATGTTCAGACTACTTGTGCTTTGTTGCAAACCTATATAACCTGACACCCTCCCCCCCTCCCCCAGGGTTACTTGAGATTACTTTATTTAGGCTTGAAGTCCTAAAAATTCCCACCAAAAAACTGTAACTCTCAACTTTTAGGTTGTGACTATTTTTTAAGTTGACATTAGCAAGATTGGGTCTGTTAAGTGTTTACTTATTTGATGAAGAAAAGCAAGATCATGCCTGTCGGAATCAGCCTGTCTTGCTGGGTATCCTGAGGACATTGCTCTGGCAGATGTGGAACCCTGCAGACGGCAGCAGGGGTGCTTTGTGCCGACCTTCTGGTCTGTTCTTAGACTAACATGTGAGGAAGGAGCTGTCCGTCACACTAATACCCACTCACTTCAACACTGGGATCTCAGACATTTTGGAAATGAAACAAAAGGGTTTATGTGAAGTCTCTTCTGGAATTTCTATCTTTGGTAGAGAATCAAACACTGATAAAACTAGCCGGTTCTGTGACCAGTAATAACATTTCTGTAATGACAGGTGTCCCGGGACCTGCACCCTTGGGTCTGCTCTGCCTGCCTCGCTGCTGGCTGCAGCGTGCTCTCGCCTCTTACTTCAGACAGAGAAATGTACTTACTTACTTCAGACAGAAAAACTCATTTGTTTTTGGAAACGTGTCTGCACCCACATCTTTTCTCCACAGTGGCGTCTGGGGAGGAGGTGACCCACCCACCTCCGTTTACTGGGGCTGGTCCCCGTCCAGTGCTTCAGAAACTGTGTACAGGCTGCATGTGGGACAAAAGGGAATTGCAGCTTCACATTCCACACTTTTGTTGCTCAGGTGGGAGGGAGGCTGAGACTCCTTGGGAAGTCAATGACAGAGCCTCCGAAGTAAGTTGAAGTGATTTTGTTTGATCAAACTAGCTATATATCCCTTAGCATTTATAAACCTGCAGCAGGATAATGTATTGAAATTCAATATGTATTTCTTCTGTTTTTTCCATTCTAAGATGGTACCAGATCTTGGTGTTCCCTTGCCTCCAGGATTTTCTTTTTAATTGGAATCAAAGGATGGAGTTTTTTGTTTTTTTTTTTTTTTTAATTTGGCTCCACTGAGTTTTAGTTGCAGCATGGGGGCTCTTTAGAAAGATCAAAAAGATTGTCTTTAGAAAGACAATCCTAATATCGTCCACCAGGTGAATGACTGGACACACTGTGGCAACCCTCCCCTGGAACACTGCCCTCTGTGAAAGGACAACCATCCGTGCAGCCGCACCGATGCTGAAAGAAAGAGTCAGTTCAGAAAGGCCACGTGCTGTAAGGATCCATTTATATGACATTCTGGAAAAGGCAAGACTGTGGGATCAGCAAACATGGGCAGTGTTAGGACTGTTTGAGGTCAGCATGTGTTTTGGTGATGGAACTCTTGTGTGTTCTCCTTGTGGTGACAGTTATACAAATCTGTACATGTTAAAACTCTTGGAACCATATGTATGCATGCACGCATGGGTCAATTTTTGTGTAAGCAGTTTTTTTTTTTAAAGGGAGAGAGAGGTCATTTTTTAAAAACTTCTGCCTTTGGGGGACTTCCGGGTA
>NW_011494650.1:53886-57073 GCF_000754665.1 Bison bison bison | reverse complement strand
TTGGCTTAGAGTTTGCAATATACATTTGCAGCTAATCTATGTCCACTTTCAAATAACTCTGTTTCACTTTACAGATAGTGCAGGTACTCTTAACAGAGTATTCCCAATTCCTCCTTCCTGTTCCTTATAACCTTGCAGTTGTTCATTTCACTCATTCATAAGCTATGATCACCAGCACATTGTTGCTTTTTTATTTTGAACAGTTATATATTGAATCAGTTAATAATAAAAAACATGAGGGAATTCGCCAGTGGACTGGGGGTTAGGGCTCTGTGCTCTCACTGCCGAGGGTGTGGATTCAATCCCTGGTCTGGGAGCAGGGATCCCACAAGCCACGAGGCGTCGCCAAAAACAAAAAAAGAAAAAAGAACGAAATGCTTTATTTTATCTTCATTTATTCTTTCTCTAATGCTTTCCCTCTTTAAACATTGATCTGAATCTCTGACCTATTAGCATATATTATTTTCCTTTTCTCTGAAGAACAACAGTTTTTGCAAGGCAGGTCTCCTGGCAATGCATTCCTTCAGTTTTTGTCTGAGAAAGTCTTTATTTCTTCCTCACTTATGAAGGATAATTTCTTTGGATATACAACCATAGGTAGGTGGTTTATTCATGCAACTCTTCAGATGTATTACTTCATTCTCTTGCTCATGGTTTCTGACAAGACATGTGATTCTTTACTTGGTTCCTCTATAGGTGAGGTGGTTTTCCCCCCTCAGGCTTTCCTTAGGATTTGTCTTTGGTTTTCTGCAGTTTGAATGTGATGTGCCTAGGTGTAGTCCTTTGGCGATATATCCTGATTGGTGGTTCTCTGGAATTCCTGGATGTGTCCTCTGGGATCTGCCATTAATTTTGGAAAATCCTCTGCCATTGTTACTTCAGATGTTTCTTCTGTTAATTTCTTTGTTTCATCATCTCATATTTCAATTATGCATATATTACACCTTTTGTGATTGTCTCACAATTCTTGGATATTCTATTCCTTTTTCTCCCCCTCCCCATTAGTTTTTCTCTTTGTTTTTTAGTTTGAGACGTTTCTAGTGATATAAATTAATGCTTACTGAAATCTTTGCTCAGCCATGTCCAGTCTAGTGATGAATGTAGCAAAGGCATTCTTTATTTCTGTTACTGTATTTTTGATTTCTGGCATTTATTTTTGCTTCTTTATTAGAGTTCCTATATCTCTGCTTATATTGCATGCATGCTCAGTTGCTTCAGTCATGTCTGACTTTGCAACCCCATAGACTATATAGCCTGCCAGGCTCCTCTGTCCATGGAATTTTCCCAGACCAAACCTGTATCTTCTGCATTGCAGGTGGATTCTTTACCACTGAGCTTCCCAGGAAGCCCCTGCTTATATTACCCATCGGTTTTTTTGTAGGTTGTCCACTTTTTTCCCTTTACAGCCCCTAGCATGTTAATCATAGTTAAACTCTCAGTCTAATAATTGCAAAATCTTTGCCATATCTGAGCCAAGTTCTCATGCCTGCTTTTTCTCAGGCCTCCTCAAGCTCTGCTTTTTCTTGCCCTTAGTTTGACTTGTAACTTTGTGTTGAAAGCTGGACTTGTGGTAGATGTCAGAGGCTTCAGATGCTTCAGGTATCTTCTGTTGTCTCCCTGTTGTCTCTGGGTTTTCCCAGAAACTCTATCTGAAATGGAGTCTGTGTCTGGCAGTGCCCGTGGTATAATGCATGGCTTTTCTACCAGAGCCCTGTGCATGTGGTGGAGAGGTGCTGGGTGAGGGAGGCCTTCCTATGAGTCAGACTGTTTTTGTGGTCATGAGGTCCTGGACTGTGCCCTTCAGAAGTTTCTTAGCTCCCACCCATCCTTTTTTTTTTTTTCCATCCCAGTTGTAAGACAGGAAGGCTAGAAGAGGTTCCAGTTGTCAAGTTGCTCTTTGCCCTTCCCCCATGTCTGATAAGGCTCTGTCTGATAAAATAGTTTATTCTGAGGGAAGAAACACCCTTTGGTATGGATGTTTTTGAAAATGGTTTCTTTTCTCTGGGTACACTTCTAAACTGTTAGTTTTCTTCTCGTCCCTGTCTAAATAGTGAAAGTCTAATTCTTTTTTTTCTCAAGTCTTTATCATGAAGACCCCACGGGGCTCCTGGAAGTAAAACTCATATAAGTGTGTCATCCCCTCTCGCTCCCCCTAGCTCAGGAGTTTTAAGTTTCATCTCGCCACCTCTAGCCTCCAGCATTTGTCAACCACTGTTTATGTGGTTCTACCAGTTACTGGCTTTTGGAGGATTCTACCCCAGGAAAGCTATGAAACTGAAAAAGCAGTTGTTCTGTCCATTTTTGCGTCGTGTTTTTTGTTGGACTATTTTTAGATATATCTCAGTTCAATTCAGTCGCTCAGTTGTATCCAGCTCTTTGTGACTCCATGGACTGCAGCACGCCAGGCTTCCTTGTCCAACACCAACTCCTGGAGGCTTCTCAAACTCATGTCCATCGGGTCAGTGATGCCATCCAACCATCTCATCCACTGTTGTCCCCTTCTTTTCCTGCCTTCCATCTTTCCCAGCATCAGGGTCTTTTCTGATGAGTCAGTTCTTCGCATCAGGTGGCCAAAGTATTGGGGCTTCAGCTTCAGCATCAGTCCTTCCAATAAATATTCAGGATTGATTTCCTTTATGGATGGACTGGTTAGATCTCCTTGCAGTCCAAGGGACTCTCAAGAGACTTCTCCAACACCACAGTGTAACAATTATCAACATCAACACCACAGAGTATCAATTCTTTGGCACTCAGCCTTCTTTATGCTCCAGCTCTCACATCCATACATGACCACTGGAAAAATCATAGCTTTGACTAGACAGACCTTTGTTGGTAAAGTAATGTCTCTGCTCTTTAATATGCTATCTAGGTTGGTCATAGTTTTTCTTCCAAGGAGCAAGCGTCTTTTAATTTCATGGCTGCAGTCACCATCTTCATGGGATTTTGGAGCCCAAGAAAATAAAGTCTCTCACTGTTTCCATGGTTACCCCATCTATTTGCCATGAAGTGATGGGACTGGATGCCATGATCTTAGTTTTTTGAATGTTGAGTTTTAATCCAACTTTTTCACTCTCCTCTTTCACTTTCATCAAGAGGCTCTTTAGTTCTTCTTTGCTTTCTGCCATAAGGGTGGTGTCATGTGCATATCTGAGGTTATTTATATTTCTCCTGGTAATCTTGATTCCAG
>NW_011494650.1:50780-53145 GCF_000754665.1 Bison bison bison | reverse complement strand
ATAACATAGAACAGTGTTTATTAATTGTATTTATTGTGTTGTAGATGCAATGGCACCCCACTCCAGTACTCCTGCCTGGAAAATCCCATGGACGGAGGAGCCTGGTGGGCTGCAGTCCATGGGGTCGCTAAGAGTCGGACATGACTCAGCGACTTCACTTTTACTTTTCACTTTCATGCTTTGGGGAAGGCAATGGCAACCCACTCCAGTGTTCTTGCCTGGAGAATCCCAGGGACAGGGGAGCCTGGTGGGCTGCCGTCTATGGGGTCGCACAGAGTTGGACACGACTGAAGCGACTTAGCAGCAGCAGCAGATTATATCCCTAGTACTTATTTATCTTACAACTGGAAGTTGTACCTTTTTTAAAAAAAATGTATTCATAGATAAGGTTTATTCTAGTGTTTACATAAAAATGAGTTGATGTAGAACAGGAAAAGGTTTTTCCAAAGGGTTAAAATGTATCAAACAACAGAACTTGGTCCTTCCATTTAGTTTGAATTCAGTTGGCTGACTGCATCATTATTCATATCCACCCTCACTAATCATATTCATCACACACAATATCAAAAGTCTTCTGGTGGCACTTCCTATTTCCCTGGAAGTCTCTTAAGCTGTTTTCAGTTACAAAAGAAGGGCAGGGATTTTATCAGCTCACACTCTACTCCACTGGAGACAAAAATACATCCCTCAATTCTCTTGTTAAAATTGTGGCTCTTGGAAAACAGTGTCCAAAGGAAGAAATTAGCACTAATACACAAAGAACACAGTATAATCTCTGTATAACAGTAACTTTGCTTCAAATTTTTTTCATTAAGAATTATGTTTATTATCTCTCCACAAGGAAGTTATAAAAATACCTGTAAAAACATTGAAAAGGCTCTTTAAAATCCTGGAATGGAGAATTCTGAAGTATGAATTATGATACATCTATGATTTGCAAATAAAAGAATCAAATAAATTCTAAAGTTGGAGTTTCTGAATGACTTTGGTAGGAGTTTGCCAGAAGGAGCTAAAACATCAGACCTTAACAATTTTCTGTTTTCATCTCAATTGGATTTTTGATCTGTTGACGGGCACAGTGCACACAGGAACTTGCTTCTTCCACTAATGATGAAGTCAGTCTGAGGGACAGATATTTGTATGCTGGATGCACTAGGCTCTTCCGTGCAACTCACTGGAGTGGTCTTCCCTCATTTGTTCCATCGTGTTTTAAATAAAAGTAAGTATACATGTGGTAAAACATTTAAATGGTACAAGAGGATTTAAATTATCAGTAAATACCCTTTTCTCCTATAACCTAGAAAATCTGATGTTTTCCAAATCATCAAACAGTCATATGAATAATTTGCAAAGTGAAGTCAACCTTAGAGTATCTTCATCTGAAAATTATTCTCAGGATTTCTGGAATACCTTGATTCTCTCATATTTTACCTCTGGTACAGAGGAAAGCCATGCAGTCTTCTCCTTCTCAAAAAAACTAACTAGGAAAGCAACTCACACACTCTGCTCAGAGACAGCAAGTGCAAGCAACACCTTGTACCCCATGGATCTGGTCCTAGCCATGGGCAGGGGCTCTGGTATCCACCAGAGACACAGGCGGGTGCCCGGAGCCCAGCGGTGCCCTTTAATGCCTCTGATCCTCTGGGCCAGCTGAGATTCCTTTGAGGAGAGCGTGACGCGGCTGGCGTGTAAGGAGAGGAGACAGGCATCCTCGAAGAGACGAACTAGAAACGTTTCTGTTGCCTCTTGCAGGGCCAACAGGGCCTGGGTTTGCCAACTGAAGTCCACACCATGAGTGAATTTAACACGTGTTTCTCTTGCTGGTGAAGGAGTGGGGATGGGGGGAGGAGTGGAGAGGAAAAGGAGACTCAGGAGAAGATAGACTCTCTCCGCGAGTCTCTGTGAATCTTCACATCTGTTCTTCTTTCCTGGCTTTTACTCTTGGGACCTAATTGGTGGCTGATGTCAGCTCCAGGGAGCTTAGAGACAGCGGGCACGGCTCTCCTGGTCTCGGCGGTGGGAGAGGAGGAGACAGTTTCTCGGGGCAGGGGAAGGGACGGGAGGCTGGTTGGATGAGAGAGTTGCAGGCGGCAGAAGGGGCTCTTTCCTAGCAGCAGGCGCGTGCCCTTCTGGAGCGCTTGGATCGCCTGCAGGAGCGCATGTCTCTTGAGAGCCTGTGGACGGGAGGAAGCACCTGGACACAGGCCGGCGGGCTGGCGGCGGGAACCGGGCTCACCGGGTGCCCCTCGGTGTTTCGGGCTCGCGGCTCCGGGGGGCCGGTGGCGGGCGCGCAGAGGGTGTTTCGGCCCTGGGGCTCCTTCTAGATCTGGGTCTGGGTGCAGAGGCCGGGAGGGCCGGGTCTCCC
>NW_011494650.1:39855-50251 GCF_000754665.1 Bison bison bison | reverse complement strand
AGTTGGTGATGGACAGGGAGGCCTGGCGTGCTGCGATTCATGGGGTTGCAAAGAGTCGGACATGACTGAGTGACTGATCTGATACATTTCAAAATGATCGCCGTAAATCTAGTTACCATCTGTCACCATGAAAGGTATTACTTTATTACTGACTATATTATTTTATAATTACCCCTATATTATTGTTGACTGTATTGTTGATTATATTCTTAGTGTTCCATTTTAATCATTTTTATTGCTGTTTTTCCCCATGTATCTCTGTATTTTAGTGGTTGCTCTGGAGATTATAGTATTCATATTTAGCTTTTCTCTGTTTGCTTGGAAATAAGATTGTGCCAAGTCAAGGGGAACATAGAAGCCACACCACCACTTAGTGCTACATCTTCGTGCATCAAAAACTGCTTCAGACAGTGTTAGAAATTTTGCTTTCTGCTGTCATACATATATACATCATATATACATACAGAATAGTCTCGGGACTTCCCTGGTGGTCCAGCGGCTAGGACTCTGTGCTCCCAGTGCACGGGGCCTGGGTTTGATCCCTGGTCGGGGAACTAGATCCCACGTGCTGCAATGAAGATGGAAGGTCCCAAGTGCCACAACTAAGACCTGGCACAGCTACATAAATACATAAAAATAGATATTTCTTAAATAAGAAGTATAAAAAGCTGACTGCTTTGGCCACTTGTTTAAAATTAGGGACTCCCTGGCAGTCCAGTGATTAAGACTAGGAGCTCCCACTGCAGTGGGCAAGGGTTCCACCCCTGGTCGGGGAACTAAGATCCCACACATTGGATGGCACAGACCAAAAAACCATAAGGCTCATATTTACATAGTTATTCATCATTTCTATTGCTCTTCCTGTATTCTTGAAATTTGTTTCCCTCTGGTATTATTCTCTTTGAATCTGAAGAATTTCCTTTAGCCTTTCTTTCAGAGTGGGCCTGCTAGAGAGCTCCCCTCTCACTTCAGTGCAGGTGGTACAGAAGGTGAGGATTCAGCATAGCACTGCTGATCAGTGAGTGTCCAGGGTGCCTGGTCACTGCTAAATTGCCTTGTGTGACCGTCATGGTTAGTGTACTGGAATTGCCTAGTTTCAGTCACACGACATGCTCACCACACGGCAGACAGCTGCCCTGTCCTGGGCCAAACAGGCAGAGGCAGCTGAGCCAGGATAAGTGCTGTCTGATAGCCGCCTTTGCTCCGTCTGACTCAGTGACCCACCTGTCTTCTTGAAATGTGTGCTCCCCTTCCCTTGTGATGGAGCAAAGTCCAGACATCAACCATATGCTTCCACGGTCACCTGGTAACATGGGAGCCCTGTGCGCCAGCTTTTCCAAAACCATCAGATATTTCTCTTTGATAGTACACAATTAAATGGGAATTTAATAGAATTAAATGGAATTAAGTAGGTTTATTTCCCCACTCATTCAGGAAATTTCAGGCTTTAAAAGAAGGCAGGGGAATACTCGGGGTTTAGGGACCACTTGAAATCATTTGAGGCCAGGCTGGCTTTTCAAAAATATTTAGTATTTATTTATCTATTTGGTTATGTCCGGTCCTGGTTTCCACACATGGGGTCTTCGTTGTGACTCTCTAGCTGCGGCTTGTTGGCTTAGTTGCTCCATGGCATGTGGGATCTTAGTTCCCCAACCAGGAATCGAACCTTTGTTCTCTGCATTGCAAGGCAGATCTTAACCACTGAACCACCAGGGAAGCACCAGGCATATGTACGCAGACCAAGATACACGACCTTCAGACACGCAGAAAGGTCCTCTTCTCAGGAAGGCCCTCCCCATCTGCCCCATTTAAGGCTATGAGTTGACGATAGCCCGCCTCCTCCTGCTCTGTTTCTCTCATGTTACTTATCACCGTTTGAGATAGGGTTTGCTTATTTGCCAGGTTTGTCTGTTTCGTTAGTTGCAGTGTCCTAAGTGCCTAGACTGGTGCATGCTCAGTAAATATATATTTTTACCTTGCGGCATGGCTTGTGGGATCTTAGTTCCCTGACCAGAGATTGAACCCAGGCCCTCAGCAGTGAAAGCATGGAGTCCTAACCACTGGACTGCCAGGGAATTCCCTCAGTAAATATTTCCTGGATGAAAGAACAGTTTTGCAACTTTCTTTTCTTCCTTTTAAAAAAGTTGTCATCCCTGACATCCTCCCATGGTGTACATAACCACACCGGGCACCTCCTCTCTTTTCATGTTCCGCCAACTATCCTTGGGCTTCCCAGGTGGCGCTGGTGGTAAAGAACCTGCTTGCCAAGGCAGGAAACATAAGAGCCCCAGCTTTGATCCCTGGGTCAGGAAGATCCCCTAGAGGAGGGAATGGCAACCTACTCCAGTATTCTTGTCTGGAGAATCCCATGGACAGAGGAGCTGGCAGGCTGTAGTCCCTGGGGTCACAAAGAGTCGGACACAACTGAAGTGACGTAGCACACATGCGCACTGCCGTCCTAGCTTGGTCCTAAAGCTACAGAGTGTGCTGTTACCACCTGCAAGTGATTTGAGGGAAATGACATGTTCTGGGACCCTTGAGCTTTAGGATGGAGAAGCACGGGCCCCTGACGTGGCCTCTTCTGTGTGAAGGAAGGCCGTGTGATGTGCTGACGCCCCGACACAGGCCTGTCCTTTCAGGTCTTATGTGGGTCATTATATGATAGTCCCTGGTGCCTCAAACGTAAAGAATCTGCCTTCAGTGCAAGAGACCTGGGTTTGATCCTTGGGTTGGGAAAATCCCCTGGAGGAAGGTATGGCCACCAACTCCAGTATTCTTGCCTGGAGAATCCCCATGGACAGAGGAGCCTGGCGGGCTAGAGTCCATGGGGTCACAAAGAGTCGGACATAACTGAGTGACTAAGCACAATCTGTTGAAGGAGGTTGTACAGGTCTCATGAGTCAGAAGCTGGCAGGTAACTGCTGAAAAGCAACCGTGCTAGGGAACCTAAGACCCTGGATAGCATCACAATGCATTGGCAGTGAAACCACCTCCTGGGAAAAGCAGGAGGCTCCAGCTCGTGCCTCGCCTTTGGGGCTTGCTGATAGGAAATGAACAAGTGCCTGCCAGGTGCCACTGCTGTGTGATGAAACGGGGGTGCAGACCAGGCCCATTTCCTTAACCCTAACCCACCTGCCTGGATGCTGTCTATCTCTGGCTGACGGCTTGTGATTGGCCCCCAGCACATTTCTGCAGGGGAGCAGGGCTTCTTGTCAAAACCATCTGGGTTCCAGGGAGTAGAGAATTAAAACATCTAAGAGGAAAGAATACAGGGACTGTCTTGGGAAAAATGGGATGGTTTTGAATAAGTCTTCGTGTTTGGAAAGGATGTTAAGGAAAAAGGCATCTGTGCAAATTACTTTGGTCACCTCCTTTAAGAACACTGACTTGATGGTTCATCTAGTGGTTAAGAATCTGCCTATGACACAGGTTCCATCCCTGGTCCAGGAATATTCCATATGCTGCAGGGCAACGAAGCCCGTGTACCACAACCTCTGAGCCTGAGCTCTAGAGCCTGCGCTCTAGAGCCTGCAGGCCGCAGCGTCTGAAGCCCACGCATCCTAGAGCCAGTGCTGCACAGCCAGAGAAGCCCCCCGCACTGAGAAGCCCACACACTGCAACCAGAGAGTGGCCCCCACTTGCCGCAGCCAGAGAAGGCTCATGTGCAGCCGCGGAGACCTGGCACAGCCCAGAGTAAATATGTAAATAATAAGAGTAAAGAAGATAATAGTAAATCTTAAAGAGAGATTTCAGACCACTGAAAGATCCTTAGAGGTTCCAAGGAGACAAAAAATTATTATGAAGTGAATGCTTAGCCACTGCTTGTTACACTCAGCGTATTTTAAAATTCATTTTTATTGGAGTAGAGTTGCTTTGCAATCTTACTTTAGTTTCTGCTGTACAGCACAGTGGATCAGTTATATGTATACATATATCCCCTCTTTTTTAGATTTCTTTTCCTACTTAAGTCACCACAGAGCATTGGATAGAGTTCCCTGAGCTATACAATACATTCTCATTAGTTGTCTCTTTTGTACATCAGTAGTGTACATGTGTCAATCCTCAACATATTTATTTTACACAAGGTGGTTGATGGTATTGTGTACATTATTTATATCCCCGCCCCCCTACTTTGGATCTACTTCTATTACCTGTTAAGAAACTGGTGTTTAAAATTTCCATCTGTTTCTAGCTTTGGTTCCTTCAGTTCTTGCTTTGTTTGTTTTGAGGCTCTGTTGTTAGGCATGCGGATATTTATGACATGCCTTCCTGCTGAATTATCACTATGAGAAGTCCATCTTCTAACTCTAGAAGTCTAGAGACTTCTTCAGTATTCTTCAGCATTCTAATGTTTAAAGTATGCATGCTATGGGTTCTAACCAGTTACTTTATAAAAATTGTGGCTTTACTTAAGAAAATGACAGTTTTATTGAGATACAATTCACATACCATCAATTCACCCATTTAACATGTAATTAAATTCACTGGTTTTTAGTATATTCACAGGGTTGTGCAACCATGGCCACAACTTTCAGAACATTTTCATCATCTCAAAAGAATCCCACATTAGCAGTCATTCCCCATTTCATTCAGACACCCCACCCCCATTAGCCCAGGTCAACCACTAATTTATATTCTGTCTCTATAGATTTGCCTCTTCTAGACATTTCATATACATGAAATCATACTATATGTGGTTTTTATGACTGGCTTCTTTCACTTGGTATAATGTTCTCAAGGGTCCTAAGTGTTATAGCATGTTTCAGTATTTTATCCAACCATTGTTTCTGATTTCTTAAAAAAAAATAATAGACTTTATTTTTTAGAGCACTTTTAGGTTCACAGCAAAATTGAATAGACAGTGCAGAGAGTTCCCATATATTGGGTTAGCCAACAAGTGCATTCATGTTTTTATGTAATATCTTATGGAAAAACCCAAACAAACTTTTTAGCCAACCCAATACTTCTCCCACCCCATAGCTTTTAGGCTCCATCTTGTATTCCATTAATTTTTTTTTCAAACATATTCTCTTAGAATTCTGACTACCAGTCCTTGTTCCTAATGAAATGTTAGGAATATTTCTTTATCAATTCCTCTCTCTCTAATAATACTTGACAACATTCAGGTAGTGATAGACGACTACGTGTGGCTAATTGAATGACTTTTTTTATAGTGGCAAAATTAAACTCTTTATTACAGTATTATTTATAAACAGTTTTAAAGTAATATAAATCACTATTATTAGGGATATAAAATGAACAAAAGGCTCTGTTTTAAATATATGTTTTATATATAATTTGTGTTGATATTTTCATAAAACTTGAATAGTGTAGATATATAATTTATGTATTAATAAAAACATGTAAAGCACAGGCTTTGTTCATAGTGTATCCTTAACAATACTGATATATTACTGATTTATTGTATATAAATTCTAAATATATATGTTTTTCCACATACCTCATTATACTTATGCTTTTCTTTTTTTTTTAAGTTTGTACTTCACTAGGCATGTCTCACTTTTTCCTTTCTTTTACCTCCCCTACCTTTTGTCATTTTTAATATTTACTGTTAATCTAATTTTTCCTTGCAGAATACATTTCTTCAGTGTCTGTTCTTTGAGTCCATCTCTCTCTGCCTGTATTGTTAGCATGTTTGCTTATGGCTTTCTGTTTAGAGTGTTGTGGCTTTCATTCATGATCATTGCCCTACATGTTTACTCTTGTTGTTTTCCCTCTTTCTTAGAATGAGCTGAATTTAAAAAATCATTTGTCTTTAGCTCTTTGACAAACAGAATAGAAATAACTTTTCCTGTTTGCAGTTCTAACCCATCTAAATAAGGTTCTGCTAAAAACTAAACTTTCATATTTCCCTTCGCAAGTGATAATTCATACCTATAGAAACCATGCAAGCAAATTTCAAAATATAGCAACTAATTTAAATAGCTTAGTTTTTCAGACGTAGTACTCTAAAGTATTGGGGATAAATTTTTATTCTAGAATATTTTGGTAGAGAAAGTAATCTAGTAGGTGTCATAGCCTTTGTATAGCAGTGTATTAGGGGTAAGGAGAGGAACATCTGGGGCTTCCTATGTCATCTGTCATAATCCTTACCCCATGAGAAGGTTAGTCAGTGGCAGAACTGGGGTTTGAATCCACATCTGAATGACTCCAGAGCCTGTGGTCTTTGTGTTAGATCATAGAGTAATGGGGGATGTTATAATTATTTTATTAAATTTTACTCTTATTATTCTTAAAGTTCTTATTTTCTTCTCCAGAATGTCCTGAAACCAAACTTAATGAAGCTAATGAATGCTTCTCAGCAATCCAAGAGAAACAGTAAGTTATCTAAGACTGTCCTCTTGGTGACAATTATTCACTGATTTGAAATTCAATTCAATTATTCACTGATTTGAAATTACAGATGTTCTCATGTACTCGCCCTTGTTTTCACTGTAGTAGAAGCAATATGTGGCATTGTGAGACCAGAGAGTACAACGTTCTCTGAGGACAATAATTCTGATAGGGAAATTGAAGATGTGGTTGAAACCATTCCCGAACCATCACCTGGAGTCCAGGGCTTCTCTCATCCTGCCTTCCCATTGCCTGAGCCTCTTCCACAACCTCTCAAGTCTCTCGCAGGCCTTGGTCTCACAAAGGCAAGTTGTTTTGTTTGTAACTCTTTTTCCCCTGTACTTTTTCACATGCCATTTGCATGTCATGTCCCCTTATATGACAGAAAGGATCCTACCACAGAAATGGAACCCTTCAAAGTCATGATACAAAATGGTGTGATAATAAGAGCAATATATATGCATGACTCAGATTTATAAATGTTGGCATACTAAGTATGCCATTATGAAAGAAAGAAATTACAAATCAATTAGGAAGAAGAGCTAGATGAATATGAAGATGGGGAGGGGGATGAAGGGGAAGAATTCATTTAAGAAGGACAAGATGAATATGAAATGGAATGAGGGTCAGGATGAGACAGATTATTATACAAACACAACAGAAATAGTGGGGGTATGTCAGACAAGGAACTCTATATTATGAATACGAGAAGAATTATTTCAAATTCAACTTGAGACAGTGAGGTTGTGAAAGAACAATGCTGATACTCTTTTGAATGACATATAGCTGATTTTTATGAAGAACTGAAAGAAAATTTATTCCTTACCTTTTTTGGTGGTTGTTTTTGAAGTTGGTGGTGGTTCTTGTTTTTTTTTTTTTTTAATTGCAGTATAATCAATTTACAATATTGTGTTAGTTTCAGGTGTACAGCAAAGTGTCTTGGTTATACTTATATATGTATCTATGGCTTCCCTGGTGGCTCAGTTGGTAAAGGGTCTGCCTGCAATATGGGAGACCTGGGTTCAATCCCAGGGTTGGGAAGATCCTTTGGAGAAAGAAATGGCAACCCACTCCTGTATTCTTGCCTGCAGAATTCCATGGAGAGAGGAGCCTGGTGTATTACAGTCCACGGGGTCACAAAGAGTCAGACACAATTGAGGGACTAACACACACACATGTATGTATATATCTATATTGAATATAGTTCCCTCTAGAAGTTCATTTCAATTTGAAGTGATTTGTCTTTTTAAACAAATTCTCACTTTGAAAGTAATGAAGCCATGTCTTCTATTTAATATAGCAAAACTTTAGTTCATAGACAATTCAAGGTGAGTTCTTTTTTAGGCCTTAGAAGATTTATTATGATTTAAGAATTTTTGGCCTTTCTGTTTCTTGTGGTTTCTAACTTACTGTTTGATAAATACTTAATGTACTTAACTAATTTATCTTACTGTTTGGTATAATCTTTGTGGGTGTTTTAGGTCTTTTTGAAATTAAAGAGGAAATAAATAAGCATTTTATCTAGTCTTGTTACTAAAGTTATAATTTATAATTATATAAATTAGATTCTTACTGTCTCTTCGGAGAAGGCAATGGCACCCGACTCCAGTACTCTTGCCTGGAAAATCCCATGGACAGAGGAGCCTGGTAGGCTGCAGTCCATGGGGTCGCGAAGAGTCAGACACGACTGAGTGACTTCACTTTCACTTTTCACTTTTATGCATTGGAGAAGGAAATGGCAACCCACTCCAGTGTTCTTGCCTGGAGAATCCCAGGGATGGGGGAGCCTGTTGGGCTGCTGTTTATGGAGTTACACAGGGTCAGACACGACTGAAGCAACTTAGCAGCACTCTCTCTTCATTAAATGAGACAATTTTCAGCTGCAATAGTCTTAAAGAAAAAATGTAGAACTTTTTCTTGCTGAAGAGATTCTGATTTGTCTTTTCCTAATATATACATGCAATGGCAATTACAGTAAATGAATGAAATCACAATTTATGATTTTTTTCTTATACAGACTACTTGTTATTGTAAAATCATAAGGAAAGAAAAATTACCAACAGGGTTTAAAAATTATCTCTGGAAGATAATTTTTTACTTTTTAAAATATCTCTAGCCATATGTATACTCCATGTTATTCTTAAGAAACTTTATATTAACTTCAGTATTTATAGGTGTTAAACTAGCCTGTCAATTCTTTGTTATACATATGAAACTAATGTATAAATTCTTTTGTATCCAAAACTCAGAAATTGTGGTTACTTGATTTTTTTTTTTAGTTTGTTTGTTCTTTCCTGATATGAAGTTTGAGCCCTGCTTGATAATCATAGATGTATTTGAAAACCTTTATATCTCCAGCTAGGATAATCATAATTTTACTACTATTTTTAATATCTAGATCATTCCTTCAATCTTTACCTACTATTCCAGAAGGCACAGATAGGAAATTAGAGTTGTTAGTGTGCTGTTTACAGGAAAATAAGAAGAAAACCTTGTGAATTTTCAAGTGGGGTTTTATATTTCTTTCTTACTTCATATTAGTACTTTAAAATGACTCATAATTCCATATTCACATAAGCATTTCTCATCTACAATTTAAAACTTGTCTTTTAAGATCAATTTTAAAAAGGAATCTTCTTGTAGCATCTTGAATTGGTGTTTTACTATTAAACCTTTTCATTACACTCAAAAATGCTTATTATTATGATATCCCAGAAATGAATATTTGCACATATTTATAAAAGTATATTTTTATGTCCTTGAAACAGATGTTAAAATATATAACTGAAAATTTTAATGTCATAGTTTTCTTCCCCTGGTATTGTTTTATTTTTGTAAGTTCAGAATTCTGCATAGGTTTGCATTAATTATACCAGGTTAGCATATTTTACAAATAGTTATCTTAACAGCTATGCTTTTCCTGAATAAGGCTATCTATTTCTAATCCAAAGGTATTTATCCAAATCCTTTCTTCTGAGTCCCTTGTGTGCCTCAAATTAATTCATTACTCCCCAAACTGAAGGCCTTGTTCCTGATGCTTCCCTCGTCCCTGACTCTTTGTAAGCTACACTGTCGTCTGTTTTCCCCATCCTAGTAGACAGCATCACTGAAATGCCACAGCAGGAAAGATCCCGGACGCCAAACTTCCTTAAAATTACTGCATCCAGTCACTCAGCAAGTTCAGTATTTTCTACCTGCTTATCATTTTTAATGTCTTATTATCATAATCCACTTTCTCACCTATAATGTTGAAATATTCTTTTCAAGTTTTGCTTCCCTGATGTTTATCTTTAAGTTGCTGCCAGAGTAATCTTCCTAGAATATGTTTGTCAATCTTTTCATTCCTCTTGGCTTTGAAGTTTGTTTCAGAATGATTTTTACTGTTTTTATTTGGCTGTTTTTAAAGCCAAATTCAACTTTTTAATTACAGTTTCATGGAAACTCTGGGTAATGTGCAGTGTATAGTTTGCTTCCTGTCCACTCTGGAGCATTGCTTGTAGTGTTTTTTTGTTTGTTTGTTTGTTTTACAATGCTGTCCTGTAAAATGATGTCATGTTTGCTACTCCCTGGTGCAGTGTAGTCTTTCCTCTTTCATTTGAAAAAAAGCATGGCACCAGATAAAATAAAATATATTTGTGATGATGTAACCAATTGCCAACATCTGCTGGATCATGGAAAAAGCCAGAGAGTTCCAGAAAAACATCAATTTCTGCTTTATTGACTATGCCAAAGCCTTTGACTGTGTGGATCAAAATAAACTGTGGAAAATTCTGAAAGAGATGGGAATACCAGCCCACCTGACTTGCTTCTTGAGAAATTTGTATGCAGGTCAGGAAGCAACAGTTAGAACTGGACATGGAACAGACTGGTTCCAAATAGGAAAAGGAGTACGTCAAGGCTGTATATTGTCACCCTGCTTATTTAACTTCTGTGCAGAGTACATCATGAGAAACGCTGGACTGGAAGAAGCACAAGCTGGAATCAAGATTGCTGGGAGAAATATCAATAATCTCAGATATGCAGATGACACCACCCTTATGGC
>NW_011494650.1:21076-39652 GCF_000754665.1 Bison bison bison | reverse complement strand
TGTGGTGTTGGATAAGACTCTTGAGAGTCCCTTGGACTGCAAGGAGATCCAACCAGTCCATTCTAAAGGAGATCAACCCTGGGTGTTCTTTGGAAGGAATGATGCTAAAGCTGAAACTCCAGTACTTTGGCCACCTCATGCAAAGAGTTGACTCATTGGAAAAGACTCTGATGCTGGGAGGGATTGAGGTCAGGAGGAAAAGGGGACAACAGAGGATGAGATGGCTGGATGGCATCACGGACTCAATGGACGTGAGTTTGAGTGAACTCCGGGAGTTGATGATGGACAGGGAGGCCTGGCATGCTGTGATTCATGGGGTTGCAAAGAGTCAGACACGACTGAGCGACTGAACTGAACTGAATTGAATACTCCATTGTGTGTATGTGTGTGTGTACCACATCTTCTTTATCCATTCATCGCTTGATGGATATTTAGGTTGCTTCCATGTATTGGCTATTGTAAATATTGCTGCAGTGAACATTGGGGTGCATGTATATTTTTAATTATGGTTTCCTCTGGATAATTGACCAGGACTGGGATTGCTGACTCATATGGCAACTCTATATTTAGTTTTTCAAGAAACCTCCATACTGTTCTCCACAGTGGGTATACCTAGTTACATTCCCATGAACACTGTAGGAGGGCTCCCTTTTCTCCACACCCTCTCCAGCATTTATTGTTTGTAGATTTTTTATGCTGGCTATTCTGACTGGTGTGAAATGATACCCCATTGTAATATTTCTGCACTTCTCTAATAATTAGGGATGTTGAGCATCCTTTCTGAGCATCGTTTCATGTGCTTTTTGTCATTTGTAAGTGTTCTTTAGAGAAATGTCTATTTAGATCTTACACTCATTTTTTGATTGGGTTGTTTGTTTTTTGATATTGAGCTCTTTGAGCTGTTTGAATGTTTTAGAGATGAATCTGTGCATTGCCTCATTTGCAAATATTGTCCCCCATTCTGTGGGTTTTTTTACTGTCTTGTTTGTGATACCTTGTGCTGTGCAAAGGCTTTTAAGTTTAATTAGGTCCCATTTGCTTACTTTTGATTTTAGTTTCATTACTCTAAGGGGTGGGTCATAAAGGATACATTGCTGTGATTTGTGGCAGAGTGTTGTGCCTGTGTTCTCCTCTAAGAGTTTTATAATGTCTGTCCTTATGTTTAGGTCTTTAATCCATTGTGAGTTTATTTTTGTGGATGGTGTTAGGGAGTGTTCTGATTTCATTCTTATACATGTATCTGTGCAGTTTTCTCAGCACTGCTTATTGAGGAGGCTGTCTTTTCTCCATTGTACAGTCTTGCCTACTTTGTCCTAGATTAATTGACCACAGGTGTGTGGGTTTCTCTCTGGACTTCCTATCCTGTCCCATTGATCTATGCAATATATTTTGGGTTTTGTGCCAGTACCAGTGTTTTGACTACTGTAGCTTGTCGTGTAGTCTGAATTCAGGGAGCCTGATCCTGTCAGCTCCTACTCTTCTTCCTCAAGATTGTTTTGGCTCTTCAGGGTGTTTTGTATTTCCATACACACTGTAAACTTTTTTGTTCTAGTTCTATGAGAAACACCATTTGTTATTTGATACAAATTGCATCAAATCTGTAGATTGCTTTGGTTAGTACAGTTATTTTGACAGCAGGAAATGGTTTATTCAGAGTGGTTCTAGGGATGCGGTGGCCACCTTAAATTAAATCAGATTCAATCAGATTCATTAAATCAGATCTGATTTTCCAAGCCTGTGGCTCTTTGTGTCCTGCAAAAGGTGCCAAATGACTGTCCAGGGCTCTGATGCTTTGGAAAACAAGAGATGTAATTCTAAAAGGCCAGCATCTTAAAGCATTCAGTAGTCTGCCTGCAACCCTTCCTTTTGCTTCATTTTAGTGTAATGTGGGTCAAAAGGAGAAGCAGACAGGAAAATGGTTGCCTCTCCTGGCACATGGTAGTATTGTGGAATATGAAAATGTGAGTCAAACACAGAGACAGCCCAGTCAAACAGCATCTAAACACAGAGCTTGTATGGGAACTTGTGTGTGTGTGTCTGTGTGTGTGTGCACTTGTGCTTCTGAGAAAGATTAAACAGTAAAGAATGGAAGTGATGAAACATACTCCAAAGAAAAGGTAAAGAGAAAATATTGTAGAAAAACCTATAAAAAGAATAAAAAAGTGGGTCATGAAAGAGAGAGAAAGAGAGAAAGGAAAGCTCAATGGGGCATGAGACCGGGGAAGGTGGATAAAAGTACTGGCAAGGGAGCTCCAGGAGGCAAGATCCTAGTCCTCTCTTTCTTGCTGTTCTAATAATAGTTGAATTTCAAATGACTGTCATACAAGTAGAGGACAAGAAAAAACACACAAGTCATCTGGAACCAATTCAGTGGAATTCTTTATTTCAAGGACTCTTTATAATTTCTCTATATTAAATTTGCATATATCTACATCCTATATTTTACATATTATATATATATATATAGTATATTTATATATGAATGACAATGTCAGGTGGTAAGTTTTGAATTTTCAGTGATATCAAAGAATGTGTGGCAGGAATTCAGGAGGAAGTTGCATGAAAGTGAGCTAGTGTGCTCAGGAGATAAGACTAGGTCGGGAGGGCTGGGACATGGCCTGGGCCCTGATTGATGGCAATGAACAGGATATTTGAGATGAATGAACAGAATTCACTTCCTAGAATAGTTGTTAAGCAAGGATGTTATGAACATCCATAAACCTACAGTAAAGATGGCAGAGTGGCAAAGGGATTAAAAGAATACTCTTGTTAACAACCTTCAGTTATAAAGGATGAGAAGCCAGAAGTTCCTAATGTAGCAACATCATCTCCTTGGTTTTTCAGTGTTCTCGCATGAATTGTACCATATTTTTTTAAAAAAGTAATAAGTTGGTAAATGGTAGGAAAGCTTGACATGACATATTTATTGTATGCTTTTCACAGAACCATATTTATGTCATCCAGCTGCTTTAAAGAGTTAAAATTATGATCATAAGACACATGAAGGGCATAGACAATAAGCATAATAAGAAGAGGATCAGGATGATTTGAAACCAAAGGAGGAATTTTAGTGTAATTAAAAGTTGCTGCTGCTGCTAAGTCACTTCAGTTGTGTCTAACTCTGTGCGACCCCATACTTCTTGTTTAATAAAGAAAGCTGTATTCCTTAAGACTTACGCTTAGACATATTATTATTTGAGGTTATATTTTGCCTATCTCATTACACAGAAGAAATTTTAATCTCGGTACTTTGTTTTCCTCACCCAGCTCTTCTTACCAGCCCTCCTACAAAGCTTTAAATAGAAAATATTCAAGCCAAATTTGTCCAGGAGGTTTCACTGAGCATGTAGAGTATCCTGCTCACAGACTCGCTGTGTGGTGTTTATTCCCTGGCACTTCCCTGCAGGTTTCTCTGAACCTTAACATCTAAAACCTGAAGTGCTGAGAGCTCTTCCCCTTCACCTGTAGGCAAACCATTTGATTTCTGTTCCCCTTGTCTTCCCATAAAAGGGAGTTTGGGAGGATGGTTTCCCAGGAAATTTCTAGTGGTTTTAAGATCAAAAGCTAGTTGTGATGCCTTATCTCATTTCTTCCAGCTGTTTTGAGTTCTGTTCTTGGTTTTCAGAGGCTTATAAAAATGCATTGGTTATTTTTCAGCTTCACAGGTGAGAGCACAGGCTTCCCAAGGGCCAATCCAGTTCCATTTGAGGCTGGACCAGTCATTCATGTGCTTGGACTCTGGTTCTCATCAGCTGTCTTGTTCTGTGTAGAGTGAAGATTGTGTGCAGAGTGAAGGTACAGTCAGAACCCTTCACGGTTCCTGTGTTCCAAGAACAGAGATGCTCCGCCAGCTCACTCTTCAATGTTGTTCCCAGCAGGTATGACGGATTTGTTTGAGTTCTGAGCTGCTGTCAGAGTGGAGAGTCTGATTGGATTTCCATGCTAACCAAAATGTTCAGCACTGATGCATCGCATATTGACTGATTTCTAACTTGAAGTCCTGGGGTCTTCCTGGAGGAAAGGATAGCAGGGGCTTGTTCTTGTGTATTGTCAGTGGTGTCTTAGATCAAATGCCTGTGAAGTTCCAAAATGTGACCCAAGTCAGGTGACCCAGCCCTCTTTCCCATGTAGTGAACAGCATCAGAGACATCTCTCCCCAGCGGGTACTTGAACTGTGTATTCTCATCATAGTAATGTAGGGAACTCTTTATGCTTGGCAATGAAAAGATGGACAATTCAAATCAAATGATTATAATCCATGTGGCTCTGGATGTAATAAAGACAGTCATATGATGAGACACAGTCTCTTTCTCACACACACATTCCACTCATATATGTTTGATTTTAATTGTATTCTGCATCTAAGTATACTTCTCTCTTGACTTGGCGCACACCATCATGGACCATGGGGTGCAGAAAGACAGCTAGGGAGGCATCAAACTGATCCTCCACTGGTGGTTATTTGAGAGCTGATTATAAGGCTTCAAGTTCATGGCTGCAGTGGTTGCTACCCCTACATCAGTAGCACAGAAACCTTCCTGTTGTACTAGAACATCCATCTAAAAACGGGTAACATCAGTAGGAAGACTGGAGCAGACAGTAACACTGCCCTAGCAGGTTAACAACCCTTGAAAACCAACCAATCTCAGGTCCCCTGGAAACTAGAGGGGCCTGTAGCTGTCACAAACAGGTCAGACCACATAGATCTTATAGGAGACTAAGTCTGGCACTCTGGGGATCAGAGCAGATGATTTAAAGTCTCTTTCTATATAACTGTTTGTCCTTTGGGAGAAAATATTGGGGTGGGGGAGCAAACTGATTTCCAAAAATCTACGCTAAAGAAAGTTAAACAGCTTTCTTTAGCCTTTAATATTCTGGTTTGATTGCAAATCTCTAAGAGGGGGAAATAAAAGGGAGCTTTTCCCAAATGTTTTTCAACAGGGATTCTGTCTTCACTGGAAATAACTCACATTTTCAACGTGCACAAATGCCCTCCTGTGCTTTCGCCCCAACCCAGTTTGGAAAATGCCAGTTGGAGAGGTCAGGGAATCTCCTGCTGTCCAGGGTTGCCAGCTCTGCTGAGACTCAGCTCCCAGGCCAGTGGAAGTTAGCTCCCAGACAGTCCAAAGGTGTAGCCTTCACAATTGGACCCCCACATGCTTGGTGGTATGTTAATGCTGGCTAAGGTGACATCAATACTTGGATTAAAAAAAAAAGATGATCCACATCTTGCCTGTGCACCCTTTCCAAAGGTTGCTCTGCCAAGAGCTGAGCAGCAGTGAGCAGTCCCAGGTGGGCGGAGGGTCTTGCTTTCTACAAAGACCTCTCCATAAAGGTGAGACCTGCCTCTCTCCCTCTGCTTACTATGATGAGTTTCTCCAGGGCCCACAAATCTTTTGAGTGCCAGACAAAATAGTATTTTTTGAGAAAGTGAAAGTCTGTTGATTTAGTATTAAATCTTTTTGCAACCCAGATGATTTCTAATATTTTGCTTTCATGAAATTTGAGGGAAGACCGAGTTGAGCTCTGTCAAAAGTTAGATCATTAAAAATCATTTTGATGATAAATCACCCTATCAGAGGGAGCTCAGTAATGGACATTACTATGATAAAGTTCCTTTCGTTTTCATGAAAAATATTTCATAGTGTGTACAACAACTGTGACAGCAATAATTATAAAATGAGATTAATGTTGGTGAGCATTGCCATCTATTTTAGGAAATAGATACATCTTCATTTAGTAAGTCTGATGAAAACTGTTTTTTTTCCAATAAAATTTTATTTTTTATGTTTAATATTAAAAAAAATCCTGTGTGATAAATCACATATTAATAGTATCTATAGTGATAATTCAGTTTAGAATTATTTCTTTACTATCTAGAGCTATTTGGCTACAGGATTTAAACATTACCTTCAAATTAAAATGTACAAAATTGAATTCAAGTTATATACATATTTTTGCTGCAAATAATTATGGATGATCAATGAAAGGATTTTAGGCATAAAATGTATCACATTAACATAAAATTATGTGAAGAAAGTAGAGTGGAAATACAACTTTAAGGAGTAAATGAAATAAATTTTTCCTACTAAAGATGAGCTTGTAGGTGTATATTAAAATGAATTTTGGTAGATATCAAGTTGCTGTGGTATTAGATTGTCCTGGAAACAGTGAAGAAGTCATATTAGGATTTAATTTTTTAAATTTCCTATTTCTGATTCACCACAGATTTCATCCTTTAAGTTAATGAAGAAATGGTTGAGATGTTAACTTAAACACATGTGAAGAGACATATAGTGGTTTTTGTTTTTTGTCAAATGATAGTGTTACTATGCATTTTGAAAGATGCCCAAATGAATAATTTGAAAAGACATACAGTTTAAAGAATTATTTTAAGGGATAACCAAGCAGGAAATTGAAGCTTTCTATATCCAACAGCACATAAAGAGAATGAAAAACCAGGGGTCCAGAAATGGCCCCATTTGGTCTGGTTCAGGCTCTTTCCACACTTCCTCCTACTGCCTTCCTTCTAGTGCAGGATCCAGGTCTAACAGGTCCTCAGCTCCCAACTTATTATTCCACATTACCACTACTCTCCTCCTCTGACATGCGACACTCATTTCTTTCACACTTAATGACAATCATGGTGACTTGGCCCCGGGACCACCTCATGGAACTATCTGGGGAGTCATCGTCCCCTGGCCCACACTCCCTGCCTCACTCTTGCCTCAAATCCCAGAAACCCTCAGACAATAGAAAGCCCAAATTTAGGCCTAGGCCCTAAGCCCTTGTCCATCTATCATCATCTGAACAATTGCTATTAATTTGTGCATTTGCGGTTTTCAAAGTGCCTCCTTCTTTATACTTCCTCTTTTCCTCTTTACCACAACCTGGGGGATAGATGAAGGTAGAAGATGGATGGATGGATGGATGGACAGATGGATGGATAGGTAGGTAGGTAGGTAGAAAGAAGAAACTGGGGCTCAGAGGATTTAAATGGTTTGCCTGTGATGACACAGCAAGAAATGGTGGAGTTAGTATTTGGAAGCAGGTCACCTGTCTTCAGACTCTTCACCTTATGCACGACATCACTGTCAAGTCCAAGGTCAGAGAAAACCAATTGGAATCTTTTGAGTCTGGGGTGGCCTACTCAGAAACCTTACTGATCATATAACCCTGGAGAGTGTAGTGGGTGTTAGCACATGGTCCTTGTCTGATGGCTACTGTCTGGGGCCTTCACACTTCATTCAGGTTCTCTGTCAGACATTTGGAAAGGACTTACAGCAAGGCAAAATGAACATGTAAGTGTACTTCCATGTAATGTTGGACAAGATTACTTAACTCAGAACAGGATATGATGGTGTGGAGCTTAGAGAGCTGAGTATAAACAAACATTCACATAAAAATGGGCAAGTTTTGCCGCGAGTGGTGTTTTAGTCTGGATACTTGTACCTGAGATAAAACTTGGTTGGTTGTCAAAACACCAGTCATCTAACTTAATTTTAATTTTAATTAAAGACACTGATTTTAGAAACCAAGAGAAATACTAAACCCGTTTCAACTTACCTCAAAGTGCCCAAATTTATAGTTATTTCTGGCTAAGCTGACTTCACCTATGCTTTTGTGTCATTTTTTGGAAAACTTTTGAGGATACCTTTTTTGTTGTTTTTTAAGTGCATTCAGGCATACAGTTTAAAAAAAAATAATTACTTCGACTTTGGAGCTTTATATTTTATTCTTCAATGTGAGGTATTTCATTTAAGGTGTTTCCTTCTGCTGCTGCTGCTGCTGCTAAGTCGCTTCAGTCGTGTCAGACTCTGTGCGACCCCATAGATGGCAGCCCACCAGGCTCCCCCATCCCTGCAATTCTCCAGGCAAGAATACTGGAGTGGATTGCAATTTCCCTCTACAATGCATGAAAGTGAAAAATGAAAGTGAAGTCATTCAGTCATGTCTGACTCCTATCGACACCCATGGACTGCAGCCTACCAGGCTCCTCCATCCATGGGATTTTTCCAGGCAAGAGTACTGGGGTGGGGTGCCATTGCCTTCTCTGGTTTCCTTTTTAGCATAGCTCAACTTGCTGAGTAGTCAGGCTCACTGTCAATGACCAACGTGCATAGATTGTACAGCAGGGAAGGGTGAAAGGGACCAGTGTAAATGACCTCCCCTGGCATTTGGGGCAGGAAAATCTATTTCTGTGAAACTTTGCTGTACAGGAGAAACAGCATCCAGACCCCTGGTGTCTACATGTCAATAATGCTTCTGCTACTATTATGATGAATAAAAGTCACCTCTCCCAGAGTTTCAAATACCGAGGATCATTTTCTTTTCAGCTGCCAGTGTTGCATACAGAGAGGACACAGGGCTCCAGGGAGGTGGAGGAGTTTGCCTGAGATCATAATGCAAGTTTTAACGGTAAGTCAGAATTTTTTTTGATATCTCTCAACTCTACACACCCACCAACTACTATCTATCTGTGAATTTGGAATCAATTTACAGATGAATTTACTACTCATGGCCAGTGTTTGTGAAGTGTTGTAATGTCCTGTGCAAAAGATACTTGTTGCTAAGCTTTGTCCAACTCTCTGCGACTCCATGGACTGTAGACCACCAGGTTCCTCTGCCCATGTGAATTTCCAGGCAAGAATACTGGAATAGTGGGTTGCCATTCCATCCTCTAGGGCATCATCCCAAGCTCTTCTGAATCTCCTGCATTGGCAGGCAGATTCTTTACCACTCTGCCACCTGAAAAGTCTTCAAAGATGTTAATGGTATTTAATTAGTATGATTTGATATCTGTTTATAGTGTAAGGCAGTAGCAAGAGGAGTATAAGTTATAGAAGAAACATTTAAGTTGGAATCCATTCTGAAAATACTTGGAGAAAAAAAAAAAAAAGATCAGGGATGGATAGAACACTATTGTGCCCAGACTGACAGCTTTGGGAGGAATGGGATATTCTAGTCTGGAGTAGTCTGGAATATTCTCCATATGCCCCAGTGCTGAGCACCAAGCCTGGCTCAAAGCTGACAGCCAGCCAGCATGTGTTCATCCAGACTGAAGCACGTGCATGTTTGCATTTGAGCTGCTCTCTTAGCTCATCAAAAGGAGTATCTTAGAGTTTTTCATTTCTGATTCCTCCAGGGGTTCCTATCAGGCTCCCCTGGATTATTGGGTGGAAACTGGACCCTGAAAGTAGCCCAGGTGAGTGGGAACTCAGAAGGTATGAGTTCTTGCCTTGAAGTTCAAAACCTTGATGCAGCCATGCAAGATGTGGCCAGGACGAGCTGCCAGTGCTACTGGGCTAGTGTGTAGTAGAGGTCCCCTGGCCAGCTCATCAATCCCCCTGCCCAGGAGCCTTAGCATCCAGAGTGAGGTGCTGGCTCCCAGGTGCTCTGAGCTAGATCTGTGGGCGCTTCATCCATATTATTGTTTCTAACCTGCTGATGCAGGCTGCGTGTAAGTACAAGGAAAGGAGCAACTTGGGTTCACATGAAATCCACCTGAGCACCCCAGCCTGCTGCTTGCTGCCTGCCTTCCAAGAAGAGATGCAGCAGCTCTGCTGCTGAACCTCAGCAAGTCCTCTACGTGTGTTTGTGATAGGAGCTTCCTCTTCCAGAACACAGATACTGTTGGCTGTTTGTTTTCCTGAGACAATGAACTTGTGTTCTTTCCCAGCAGAGTGCCTACACAGCCCTAGGCTTCTGTTTCTCTGGATTGTGGAAACACTACTCTCCTTTTCAGCTCTCCTTGGAAAACTGTTAGGGACCTCCTAGAGAGGAAAGCTATTGCTTGGGGTTCTAAGTGGATTCAGGGAGGAGTAGGGTAGTGTGGGCACAGATGATACATGCACCAGTTTCATTAAGTGAGACAATGCAGATTGTCCACAATATTAAATGATACACCTCTGGAAATCCTAGCTGGCCAGGGGGTGGTTCACAGCTTAAGAAATGGCTTCGTAACTTATTCAGAGTGTGGCAAGTCCTTCAGGATTCTGAGCCCAGTTTTTTCTAGCTACTCAATGACATGGGAAAGGAAGGGGAATGTTCTCATGTGAAAGAAATCTAAAAGAGACCTAAGTCACATAATAATAACCTTACATAGTGTCTCAAAGAAGCCTACAGTAAGAAAGATTGCTTTAGGTATTTGAGGAACTTTTGGATATATGAGAGCAAAGAGGAATTTGTCTGTATCTGCTAGGTTATCTGATTTTTTGGTATACAATTGTTCATCGAAGTCTCTAACAATCCTTTGTTCTTATATCTTATCATTTGTAATATCCTCTCCTTCATTTAGAATTTTATTTCAATCCTTTCTTTTTCTTGATGAGTCTAGCTAAAGATTTGTTTATATTTTTTAAAAAACAGAGCTTATTCGTTTCATTGATTTCATGTTATTTTTTTAGTTTCTATTTCATTTATTTCCATTCTGTTATTTTCCTTATATTAATTTTGGGCTTGGTATGTTCTTATTTTTCTGGTTCTTTATTAGGTTCCTTATCTGAGAGCATTATTTTTTCTTAATGTACACATTTATTGTTATAAACTTTCCTCTGAGAACTTCTTTTGCTCCATCCATTAAGTTTTGGTGGTATTCGTTTTCTTTCTTTCTCTCTCTCTCTCTTTTTTTTTTTGGTGCCTAGTATCTATTGTTTAGCTGCTGTGCTATAAAACCCATCATAGTGTCATGCCAAAAGGTACAAGTTTCTTTATCTGACTTTCAGGAAGCTAGTAGAAAATTAATGTAAGACATGCTGGAACAAAACAGGAGCAAAAAGCACTGAAGCTTGCAGAGGCCACTTCCACCTAGTAAAGTCCCTACATTTAAGATTGCTACCCAGAAATAGAGAGAGCCATAGTGTGCTCTACTTGGGCATCCTGAAAGAATCCCAGAGCTGCATGTTACAGCTCTGCATGATTTCCTTCATTCTTTTCTGTTTGTAACTCAAATGTACAGAATGAAACTAGTTCCTCAGGCAGTATAAAAGCAGCTTTCCTCATGTCACAAAAATTTCCAGAAGTTTGAGACTTATAAGTGGATCCGCAGTAGGGGCAGTTGTGTCAGAACCCAGAGCAGGAGCTCGGGGGAGAGGCTTGCAAGCCTCCATTCTCATCCTTGCTCACACACCACACACCTTGTTTAGAACAGGTTACTGTAAGTCAGCAGGAAATTCCATGCATGGTTAGATCACACAATGACCCATTCACTGTCTGTTGAGTGCTGACAGTGTGACCACCACTTTTCAGGGTGCAGCGATGTAACAGGGATGGAGACACCATGCTTCCTGTCATTGTGGCATTTATAGTTGAGCAATGTCTGAAGTAACCTCATTTATAAAGAGGCAGAAACCTGGTTTTGGTAGATTTGATTGTCAGAAAAAGAGATAGTACCCTTTACACTTTACTGTCCTTGTATTTTCTGTATTTGTGTTATTGCATCAATTTGTCCTCCTAGGACTCCAACTCAGACCAGTTATATAGTAGTCTAAGAAACCAGCAGAAGTCCACAAGTTGCCTCCAATACCCCCCCCCTTTTTTTTTTGGTGGGTGAAGTAGTATAACCCACTAAATCCCTCAAGTTTTGGTACTGCTCTGTCATCTGGGAGTGCTCTAGGAACTGTGAATTAGAGAAAAGTTGACAAATAAATTATAAATCCCAGTAAGGTTGTTCAGATGTCTGGGTCACATGCGTTCCCAATTCTGTTCTGAGATATTTCTTTGACTATCGACGCTGAGACACCATGTCTTATGTCGACCTGGCCTTTGTAAAGCAGGGGAAAGTGAAAGTGAAGTTGCTCAGTCGTGTCCGACTCTTTGTGACCCCATGGACTGTAGCCTACCAGGGTCCTCTGTCCATGGGATTTTCCAGGCAATAGTACTGGAGTGGATTGCCATTTCCTTCTCCAGGGGATCTTCCCAACCCAGGGATTGAACCTGGGTCTCCCACATTGTAGACAGACGCTTTACCGTCTGAGCCACCAGGGAAGTCCCCTTGTGAAGCAGGGGGGTCCTGGTCAAAAATGTGGTCAGCATTCCACTGCAGAATCATGGTATCTCCCTAAGAGGAATATTAACCTTGGTTTCTGTCACTCATTGAGAAGATAGAATAGAAGGTTTAAATGCTGGCTCCAGCATTTACTCGGAGTACGACCCTGAGAACTTAAGCAAGTTAATATAACCTCTATAAACTATTGCTTTAGTTCATTATTAATAAATGAGGCTATAATATTTACCTTGTAGTGCTGCAGTGGTTAAATGATAAAGTCCGTGGTAGAGGGTTCATATACACTGTGGGCTTCCCTTGTGGCTTAGCTGGTAAATAATCGGCCTGCAATGTGGGAAACCTGGGTTCAATCCCTGGGTTGGGAAGATCCCCTGGAGAAGGGAAAGGCTACCCACTTCAGTATTCTGGTTTGCTTTAAACCTGTACCCTGGGCGTCCCTTCACATGCTGATTCTGGACTTGGCCATATGATGAGCCTTGACTAGTGGAGCATTAGCAAGAGTGATGCAAGTGAAAGCCTGGTAAGTCCTTGCACAATGGGCTCTGTTTTCTTGGAATCCATCTGCCATGCTGTGAAGAAGCATAAGCAGCCATGTGGAGAAGCCCACTTGGAGGAGAATGGAGGCCTTAAGCCAACTCCCAACTGGGCTCCCAGCCTGCAGCCAGTACTGATTTCCATCCATCTGTATGAGTCCATTTTAGATCTTCTAGACATCCAACTCAAAGCCAGCAACATTCTTGAAGCCTAGTAACCTTGAAGCCTAGTAACCTTGTGGTTAAACCCCAGATCTGTAAGAAGGATTAAGAAATTGTGAGAAGCCATTAGATTTGGGGTGATGTATTATGTAGCAGTCGATAGCTAAAACAGAGCCATGTGGAGTCCTGCCACCACAGGTGGCATTGATTTTGTGTCTGGTGGAAGATTGGAGAAGTTTGGAGGAATGACAACGAGACTGTTTGGTGCAGGCTGAAACACAGTGGAGGCTATCCCACTGGAAGCTGCAGGAAAGAGAACTTGAGTTCTATAGCCACAGAACAGTTACCAGAACTATGCTGGTGGAAATATGGGAACTAGAATAGGCGCCTCATGAACTTGGGTTCTGGCTAAGGATTTTCCTGGACAGGATGTTGAAAGTGTCATCTGCCTCCTTTTAGACACCTGTGGTAAAGTCCAGGAGGAGCTACTTGAGCTACAGAAGGGAATGTTTAGATTTCAAGCAAATTTAGAAGAACTGAAAAGGCACTAGACCTTGTGGGTTTGATAATAAAATTGCTTTCATCTCTCCAAGGAAAATTTCTAAAAGTGAAAAATGGCCTTGGTTTGAAGATGAAATCCAGAGTGCTCTTAGTAAAACATGACCTCAGGGCCAACATCTCTGTTAAAACATGAACAAGATTTAAAGAGTATCTCAGTGATCCTCTCAGCTAAACAAGAAAACTTCTAAGAATCTTAAAGGTACCATGTAAAGCAGAACTACCAGATCATCCAGAGGAATGGGGAGAAATGTTAAATTGTTATTAAGTCTTTAAATATATGGGTGGTTTCTTATGCAGCAATAGATCAGCCAAACGGGTCACTAATGTTTTTTAGATGCACTAGTATAATGGTAGGATAAAATATTTTTGACTTCACGTTTGACTTTTGCCATATAGTCAGAAAAGGGCTACTTTTGTAAAAATATTCAAAATGTTAGTTTTTAGCCACGTGCTCTGTATTTTTGTCAACATCTTTATTTTCTCTTCTTAAATTGTTAACTTGTCAAGTTGTATATAAGGGCTTCCCTTGAAAGCTCAGTTGATAAAGAATCTGCCTACAATGCAGGAGATCCAGGTTCAATCCCTGGGTCGGGAAGATATCCTGGAGAAGGAAATGGCAACCCACTCCAGTATTCTTGCTTAGAGAATCTCATGGACATAGGAGCCTGGCAGACTACAGTCCATGGGCTTGCAAGAGTCAGACACAACTTAGTGATTAAACCACCACCTTCACAAGCTGTGTATATTCTCATTTATTATTGGCTTGACATATTTCAAGCAGTTCTATGATATTGCTTTCATCAACTTCATGAAATCCTGCACCTTTTGCAATATTTACAATTTCTTTTCACTTTTACTATCCTTGAATTTATTATCTGCTATAATGTTGGTAGGATGGATACTAATGTCTTGAAAGAACAGGTCTTCAGTTAGACATTAATTTTATAAGTAGTCAGTTTATTAATGAATAATTTTTCTTTAAGAAGTTTTGCTTCTTTTAAACAACCCAGACATTGGATTCTCATATAATGAGAGGCACTCTGGTACCACTTGATTTATAACTGAACAGGCCCTAGGACCAGACAGGGCTTAACGTTCTGGTAGAAGCTGAGTTGAAGTATGTGATTCAGGCTCATCGTCTAACAGGAAATTATGTTTTTCACCCTGAATCTAAATCTTGGTGCAACCAACTCAGATGTAACTTTGGAGTGCGAGAGAATTAGAGAGAACTCTGGCCCACTTAGCATGCCACTGTAAAGTGTGGAAGAGGTGGAGAAAAGAAATGAATGCTCTGTGAAGAGAGCTTCTGCACAGTGTGCAGAAGGACGCTGACAAGAAAGCTCTCCCCATCCGTGTAATCCTCCAAGGCACCATGAGCCTGCTCCTGGCAAGTGTGACCTGAGGCATGTCCTGGGTGCTGGGCAATAAAATCAGTACATCTTCATCTCTTGTGGGAAGATAGAGGAAGGAGGGGGTAAAGAAGTAGTAAACCAGGAAAAAAGGAGTAAAGAATCTCCTGTTTCTAGAGTGTCTGTCATACTGGAGAGAATCCATCCATTAGGTGATGGGAGGCTGGTTTGTCAGAAAGTAGTGAAAGGAGGTAGGTATTGTACTCAGAGGGCAGATCCCTCTATATTTCCCTCTCACGTTCCCCCTTTGGAGAGGAGATAAGAGAACTGAGCAAAAGAAGCCACACTTCTGGGCAGCATTGCTTTAGCAACTGTGATCGTAGTTGGTTACAGGAATGAGCCCTCCTCCAAGTTGAAGTTCAGAAGTTATTGCTAAAAAAAGCTGTAAGAGTTTTTAAAAGCCCATTTTCCCCAAAGTCTGTTACTAGAAATCAGAGGGAATTGACTCCAGGAAAGGATTGAAGTGGAATGAGAAACTCTGGAGTGAAGATCTAGAGATTCATGTCAGATTAAGCTGAGATTGAGAAGAGGAGAGAGATCCAAAGGAACGTATTGTACGTCAAGTGGATTTCTTTAAAAGAGTTATTCCAGAAGAGTTACCTGCTTCTATTGCTGAGTGTTAAGCTTAGGTATTTCCACAAAGTGCTCCTTTTTGTAAATAAAGAGTAGAACATGTATAGCTATATTATACTATAGTTATAATCTACTCCCAAAGCCCACATTTTTTTTTTTTTTAGTTTGAACACACACATTTAATACATGAAAAGATGACATTTAAACTGAATAAATTGTTTCAGTGTCGGATAAACTTTCAGCTGAGGTTGTACATTTATAGATACAGAACATATATACTTGTCCATTCATTTAACTATTATTCAGTGCCTACTCACTGCTTGTCATTACATGTAGTGTTCATATTATTAATGCAAATTTAGAAAGCTTATTTTTAAAGGCTGTAATGTGTAAAGAAGTGTCACTGGCAGTAAATCATAGAATTTTTAAATGCAAAAAAGTCAGTAAAGGAAAATTTGGGAAAAAAACAGATATTCTTCTGCAATGTACTTTATCTTAGATGTAGAAGTTGCCGAAATACTGACCACATTATGCCTTTGCAATGAGAGCACAGATAGAAAGGTTAATACGTGCCAAAGGCAACTGAAAAAAAACCAGGGGGGAAAACATTCTAACTGTGATGCCTTTGGGGTTTTGCTATAAATGAACCTGTTGGACTTTTTCTTGATGCCAGAAAAGGGGCTGCAAACTAGTATTATTTATGTTTCAGTTATATTTATTAACCCTGTTATTCCAATGCTTTCACAGTAAACATAAGAATCCCTGAACTGCTTCCAACTTTTCTATTCATTTCTCAATAGTCATCACAGTTTCCCATCAAGCCAAAAATCCTGTGAAATCCTTCCTCCGGAATAAGAGCCTGTTTTCTCAGCAAGGTTTCCAACAGAAATTTAAGTCTTCTATGCAGCTGGCCAAAACATTGAACCAGCAAATTGAAAACACACAGTGGTCTGTATGCTTGGGTCTTAATGAAATTTCCCATGTGTGCTATTCAGTCAGCTTCATGCATTCTCAGGACAGGTACTGAAGAGCTGAGGACTCAGGCAAGTGCTCGGAGGTGAGAATTGGTCCAGGCTACACAGTGTGTGAATTCACAGTCTAGAGAGTGGACCCAGCTGTGGGTCTTCTCTTTAGCAGGAGGGCTCTTCCCTTTTAAGAACTGTGTCCCATTCAGCCTTCCATGGCTTCTACTACCTCCGCGGGAGACTTCACTTCCTGTGGCAAAGAACCACTCATCGATAATATCTCAGGGAAAGTCAGAGCAGCATTAGAATAATCACACATATACCCTCTCTCCACTTCTCAACTGTGGCTTATTTCCATTTGCTTCCAAGGACACTGATGTGAAAGGGAACAGTGTGATATTGATGTCAATGAAACCCACCTTGCTCTCAGTCTGAGTGTTGAAATATAAAAGGGAACTTGGTTCCTTAGGGACTCATCTGAGCCTCACCATGCTAAATCTTAACCGTGGTCAGTTCCATGGACTTTATTTAAGTGAAGGTGTTTGCGAGGACGTTGAACAAGGCTCTCAAGCCATTCTTCCCGAGGTAAAGGCTGTGTCTTCCAAGGCAAGCCTTTCTCTCCCCAACCTGTTGATGGCACCAATTTGACTTTTGGTGGATATTCCCCCCAAAAAGAGGATGCTCTGTTTTATTCACTTCTGTATCCCCAGAGCCTAGAATAGTGCCTGACACATGGCAGTTGAAAGGGAAATGTTGCAAGTTATTTGTTGAAATGTACATTTGATTGACAACAGTGTCAAGATGTTCAATCTATGCCTAACCACTTCCATTTGGCATCTAGAAACTTACACCAGAGGATGGTGGGGATTTAGTTTGATAGACTTAAAATTGCAACAGGAATTCTTAGACCCTCAGCTCAGCTTCTGGAAAAATCAACTAGTCCCCCTGTTTCTGTTTTGCCAACTGTGAAAAGGGGTCCGGCCACATCTTCACTGTACAGTGAGGAAAAAATGTGAGTGCAGTGTTTAACACCTAACAGAGTGATGCATTCCTGCAAGGTGCTTGTCAACTCCACTCTTAGCTCCTTCTTTTTCTGAAATGCAGATATGGAAAACTATACTGTGAGGTGTCTATCAAGAGTCCATCCCTCTTGTTTCTATCTTCTCCTGATAGAATCGTCATGGATTCAGCACCAGAATGGTTATTTAGGCTAAATATTGGTCCCCAGATTGGATGGATTGAAGCTATTTTAGACAATGCCTACGTGTCCTAAACCTGCCTTCTGAAAATGTACTCTTTTTTTTTTTTTTTTGAAAATGTACTCTTTATGAACAGGTAAGGGAAGGACAATGTATGTGCCATGTCAGCAGTCCCGTAACTTCTCTGTTATAGAACAAGATTCCCACAGAGTTTGAACACAGAATTATCTTTAAGGAAGGCGCTGTTTGGGAGCCAAGGGACCCCAGGCAGGGATTCCTAACTCCAAGCCCCATTCCCAGCACCCCTATCTGCCTGTAGTTATGTGACTGGGGCAAGGCATTTAACCCTTGGGACTCAGCTTCTTGGTCTGTGAAATAATACTGGCTTCCTGCCTCCCAAGGGGACAGAAGGAAGGCTGATTTAATATTTACATAGCACATTGAGAACCTCCAAGAAAGGCACCATACAATTGGGAAATATGATATAATGGGAAGAATGTCTTTTAAGTTGTTGGTCTCTGCTCAGCCTTTCCACATGTCTCTCGTCAGCCCTGTTCCACATGTACAATATTAAAATGACAGGTGAAGGGGTTTGATTGGATAGTGTGCTAGTCAGGCATTGTCAGAAAAACAGATGAAGATATATATATATATCTCACCAATATGATATGTATATACGTGTATATAATATATATCAGGACATACCTATATTTATATATACTTAGAATATAGGCATATATTTTTTCATTATGCTTCACTTCATTGCACTTTACAGATATGTTATTTACAAACTGAAGTTTTGTGGTTAAACTTGGTGTTTGCCTGGTGTTTAGCAAGTTGGTTGGTACCATTTTCCCACCAGTATTTGCTCACTTTGTGTTTCTGAATTTATCTTACTAAGGTCAGCCTCACTAACCCCAAGGCTGAGGGCTTACTCTGTCAGTAGTTGGGACCTATACCAATGCCTTATGATGGTCCCAGGAGCTGCCTGTGGCTCAGATCATGAACTCCTTATTGCAAACTTCAGACTTAAATTGAAGAAAGTAGGGAAACCACTAGACCATTCAAGTATGACCTAATTCAAATCCCTTATGATTATAAAGTGGAAGTGACAAACAGATTCAAGGGATTAGATCTGATAGACAGAGTGCCTGAAGAACTATGGATGGA
>NW_011494650.1:20246-20551 GCF_000754665.1 Bison bison bison | reverse complement strand
GCTTAAAGCTCAACATTCAGAAAACGAAGATCATGGCATCTGGTCCCATCACTTCATGGGAAATAGATGGGGAAACAGTGGAAACACTGTCAGACTTTCTTTTTTTGGGCTCCAAAATCACTGCAGATGGTGACTACAGCCATGAAATTAAGAGATGCTTACTCCTAGGAAAGAAAGTTATGACCAACCTAGATAGCATATTCAAAACAGAGACATTACTTTGCCAACAATGTTTCATCTAGTCAAGGCTATGGTTTTTCCTGTGGTCATGTATGGATGTGAGAATTGGACTGTGAAGAAGGCTG
>NW_011494650.1:19751-20146 GCF_000754665.1 Bison bison bison | reverse complement strand
ATTAAGAAGAGGGGGCAAGACTACACAGAAGAACTATACAAAAAAGATCTTCATGATCCAGATAACCATGATGGTGTAATCACTCAACTAGAGCCAGACATCCTGGAATGTGAAGTCAAGTGGGCCTTAGGAAGCATCCACTACAAAGCTAGTGGAGGTGATGGAATTCCTGTTGAGCTACTTCAAATCCTAAAAGATGATCTATGAAAATGCTGCACTCAATATGCCAGCGAATTTGGAAACTCAACAGTGGCCACAGGACTGGAAAAAGTCTGTTTTTATTCTAATGCGAAAGAAAGGCAATACCGAAGAATGCTCAAACTACTGCACAATTGCACTCATCTCACACGCTAGTAAAGTAATGCTCAAAATTCTCCAAGCCAGGCTTCAGCAAT
>NW_011494650.1:17509-18328 GCF_000754665.1 Bison bison bison | reverse complement strand
TAAGGAAATCAGTCCTGAATATTCATTGGAAGAAATGATCCTGTAAGCTCCAATACTTTGGCCACCTGATGTGAAGAACTGACTCATTTGAAAAGACCCTGATGCTGGTGAGAGGGTAACAGGCAGGAAGGCCAGGGGTCTCCAAATAGAGGAAATAGCCTGCAAGTGTCAGACATTTTTATCTCTCTTAAGCGGCAGGAAGAAACAAACTAGCAATATTTTTTCCTTCTCTATACAAATTTAAAGTGAGGTTTCTCTTAAAATATTGTGTTGCCATAATGACACCCGGCTTCGCCTGAAGTTAGCTATTCTCGAGTCTAGAGATAACCAATGCCTTTTTCTTATGGAAATGTTTGTCTTAAGCTATGCTAATGTACTATGCCTTTACCCCAAACTCTGTCTCCAAGTCGGTCCCGCCTCTTGGCCCAGAACCTACTTGACAAACCAGTATGGATATTGTTCCCCTAATCTATGTAAATGAAACTATTTGTATGGTGGTCTGCCCTTCTTCAAGATTCAAGTTAATCATTTTATGGCCCAGGATAAAGCATTTATCCCAAAATGCATCTTATGGGTGAGGGGCCTGGTGCCATTCTGAATTTTAAGATATTCCTTTCTTTCATTAACAGACTGCTAGTGACTATATAACATCCAGCTAAAGACCAGCAGGGGGGTACTCTTTCTGCCCCCTTCTGATGCCTATGTCAGAAGCTTTCTCTATCTCCTTTATACTTTAATAAAACTTTATTACACAAAAGCTCTGAGCGATCAAGCCTCGTCTCTGGCCCCGGATTGAATTCTTCTCCTCCGGGGGCCAAG
>NW_011494650.1:15454-17409 GCF_000754665.1 Bison bison bison | reverse complement strand
TTCTCGGTCAAACTTTTCGGTCTCTTTGACCATTTCATAACTCCTTGGGAATTAGAAGTACTAACCTAATCTATCGGATCATAGACTTTCAAGGGACTTGTGGTCTATACTGTTACTGTGTACTGTGGCTTAGGTCCCAAACTTGGATTGGTAGTCAAGAAAGTGTCTAGCCTCGCTAGGAATCGAAAGTTCGGAAGCTAGATGGAGCTCTAGCTCCCAGAACATCTCTGAGGTTAAAGGTTACTCAGATTGGGACTGCGATGGGTTTTTTTTTCCTTTGGTAATGCCGGCTCTTAGTGGATCAGAGGAGGCTGTTATACTGGTGTGGTGATGCTTGAAAAGAACATCTCAGTTTTATGTTCGCGTCGGTCTTATTGTGGTCAGGAAATACTCAGGGTCGTGCACAGGCACTCAGGTGACGAATGTTTCCTACAGCGGTCTTAGCTTGGGAGGCATTCCAGAAGGTTACTCTGATTCACCCCGGGTGACATCAGAGGCAAGCAAGGTTAAGGGTGAAGAGCTGGACGTCAAGTAGGGATGCTATCAAGTCTACCCCTGGTACATCCCCACCCCATCTCGGTGGTAGAACCGGGAGGGACGAGTACGGCCCCTGCGTCGGTAAGGGACAGACTAAGTCCGACCAGGAAGGAAAAGCTTTTGGTGTAACGTCTGTCTACACCCCCATCTAGAGCAGGGAGGGATGCCTCCGGTAGAAAAAATGGCGCCGGTCGCTTTTTTTTCTCTCTTACAGATGGGAGCTAACAATTCCAGCCTCACTCCTTTGAACTGTATCCTGAAAAACTGGGATAGATTTGATCCCCAGGGCTTAAAGAAGACACACCTGGTCTTCCTATGTGATACTGCATGGCCACGGTATCCATTGGAGGACGGCAAACGGTGGCCAGTTGGAGGGTCTCTTAAGTATAATACGGTTTTACAATTAGACCGGTTCTGTAAGGAACAAGGGAAATGGGTAGAAGTAGCATATGTGTTGCCCTTTTTCTCTCTGCGAAATATGCCAGACTTATGTCCTAAGGGTATAGATTTGGGCGTGAAATCTTCAGCTCCTCCCTATCCTCTTCCTTTGCCCCCGTACCTGGGACTCCAAACTGGGATTCAAACTGCCCACATGGAGGTCCAAACAACTCCTGTCTCAGTAAGACCTCAGACTACTCTGGTTTCAGTAGAAACTCAGACCATCGAAGTAAGCGATGAGATGGAGGACAGGAGACAAAGAGAAGAGGAAAAACAGGTTTCTCCAATCTATCCCTGGGATCATATGCGCAGAGCAGCCAGAGAGACTGAGGAACAGCCACACAAGCTGTTGCCTCTTTATGAAACACCCACCGGGAGAAATAATCAGTCTGTGAGAGTTAATAAGCCTTTTTCTTATCAAGAAATACAAAGAATCAAGGAGGATCTGGGGGACTATTTAGAAGACCCAGAAAAATATATCAGAGCTTTTAAAGGTGTTACTTTGCTTTATGATCTCACTTGGAAGGATGTGATGTATATCTTGGGACAAACGCTGACTCCTGAGTCAAAGACTCGAGTTTTGGGAAAAGCGGTTGCTTATGGAGATGAGTGGCTTGGTAATGAATCAGTAGGGAAGAGGGAGAATGAGATAGCGGCCCTCCCCACTGGGAATCAGGCGGTCCCAACTATAGAACCAGACTGGGACTACAACACAGCTAAAGGAAGATGGGATCAGAGTCATTTTGTTAGATGTATTCTTGAAGGACTTCGGCAGGCGTGTTCTAAGCCTTTAAACTATGGCAAATTGGCAGACACAGAACAGGAGAAAGAAGCTCCTGGTAAATTCCTAGATAGACTGAGAGAAGGCCTTCGCAGATTCACTGAGATTGATCCCGAAAGTGAAGAGGGAAAAGTGATCTTAAAAGATAGATTTCTTACTCAGTCGGCTCCAGATATCCGCCGTAAGCTATTAAAACAGG
>NW_011494650.1:10990-12209 GCF_000754665.1 Bison bison bison | reverse complement strand
AAGTTTGGGTAGATACCTTTACTGGATGGATTGAGGCTTTTCCCTGTCGTAGTGAACAGGCTAAGGAGGTTATAAAGATTTTAATTCATGAAATTATCCCCAGGTTTGGGCTGCCATGGAGCCTTCAGAGTGACAATGGCTCCGCCTTTAAAGCTGCTGTAACTCAGGGGGTATCTAAAGCTCTAGGAATAGAATATCACTTACACTGTTCCTGGAGACCCCAATCCTCCGGGAAAGTTGAAAAAGCTAATGAGATTATCAAAAGGCATCTGCGCAAATTAACTCAAGAGACGCAGGACAAATGGATTAAAGTCCTACCCATAGCTTTAATGAGGGCTCGAACTACTCCCAAAAAAGAGGGACTGTCCCCCTTTGAATGTATTTATGGAAGGCCTTTTTTACGCACAGACATTGTTATAGACCCTGAAGCCTTGGAATTAACTAATTATGTAACTCAGCTCTCAGCTTTTCAACAGACGTTAACAGAGCTCCGGGAGAAGACTCCTGACCCAGCCTCCGAGTCAAGCAGGCCTCTATTTGAGCCAGGAACCGAGGTCCTCATAAAAACAGTGGGATCTGGGGGGCCATCCCTTGAGCCTCTCTGGGAAGGTCCTTACCAGGTTATTCTTTCCTCTCCCACAGCTGTCAAAGTGCCAGGAATTGATTTGTGGGTACATCATACTCGAGTTAAGAGGTGGCACCCTGACCAAAATTAAGTGACTTCATTTTATGTCTTTACTTTCTATGCTCTGACTTTGTACCTTTTAGATGGGCCTGATAACCTATGTGAGCTTACTTCTGCTGACTCCAAATATCCTGAGTCTGCTGTTGGATCCTCAAGACAATGTCTTCCTGTCCTGGGCTCACTCCTATGCTGCATTCTACAATCGGTCTAACTGCTGGGTCTGCGGAGCGCTCCCCTCTTCGTCAGTGGAAGGCTTCCCGTGGTGGACATCCCCACTTCAAGGAAAAGACTTTCTCCAAGTCTGTGAATACCTTCGACAACAATCACCTGCGATGCCTCTTCGTCATCTGATGACATCTACCAACCCTAAAATGGACTGATGCAATACTTTGTACTTTAACTATGGACATAATGTGACTTTTAGTTTTGATTCTGGTTGTTTTGTTCTTGCTGTTTGCTCCCTGCATCTGTAATTGTATAACTGGATTTGTTTCTAGCCGCATGAAAGCTTTTAAGTTACAAATGGTTGCTCAA
>NW_011494650.1:5826-6899 GCF_000754665.1 Bison bison bison | reverse complement strand
AAGATCCCCTGGAGGAGGGCATGGCAACCCACTCCAGTACTCTTGCCTGGAGAATCCCATGAACAGAGGTGCTTGGGAGGCTACAGTCCCTGGGGTCGCAAAGAGTAGGACATGACTGAGCGATTAAGCACACATCTGTCCATTGAGTCACTGGTTGGATTCTGGATTGGTGTGACCTTATGGATCTTTAGCCTTCATTCCCTCAGAAGCTGGGCCACACTGGCTGGAGTCCTGGCCATTTCACTTCAAGGCACGCCCAAAGCCTTCCCAGGGTCTTCTGGTCCCCTGAGAACATGCTGCTCATGGCCTCTTCCTCCTGAGTCCCTGCCTCCTGCTAGCTGGATTTCTGCCCTGTCACAAGAAGCATGCATGAATTTAATTGTCCTAACTGAAGACTTGGGGATCACAGGAAGATTTGGTTGTCACGGGATGTGAGGCCTTGGAATTTTCTGTCTTCCCACCCCCTCCCCAATTTCCTCCTTACCTTTCCTTTCCAAATTCCCTAAGAACTCTTCCTTTCAGTCAGAGAAGACTTTGGCTGAGTTCTAAGACTTAAACTTTCAGAAAACCTGGTTAATAAGATGCTTGCAGAACAAAGAGCCTTCCATTTTACAGCAGTTTTGCTTATCAACTTATTGTAAATGTAATATGTATGACATATGCATGATGATATGTATATTAAATCCATGCTATTTCATATATATGATGTTTTGACTATACAAAATATTTGTACTTATAAATAATCTTTTTTTTTCTTACCACATAAAGAATAATTAAGGCAATTGAGAGATAAAAGGAACTGCCTAATTTAGAAATAAAGACTTAACTGTGGAGTTTAGGTCTCTTCAGAGTCACTCATTGACTTATGAAAAGCTCTTTGGAACTTCTGAATCTATTTCTCAGGTGTAGGGTGTTCAGAATCTGAACGTAGGAATGAGGTTAATCATGAGACCATGTAGCTGTAGGAAAATCCAAGCAATGTGGCTTTGGCTTTTCAGATTCCTCCAGTTGGAGGAGGAGGCTGATACAGAGGAACTGGGAGGAACCTCAAAATGGAATCTAATGGATAACGA
>NW_011494650.1:2606-2951 GCF_000754665.1 Bison bison bison | reverse complement strand
AAGAGAACAGAAGGATGTTTTCTAGCCTTTTCCAGTTTTCAAACTGTTCACAAGGGCAGCAGCTGGCAACTTTCTCCAGTGACTGGGAGGTCCAAGAAGATACTAAGGTAAGAATTGGCTATACCCTATGCTACAGCAAAATAATAAGAGAGCTATGACTCATATGAATGTTGTGAGCAAGGGAGTCAAGAGTCCTCTTCCAAAGTCCAGATCAAGAAGTATTTTTCACCCTCTCCACAGCCCTCCTAGAAGTTGACAAGCACTGCTCATAAAGTCTGGAGTCCTCAGGCTGTACTGTGTGGCATGAGGTTCCTCACAGAGTGAGGGGACAAGATGGGCTGAAGG
>NW_011494650.1:0-608 GCF_000754665.1 Bison bison bison | reverse complement strand
AAGTGGAGTAAGTCACAAAGAGAAGAATAAATACCATATTATATCACTTATATGTGGAATGTAAAATATAGCACAAATGAACCTAAATACAAAACAGAAACAGACTCATGGATACAGAGAATAACCTTGTGGTTGCCAAGGGGAATGGAGGGAGGGAGACGGATGGACTGGGTGTTTGGGGTTAGCAGATGCAAACTGTTACATTTGCAATAAACAACAAGGTCCTACCTTAGCACAGGGAACCATATCCAATCTCCTGGGATAAACCATAACGCAAAAGATAGTAAAAAAATGTATGTATATGTATAACTGAGTCACTTTACGGCAGAAATTAGCACAACATTGTAATTAAACTATGAAATAATAAAAAAAATGTTGTATAACTGGCAACACTGTTACAGTCTTCTGTTGACTCTTGATTCAAGATGGTACACCCCATGGGTGTCCAGTCTACAGCTCTTGCCTCTTTTTTTTCCAATTAGGATGGATGAGAACTATAACCTCTTGCCTCATGGCAAGATGCCATCTTTCCAGACACTCAAGAGAACAGAAGGATGTTTTCTAGCCTTTTCCAGTTTTCAAACTGTTCACAAGGGCAGCAGCTGGCA
>NW_011494649.1:3210745-3210861 GCF_000754665.1 Bison bison bison | reverse complement strand
GGAGTTACGTCAAGGATGCTTATTGTCACCCTGCTTATTTAACTTCTATGCAGAGTACATCATGAGAAAGGCTGGGCTGGAAGAAGCACAAGCTGGAATCAAGATTGCTGGGAGAA
>NW_011494649.1:3210274-3210645 GCF_000754665.1 Bison bison bison | reverse complement strand
ATTAAGAAGAGTTGGCAAGAATACACAGAAGAACTGTATAAAAAAGATCTTCACAACCCAGATAATTATGATGGTTTTATCACTGACCTAGAGCCAGACATCCTGCAATGTGAAGTCAAGTGGGCATTAGAAAACATCACTAGGAACAAAGCTAGTGGAGGTGATGGAATTCCAGTTGAGCTATTTCAAATCCTGAAAGACGATGCTGTGAAAGTGCTGCACACAATATGCCAGCAAATTTGGAAAACTCAGCACTGGCCACAGGACTGGAAAAGGTCAGTTTTCATTCCAATCTCAAAGAAAGGCAATGCCAAAGAATGCTCAAACTGCTGCATAATTGCACTCATCTCACACGTTAGTAAAGTATGCTC
>NW_011494649.1:3209812-3210174 GCF_000754665.1 Bison bison bison | reverse complement strand
CTGGATGCTTGGGGCTGGTGCACTGGGACGACCCAGAGGGATGGTATGGGGAGGGAGGAGGGAGGAGGGTTCAGGATGGGGAATAAATTTTAAAAGAGAAAAAAAAAAAAAAAACCAATTTGGTCATACAAGCGAAGCTTAATTTAGCTTATTTTGCAAGACAAGCGAGGCAAACTTGACCTGAGTCACTTCTTGCTTATGCCTCTGAAAATCATAAGTGAAACTTCGATTGTTCCCCAAAATTAATATGAAGTAACCACTAAACAACTCTCTTTAAGAAAATTATAATATTGTGACCAATAACTGCAGAATAAGCACTATCTCCACTCTAGATAAATTGCATTATAACAATATACCTCTGA
>NW_011494649.1:3207785-3209366 GCF_000754665.1 Bison bison bison | reverse complement strand
GTTTCACATTTTCACCTGTTTGGTTCCTTTCTCTTTGGGCCTGATTTCATTCTGTGAGATGCAGTCTTACAGGCCCCAGGGACGAGACCACAGCCTGACCAAGAACTAGAATGAACCCTCACTTACTATTTCCTGAAAGAACAAGATATTAATTTTATTTCAAGTGAAAACTAGTGCCTAGGATGGTTCTTTCCTTCCAGTACAGTGAGTTACATAGTCTCCAAAATAGAACAAAGATAAGGCAAAAATCAAAGTAGTCATAAAAAAAAAAAAAAGAATACAAACATGAATAAATAAAATTAAATGTATTGTCTAAATACACACAAATGTGGCGGATTCATGTTGATGTATGGCAAAACCAATACAATATTGTAAAGTAATTAATCTCTAATTAAAATAAATAAGATTATATTTAAAAAAATAAAAATAAAAAATAAATACACAAACAAACAAAGCTTTTTCAGGTGTTGCTAAAGAAATATACATCTAGATACCCATACATGAGTATCAGTGTTAAGCATCAAGCACTGACAGTGGTTGCAAAGTAGAGTACATAACAAAACAATTGAGTGAGAGAAGGAAATATGATCTAATTTATAATTAATTTTATCTCATGCATGTTAATTTCTACCTTTGTGAGTGTATCATATCAGAAAATATCAGTAGAAAACAATAAATGGGAAAATAATGAACAAATATGCACATATTTTGGATGGGTATTCTTCTTTGTTTTCTTTTCTGAGAGTTACATCTTATTAATATGTAGATTGTACCACTCTTTTAGCAATGACTGGTCAATGGGAAGTCTCAATAACCTAGAAGTTAAATGAATTATGATCAGTATCCTCTAAAAAAGATAGAGAATAATGCCTAAGCACAACCTATTTGTATCCGAAAATGCTATTCAATAAGTTTTCTTTACTTGGCAAACTCATTTCCAAGGCAAACCATTCAATATCATGGCAATCCAAGCCTATGCCCCAACCAGTAACGCTGAAGAAGCTGAAGTTGAACGGTTCTATGAAGACCTACAAGACCTTTTAGAACTAACACCCCAAAAAGATGTCCTTTTCATTATAGGAGACTGGAATGCAAAAGTAGGAAGTCAAGAAACACCTGGAGTAACAGGCAAATTTGGCCTTGTAATACAGAATGAAGCAGGGAAAATGCTAATGGAGTTTTGCTAAGAGAATGCACTGGTCATAGCAAACACCATCTTCCAACAACACAAGAGAAGACTCTACACATGGACATCACCAGATTGTCAACATCAAAATCAGATTGATTATATTTGCAGCCAAAGATGGAGAAGCTCTATACAGTCAGCAAAAACAAGACCAGGAGCTGACTGTGGCTCAGATCATGAACTCCTTATTTGCCAAATCCAGACTGAAATTGAAGAAAGTAGGGAAAACCACTAGACCATTCAGGTATGACCCAAATCAAATCCCTTATGATTATACAGTGGAAGTGAGAAATAGATTTAAGGGCCTAGATCTGATAGATAGAGTGCCTGATGAACTATGGACTGAGGTTCGTGACATTGTACAGGAGACAGGGATGACGATCATCCCCAAGAAA
>NW_011494649.1:3199494-3206573 GCF_000754665.1 Bison bison bison | reverse complement strand
TTATGACCAACCTAGATAGCATATTCAAAAGCAGAGACATTACTTTGCCAACAAAGGTCTGTCTAGTCAAAGCTATGGTTTTTCCAGTGGTCATGAATGGATGTGAGAGTTACGCCAAAGAATTGGTGCTTTTGAACTGTGGTGTTGGAGAAGACTCTTGAGAGTCCCTTGGACTGCAAGGAGATCCAACCAGTCCATTCTAAAGGAGATCAGTCCTGGGTGTTCATTGGAAGGGCTGATGCTAAAGCTGAAACTCCAATACTTTGGCCACCTTGTGCAAAGAGTTGACTCGTTGGAAAAGACCCTGATGCTGGGAGGGATTGGGGGCAGGCGGAGAAGGGGACAACAGAGGATGAGATGGCTGGATGGCATCACCGACTCGATGAACATGAGTTTGAGTAAACTCCTGGAGTTGGTGATGGACAGGGAGGCCTGGCGTTTTGTGATTCATGGGGTCGCAAAGAGTCGGACTCGACTGAGCGACTGAACTGAACTGAACTGGCAAACTTGTACTCATCTTTTACTCCAATAAAATCCATGAGCCCTGCTTCTGTCACACAGGGCCCCTTCCATGGAGACTGACCATCAAGTACCTTTAATCTTCCTCCCGTGTTCAGGGACATGCCCCACCACAAGGTTCTGCTATCTAAAAAAAGATCCAAACACCTTGATTACCAGTGATTCATCCAGAACTAGACTGAATTCAAACCAAAATTAGATTAACTAGGTTCTACTTCTAGAGATTTGGATTCAGAGACATTAATTAAACTCTGTTCATCAATAGAAGTAAAAACATGCCTATTTAGGGATTGTGGAGTAGGCACTTTCTTCTAGAACCAAAGGAAGGAATCCGATCTTTGCTTAGCTTTGCTACCAGAAGCATTACATTGCTGCTTGACTCTGTCTGTTTAAAACTCCAGTGTTTTTATTTTCCACCCAACTTCTAATTTTGTAAATTTTCAAACACACAGAAAGTTGAAAGAATAATATACAAAAATCTTTACACACTTTACCCAGATTATTGATGTTTTGTCACATTTGCTTGCTTAATCTGCTCTCTCCATACACACACACACACACACACGGACACACACATTTTGAGCTGAAGCATTTAAAATTAAATTGCAGAAGTCATGACACATAACCCTAGATACTTTAGCAAGTTTATCTTAAGAATAAAATAGTCTCCTTCATAATCCCACATTAAAGAAATATAATCCAATATTATTATATTTTCCCACTTGACACCAAAATGTCTTTCATAACTATTTTTAAATCTCTGATCTAGAATCCAATCAAGGTTTTAGCATTACATTTAGTTATTACATCTCTTTAGTTTGTTTTAATATATAATAGGCTGTCTTTTTGTTTTTCATGGCCTTTTTTTGGTTAAGAACCTAGGCCAACTGTCCCACAGCATATCTTTTTTAGATTCTGAATTTGGTTGTTTCCTCATGATTAGAGTCAAAATATTGCAAAAGTATTACATAGACAATGCTGTGTATTCCTTATTGCATCATATAAAATGAGCTTACTTTTCATTAGAGATGCTAAGTTTGACCCTTAATGGCAACCCACTCCAGTGTTCTTACCTGGAGAATCCCATGGACGGAGAAGCCTAGTAGGCTGCAGTCCGTGGGGTCGCACAGAGTCAGACACGACTGAAGTGACTTAGCAGCAGCAGCAGCAAAGGTTATGCTGGATGGCATCACCAACTCAGTGGACGTGAGTCTGAGTGAACTCCAGGAGTTGGTGATGGACAGGGAGGCCTGGCATGCTGCAGTTCATGGGGTCGCAAAGAGTTGGACACAACTGAGCAACTGAACTGAACTGAACTGAAAGGTAACTTTTCCCTTTATAACAAGTGAGTAATCTGTGGGGTGATATTTTGAATAACCAGTTCCCCAAAAACTTTTACCCAGTGGTTTTAAGATTATTAATCCTTAGTCCATTCTGAAGATCAGCCCTGGGTTTTGAGGGAATGATGCTAAAGCTGAAACTCCAGTACTTTGGCCACCTCATGGGAAGAGTTGACTCATTGGAAAAGACTCTGATGCTGGGAGGGATTGGGGGCAAGAGGAGAAGGGGACGACAGAGGATGAGATGGCTGGATGGCATCACCGACTCGATGGACGTGAGTCTGAGTGAACTCCAGGAGTTGGTGATGGACAGGGAGGCCTGACGTGCTGCGATTCATGGGGTCGCAAAGAGTTGGACACAACTGAGTGACTGAACTGAACTGAACTGAACTTACTCAGTTATTAAGTTGTGGGGTTATAAAATAGTGATTTTCTATTCTGTCTACAACTTAGTTGGCATTTTTCATTTTTAAAAAAGCTTTCTTATTCCATCCCACTCCCCTTTATGACTCATGGATTTTTTTTCTTGCTTTTTTAAAACAATTTTTTTATTGGAGTGTAGTTAATCTACAATATTGTGTTAGTTTCAGTATACAGCAAATAATTCAGTTATATATATTCTTTTTCAGACTTTTTCCTTGTAAGATATTGAATATAGTTCCCTGTACCACACAGGAGGTCCTTGTTGCTTATTTTAGATACAATAGTGTGCATATATTAATCCCAAAACTCTTAATTTAACTCTCTTCCTGCTATTCTCTTTGGTAACCATAAATTTGTTTTCCATGTCTATGAGTCTGTTTTATAAATAACTTCACTTGTATCATTTTTTTAAAGATTTCACATATAAATGATACCACATAATATTTGCCTTTCCTTGTCTGGCTTACTTCACTTAGCATGATAATCTGTAGGTCCATCCATGTTCCTGTAAATGGCATTATTCATTCTTTATATGGTTCAGTAATATTCCATTATAAACATGTGTGTATATATATATATTTATGGCCACATAATATTCCATTGTGTATATATACACGATGGAATGGAGTATATACATATATCTCACATCTTCTTATCCATTCACCTGTCAGTGGACATTTAGGTTGCTTCTATGTCTTAGCTATTGCAAATAGTGCTGCTATGAACATTGGGATGCATGGCTCTTTTTGAATTAAGAGTTTCTCTGGATATATGCCCAAGAGTGGGACTGAAAGATCATATGGTAGCTTTATTTTTAGTTTTCTAAGGAACCTCCAAACTGTTCTCCACAGTGGCTGTACCAATTTACATTCCCACTGACAGTGTAGAAGGGTTCTCTTTGCTCACACTTTCTTCAGCACTTAGTATTTGTAGACTTTTTAATGACGGCCATTCAGACTGGTGCAAGGTGATACCTCAATATAGCTTTGATTTGTATTTCCCTAATAATTAACATTATTGAGCACTTGTTCATGTGCCTGTTGGCCATCTGTACATTTTCTTTGGAGAAATGCCTGTTGAAGTCTTCTGCCCATTTTTTGATTGGCTATTTGTTTTTTTGTTATTAAGCTGTATGAGCTGTCTGTGTATTTTAGAAATAAATCTCTTGTCAGCAGCTACATTTGCAAGTATATTCTTCCAGTCTGCAGGTTGTCTTTTCATTTTGTTCACAGTTTCCTTTGCTGTGCAAAAAGCTTTTACATCTAATTAGGTCCAATTTATTTTTGTTTTTATTTCCATTACTCTAGGAGACAAGTCCCCCCAAATATTGCTGCATTTAATGACAGCTTTCTGCCTATGTTTTCCCTGTAGGAAACGGGAATGGCTCCTGACTCCAGTATTCTTGCCTTGGGAATTTCATGGACAGAAAAGCCCCGTGGGCTGCAGTCCTGCAGGGTTGCTAAGAGTCAGACACGACTGAATGACTAACACTTTCACAAACAGTGTGCTTTATGGTGTTCAAAGTCCCAAATGTGAATTATAGAATTGAATCTCAAAGACTGTAGGCATTAAACCAAGCAAGAGAACAAAACATAATGGCTAGAACATGGGTTTTCAAAGCAGACAGCTCCTCAGGACTCTGCCACTTAAAGCAAATTACTTAAATGCATGGGGCTTCTGCTTCTTCACCTACAAAATAATGCTAAAAATAACTACTTCATCGGGCAGGGATCTAGTCTGTTTGGTGCACAGCTGCATCCCCAAGCCCTTCGTCATGCAGGAGACCCTTCATAAATACCTGTTTGTTGACTACACAAAACATCTAGAACAGTGACTGCTATATAATAGTAGTACCACAAAGGAGTCGCTAAAGAAAGAAGAGCTTTAAAAAAACAAGATAAATAAAAGCAGAAGGTGTTCTTAATACAGTATATAAGAGAGTACATGACATTTATATGAAGAACACATTTTACTGACAATGATGTAAAGTTCTCATCCTAAAGTTTACTAGCATCATAATTTGTTTTAAAAGATTACATTTTGGAAGATGCTGAGACCAGTGCAAATGAAGTCCTTATTTCCAGAACTTAGGAACTAAAGACAATTTAAGCCTTGGAAAATTAGAAGTAGATGCCAGCTCTTATCTTCATCTGGTGTTTTATGAGAGCCATTCAGTGATGTACATGGTTGTGTCTGAATAATCTACCAGATGGTCCAGCTGTGAGAATGTTATTGTTTTCTACCAATTCGTATTATTCCCATGGTTTCACAAGTTCTAGTTTTTGAACCATCAAAAGCTACCACAGTTTTTTCCTTAGGCTAAGGCAAAATAATAGGTTTCCCAAATCCATCACGAAAGGCCTGACAGATCTGTAGGTGAATTCACAGGCAAATGTCAATGCTTTTTATAATCTCTTTTAAAGACTGTATGTTTTGTTTACAAGGCCTTTTCCTCACTAGAGGAACTAAAGTTTCTATAGAGAATTCTCATATGAGTGGGCCGTGTACCTTTGCCACTCCTGTCAATTAGTTAATGCACTTTGTGGGAAACAATCGCTGTGTCTCAAAAGCCATTTTGTTATTTCTCTTTACTCTCTCTTCTTCAGTGCAGAACTGCTTACCTAACGTTATTTGAGTGAGTACGCTGGTCATTCAAAGGCACTATATGTTCCCAGCTATCTGTATCCTACAAGAAAGCAAGCAATAAGAACTCACACAGTGTGAACTATAGTCTAATAATTAGTATCTTATGCATTAGTAGATTCAGGGCTGAGGGCTATGCAGCCATTCAAACAGTTAAGCATGAATTACCACACTATAATTCAGAGCCTTAAGCCTTTTTCTACACATAGAAACAGATGTCTCTTGCTAGAAGAGGGAAACCAGTAGTAATGTGGATGAAAAAAATAATGTTGTTGTTGTTGTTGTTGTTTTTTAATTCCAGAGTGACCCCATTTACAGCACCCAGAACTAAAGCACATAATATTCATCCAAATCCCCCTGAAGCAGCCCTTACCTACATTGATCCCAGGCCTCTGCCTTCCTGGGGTATTTGCAGGGCCAGCAATGAATCTGAGCATTTACCCAGGTCATATAATTGCCCCTTGTACCCGCACAAAGGCGTTCTTGTAACAATAAAACACACAAAAAAACAACGTCCTCCAAACCCAGACTCCACTGGAGACTACAGTTAAGCATGTTCCTGTTTGTAAATGTCCAAGAATAGTCCCCCAAGGCATTTCAGAGAAAGCAGGCACCCTCAAAGCCTCTTGTTAGAGCCTGCAAGGTCCTACACCATCTGGCCCCAGCCTGTGTGTCAAACCCAATTACCCTGCATCTCTCCTCTCCCACGTTGCTCCAGCCACACCTCCCACCTTCCTGTTCCTCACAAGAGTCAAGCATACACACGCATCAGGGTATCTCTCCTTCCTTCGGCCTGGACAACTCTTCAATCAGACATCTGTATGGCAAGCTACCTCACTTCATTCAGGTATTGGTTCAAATGTCAACTCCTTAGAGATGAAGGAAAGATATGTAATAAGGAGTAGAATAAGGACTGAAAAAGAAGGCCTCAGAGAGCCCTTTCTAAACCATAATTCATAAACACATTTCATGCCACTTTTTTTGTTTCTTTACCATTTTTCCCTCACAAGCATTTACGACTGCTGCTGCTGCTAAGTCGCTTCAGTCGTGTCCAACTCTGTGCGACCCCATAGACTGCAGCCTACCAGGCTCCGCCGTCCCTGGAATTCTCCAGGCAAGAACGCTGGAGTGGGGTGCCATTTCCTTCTCCAAGGAAAAGTGAAAAGTGAAAGTGAAGTCGCTCAGTCGCTTCGGACTCATAGCGACCCCATGGACTGCAGCCTACCAGGCTCCTCCATCCATGGGATTTTCCAGGCAAGAGTACTGGAGAGGGCTGCCATTGCCTTCTCCTACCTTGTTTTAAACTATGTATGTATACGTTGGAGTCTGTCTCTTTCACTCCATGGTAAACGCCACGAACCCAGTTCCTTTATTGTTTTGTTCTCTGCTTTTTAGCATCAGCCTTAGAAAAATGCCTGACACATAGTAGGCCCTAAAATTCTTGTTAAATGGAAGAATGAATGAATGCACTCCATTCAAGAAATGAAAGACAAATTTTTTTTTCTTTTGAAGAAATGAAAACAAGTCTTTCAACTCAGCATTTGACTGCTTTCCTCATTATATCCTTTTTCCACTTGAATGACCAACTTGTTTGTGACGTAATGATCGGGGCACACCTCCAAGTATTTGCTCTGGAAATGGATAAAATCTGGTGCCCCTTCCACTTACAGTGACTGTAAATTGGAAAGAAAGGCAAAAGTTCTCCAACCTGAGCCTGTTCTTAAATATGATCTTGAATTTTGAAGTATTTAAAGACAAGCTGTCATTTCAAAGCTTCCACTGGTTCTTTGGAGAGCTTAAAAAAGGAACCTAGGGAAACACATTAATGGGATTTTGACTGTGAATGACAACACATTGGGTTTGTCTTGGAATGAGACTTGAGGTTAAGGAAACTAAATTTCTCAGCATAGTAACTAAGAAAAATTTTCTGCTTGTACCAAAATTCCCAGAAGAAAGATTTTTAGATTTGAGGAAGAAAGAAGATGGGAGAAGCAACTTTGTTGGAAAAAGTATGACAAGATGGTGACAGCTGAAGAGGGAGACAGAAAGGAGAACATAAAAATAAGATTATGGTTCCACTTTGCCTCTGCATGTAGATACAAAAATCCTAAATAAAATATTAGTCACAAATTCTACAATGTTCTGTTCAGTTCA
>NW_011494649.1:3198753-3199394 GCF_000754665.1 Bison bison bison | reverse complement strand
TTTTTTTTTTTTTTTAAACTTTACAAAATTGTATTAGTTTTGCCAAATATCGAAATGAATCCACCACAGGTATACATGTGTTCCCCATCCTTTTTAAGATTAGGAACAAGGTAAGGAGACCAGTGTTACCTACTACTGGATACAGTATCAGAGGTCATGGCCAAAATGATAGGGAAAGAAAAATAGGAAAAATGTGTTTATTGGTATTTACATGCTATATATTTTCCTTTACATACTGCTGTGGGTGCATTCCACAAATTTCTATATACTTTATTTTCACTTTTATTCAAATAAAAGTATTTTCTAATTTTCCTCATGACCTTCTCCTTGATCCATACATGGATTCCTTAGAGGTGTGTTGATTTATTGCAAATATTTGGGGATTTTCCAGATATTTTTCTATTGTTGACTTCTCATTTAATTCCATTATGATCAGAAAAATTACTTTGTATGATTTCAATTATTTTAAATTTTTAAAGGTTTGCTTTATGGCCCAGAATATAGTCTATCTTGGTGAATGTTCCACGTGCATTGAAAAGAATGTATTCTGCTGCTATTGGGTGTGTGCTGTGCTTCATCACTCAGTCATGTCCTACTCTTCATGACCCTATGGACTGCAGCCTGCCAAGCTCCTCTGTCCA
>NW_011494649.1:3198167-3198653 GCF_000754665.1 Bison bison bison | reverse complement strand
GCTCAGCTTTCTTCACACTCCAACTCTCACATCCATACATGACCACTGGGAAAACCATAGCCCTGACTAGATGGACCTTTGTTGGCAAAGTAATGTCTCTGCTTTTGAATATGCTATCTAGGTTGGTCATAACTTTCCTTCCAAGGAGTAAGCGTCTTTTAATTTCATGGCTGCAATCACCATCTACAATGTTAAATGTATCTAATGCATAAAATAGATTAATTAGTTATGTAATAAAATTATAGAATAAACAATAAAATACATCAAAATAATATAGCCAAGAATGTAAGGAACACCATCAGAAAATCAATATAGGAAAATATATTATTGTAATTTGTGGCATTAATAAAGGGGAAATAATGTGATTATCTCAATTTGGGCTTCCCTCAGAAGTAAAGAATCTACCTGCAGTGTGGGAGACCTGGGTTTGATGCCTGGGTTGGGAAGATCCCCTGGAGAAGGGAATGGCTATCCACTCCAGTATTC
>NW_011494649.1:3197568-3198067 GCF_000754665.1 Bison bison bison | reverse complement strand
CTTTATGGCCCAGAATATAGTCTATCTTGGTGAATGTTCCACGTGCATTGAAAGAATGTGTTCTGCTGCTATTGGGTGTGTGCTGTGCTTCATCACTCAGTCATGTCCTACTCTTCATGACCCTATGGACTGCAGCCTGCCAAGCTCCTCTGTCCATGGAATTCTCCAGGCAAGAATACTGGAATGGGTTGCCATGCCCTCCTCTAGGGGATCTTCCCAACCCAGGGATGGAACCCAGGTTTCTCACATTGCATGCAGATTCTTTACTGTCTTGAGCCACCAGGGAAAGTTATTGGGTTTCAGTTCAGTTCAGTTCAGTTCAGTTCAGTCGCTCAGTCGTGTCCAGCTCTGCGACCCCATGAATTGCAGCATGCCCAGCCTCTCTGTCCCTCACCAACTCCCAGAGTTCACTCAAACTCATGTCCATTGAGTCTGTCATGCCATCCAGCCATCTCATCCTCTGTCGTCCCCTTCTCCTCTTGCCCCCAATCCCTCCCAG
>NW_011494649.1:3197060-3197468 GCF_000754665.1 Bison bison bison | reverse complement strand
AGAATCTACCTGCAGTGTGGGAGACCTGGGTTTGATGCCTGGGTTGGGAAGATCCTCTGGAGAAGGGAATGGCTATCCACTCCAGTATTCTTGCCTGGAGAATTCCTTGCAGAGGAGCCTGGAAGGCTACAGTCCATAGGGTCACAAAGAGTTGGACATGACAGCGACTTTCACTTTATACAGAAAAACATTTGATGAAGTTAATGCCTACTAAGATAAAAAATAATAATAATGATAACAAGCTATGCATAGTAAAAAAAATCCTTGGTAAAAGTTTTATACCAAAACCCACAATGCCATACTTAATGAAGGACTTTTAGAGTCATACTTTTTTTTTTTTTTTTAAACTTTACAAAATTGTATTAGTTTTGCCAAATATCGAAATGAATCCACCACAGGTATACATGT
>NW_011494649.1:3194758-3196960 GCF_000754665.1 Bison bison bison | reverse complement strand
ATTCTGCTGCTATTGGGTGTGTGCTGTGCTTCATCACTCAGTCATGTCCTACTCTTCATGACCCTATGGACTGCAGCCTGCCAAGCTCCTCTGTCCATGGAATTCTCCAGGCAAGAATACTGGAATGGGTTGCCATGCCCTCCTCTAGGGGATCTTCCCAACCCAGGGATGGAACCCAGGTTTCTCACATTGCATGCAGATTCTTTACTGTCTTGAGCCACCAGGGAAAGTTATTGGGTTTCAGTTCAGTTCAGTTCAGTTCAGTCGCTCAGTCGTGTCCAACTCTGCGACCCCATGAACTGCAGCATGCCCAGCCTCTCTGTCCCTCACCAACTCCCGGAGTTCACTCAAACTCATGTCCATTGAGTTGGTAATGCCATCCAGCCATCTCATCCTCTGTCGTCCCCTTCTCCTCTTGCCCCCAATCCCTCCCAGCATCAGAGTCTTTTCCAATGAGTCAACTCTTCACATAAGGTGGCCAAAGTACTGGAGTTTCAGCTTTAGCATCATTCCTTCCAAAGAACACCCAGGACCGATCTCGTTTAGAATGGACTGGTTGGATCTCCTTGCAGTCCAAGGGACTCTCAAGAGTCTTCTCCAATACCACAGTTCAAAAGCATCAGTTCTTTGGCGCTCAGCTTTCTTTACAGTCCAACTCTCACATCCATACATGACCACTGGAAAAACCATAGCCTTGACTAGACAGCCCTTTGTTGGCAAAGTAATGTCTCTGCTTTTGAGTATGCTATCTAGGTTGGTCATAACTTTGCTTCCAAGGAGTAAGCATCTTTTAATTTCATGGCTGCAATCACCATCTGAAGTGATTTTGGAGCCCCCCAAAATAAAGTCTGACACTGTTTCCACTGTTTCCCCATCTATTTCCCATGAAGGGTTTATTGTATGATAAATGTCAATTAGGTCATAGTTGATAGAGTTCTTTCAGTACTATATATCCTTAATAATTTTATGCTGTCTTGGTCTACCAATTATGGAGGAGAGAGGAGTATTAAAGCTTCCAACTGTAATTGTAAATTTCCCTATTTTTCCTTCTAGCTGTAACAATTTTCAAGGCTCTATTTTTATGTGTATACACATTTAGGATTGTTACATCTTCTTGATGCACTGATCCCTTATCATCATGTAATGTTCTTCTTTATCTCTGGTAACTCCCGTATTCTTGCCTGGAGAATTCCATGGACAGAGGAGCCTGGCAGTCTACAGTCCATGGGATTGCAAAGAATCAGACATGACAGGGCAACTAACACTTTCATTTTTGTACCTTCTTGATACACTGACCCCCTTATCATCACATAATCTTATTCTTTATCCCTGGTAACAGTCCTTGTTCTGAATTTCACTTTGTATAAGATTAATATAACCACTACAACTTTCTTTTGATCAGTGTTTGCATGGTTTGTCTTTTTCTACCCTTTCATTTTCAATCTACCCATGTCATTATTATTGAAATGAGTTTCTTATAGACAGTTGGGTCATTGTTTAAATCCATTCTGCCAATCTTTGTTTTTTCATTGGTGTATTCAGATCATTTACATTTAATGTAATTAATGATATGATTGATAGTCAATCATTTTGCTAGCTGCTTTCTATTTGCTTTGTCTATTCTGGGTTCCTTTCTTCCTGCATTTTTCTTCTTGCTTTATATCTCCACAATTGGCATTTTTGGAAAATTTTTAGTGGTTACCCTAGGGCTTATAATGTATACAACTCTAAATAAGATTGCTTCACATTTAGTATCAGAACTTAACCTTGCAACAGTATACTCCCATAGTTTTCCTCCCATCTTTTTAAAGAAGTTTTCATATATCTTACTTTTAAACCAAACTATATTGCTACATTTTTACAGATACTATTTGCCTGTTAGAGCAAGTAAAAATAAGAAAAATGTATTTCATATTTACTTTCCTAAGATCTTCATTTCCCCATGTAGATCCAGGTTTCTATCTGATATCATCTTCCTTCAACTTCAAGAGCTCCCTTTAACATTTACTGTAATGGAGGTTTTCCAGCAAAGAAATCTCTCAGCTTTTTTTTTTGTTCACCAAAACACTTTGCTTCATTATTTCTTCTCTGTTTTTTGATACTTTCATTGAATTCTGGATTGACTATTTTTCTTTCAGCACTTTATAGGCTCAATTGTCTTCTAGTTTCTGATGAGAAGTCAATTGTTGTGGGCTGAATTGT
>NW_011494649.1:3166666-3194658 GCF_000754665.1 Bison bison bison | reverse complement strand
TCATATGTTGCAGCTCTAATCTCCATTATCTCAGAATATGACTGTATTTGAAAATAAAGTTAAAATCAGGCCATTGGGGTGGACTCTAATCCAATTCTACTGGTACCCTTAAAATGACGGGAAATGTGGACATAGCGACCCCAGAGATGCAAATGCTTAGAGGAAAGACCACATGAGACATAGCAAGAAGGTGGCTATCTAAAAGCCAAGGCAAGAGATCTTGGAGGAAAGAAATTCTACCAGCCTCTTGATCTTGGTCCCTCAGCCTCCAGAACTGAGACCATTAACTTCTGTTTTTTAAGCCACCTAGTCTGTGATATTCTGTTATGGCATCCCTAGCAAGCTAAAACGTGTGAATTTTTATTTTTTTCTTCTGTATGTAATGTATTTTATTTCTCTGGGTGCCTTTGAGATTTCTTCTCATCTTTGATTTTTAGTTGCTTGAATATGATGGTCTAGATATGAATTTATCCCTTTGGTCATTCTCTGGGTTTCTTTGTTTAATTGTTTCACTGTTTTTGGAAATTCTCAGCCATTATCTCTTCAAAGGTTTCTTCTATCTCATCTTCACTCTCTTCTCCTTGGACTCCAAAAACCCCACATATCTTAGATTGTTTAATATCATTCCAGAGATCTTAGATACCAAGTTATAGTTTTCTTTTTTTCCCACTTCTCTTTCTTTATATTCAGTTTAGGTAAATTCTATAGATCTACCTTCAGGTTCTTTTTCCATTTGGCTATTTCTTATAGTTTCCATGTGTTTGCCGATCTCCCTGACTGTGTATATTGTGCATTATTTCCAAAAGAACCTTTACCACATGAATCATAATTGCTTTAAATTCTCTGTTCAATAGTTTCAACATCTGAGTCATTTATGAATCTGACTGTGTTGATAATTTTGTTTCTTAACAGTGAGTTCTCTTTCTTGCGTGTTTGTAATTTTTCACTGAATGCTGGACATCATATATAACAAAGTAGAGACTGAGGTAAATAGTATTTGTGCCTGGAATTTGAAAATGAGTACAGTTTTACTCCTTCTCAGCCTTCCGGCTGTGTGTGTGTGTGTGTGTGTGTGTGTGTGCGCGCGCACGCGTGCGCGCACGTGCGTGGTAGGGGAGGTGGACGTGGTGCTAAGAGGGAGATAGTGGGTCTAGTCAGGGGTTGAGCCGGGTTTAGGTTTTATCTCTGTTCTGATTATCTTCAATGTGCCACTCTTTTCAAACTCCTCTAGCTTCACCTGTACTTATGTGGAGACTGGCTTGGCAGAGGGGTTTTCTCAACATTCCTAAAACTTCCTATTCAGCTTTACATCTTACCTCTGGACCTGTACCTTAGAAAAGGCCTGCCCCTCCCCAAGAAGACTGCTGTTGCTTATTTCTTGGTGCTTTTCACCTTGTTGGGAGTAGGGGATGGGGGAAAGAGGAAGGAGATTGTTGTCTTCATCCAGGCTCTGCTATTACTGCTGCTAAGTTGCTTCTGCTGCTGCTGCTGCTGCTAAGTCACTTCAGTCGTATCCGACTCTGTGTGACCCCATAGACGGAAGCCCACCAGGCTCCCCCGTCCCTCGGATTCTCCAGGCAAGAACACGGGAGTAGGTTGCCATTTCCTTCTCCAATGCATGAAAGTGAAAAGTGAAAGTGAAGTCGCTCAGTCATGTCCGACTATTAGTGACCCCATGGACTGCAGCCTACCAGGCTCCTCCATCCATGGGATTTTCCAGGCAAGAGTACTGGAGTAGGGTGCCATTGCCTTCTCCACATCCAGCCTCACTCTTAAGCAAACTCTGTGTCCCCGCATCTCAGAGGTAAGACTTTTTTAATAATCCTACCTCTCACCCAGGTATGAGGCATAAGAGACCTCTAAAGGCCTAGGTCAGTTGGTTTCTTGTCCCTTCCCTTGAAATGGAGGGCTTTTTCCCCTCCTACTAACCCTTCAACCACAGAGGTGTTCAGTGTCTTAAGGGGTTTCAGGCTCTCCCTCCAGGGCCTTAATGACTTCATCCTTCTAAATAAAAAAGGATCCAGGCAGAGCTTCATGGCTTTTCCATAGAAGGAACTGTTTTCCTCCTCTAATCCTGCATCACAGATGTTGCCTTTCTCCAGGTTTCCACCTACACGTAATCTTTCTTGTGAGCATTGGTAAAGAAGGGCTTATGAGTAGATGTAGATTTTCCTTGCTCATGTGGTGTCTGGGTGTTCTGTATTGTCACACTAACCCATCCTTAGCTGCTAGCAGTTCATTACAACATTTAACTTAATTCTTCTTACCTGCTGGCACGGCGGCTCCTGATCTGTGCCAGGACTGCACCCTGCCTCTCCTTGGGGAACCCTGGCCTTCCTTTGACTTCAGGATGGCTAGTTTCTCTGTGAACTCAATTTTTCTGACAGATTCAAGAAAATTTATGGTTTTGTCAATTATTAAAGCTTTTCTTGTTGGTAGAATGGGAGCAACATTCTTTCCAGCTTTCTACATCCTATTTGGAAACCATAAATTCTAATATTCATTTTTGGATTGCATCCTGTTCCATGCTTTAATTTCTCACTGAGTCCCTGCCTTTCAGTAAAAGTCCATTACATCCTATAGCATTGTCAGAGGGGCTTTTAGAAAGAAGGAAAAAAAAAAACATGCTTTGGATGAAGCAGTAGAGGCAGGGCCAGTAGGTGGCAGATGACCACAAGGTGATCAAAAATTATGTTGACGGCAAGTATATGCAATCACGGGCAAAAGACAATCATTGGAAAAATATACTTCTTCCCAAACTGGAGAGAATTTGATGACTTTCCACAGTTGTACTGTTTAAGAGGAAGAATAAATGGGCATTGTTGGAGAACTTGGGCTAATCAAATTAAGGGATATAGACAAATCATTGTAGCTGTTTTAAGTAACATATCTGTGGTCTAAAGATAGGAGATTAACCTCTTTGCATACAGGAAGCTAATATTAAAATCACAAGCTTATTTAGGCCTAGTTTCCACCACACTCTTCAATAGAATTATCTGAATCTCACCACAATAAAGGAAATAAGAACCTTGGGTGCCTTCTTTCTTGAAAAGTAATGATACAATTTGGGTTCTAAGGTTCTCCTCTGTATTAGGTATTCTGATGATGAAACTTGAGATTTAATTTTTATCATACTATCAAGAGGAAAGGGGATCAAACTTCAGAGGCTATCTTGGTGTCTGAGTAAGTTTTTCCAACCCAGAAAAATCAGATGGTATGATTTCTTGCTTGGTGTTTCTGGTAGAAAAGGCAATTTTCAAGACTGAAATAGCAATTTCTTAGCCATCACTGAGGCTCCTAAAATCCATTTTTTAAACTCACATAGACTTCCATGTGTAAATGAAAGAAGACTCCTGGAAATACACATTTTTCTATTTTGAGAGATAACTCACTCAAGCATAAAGTTAATACAGTTTATTACACCAAAAGCAAAGTTGCATTAGAGTGAACTCCTAACAGATGAGTAAACACACTTCACAAGAACACAGCTGACATGTCTGCTATGCTTCAGCTCCAATGCCTCCTCAAATATTTCATTCCTGCTTCAGCCCTGCTGACATCAGACAGCCCTATCCTCCTTAGAGAGGTTTTTGAAACACACTTAGATCCTTGAAACTTTAGAGCTGTGTAAGGTGGATGACTAGCCTTTTCTTATTCTGAGTGAGACAAGTATTCAATAGTGCCTAACTTATTCAGTTGCTGTAAGGAGAGTTGTATGCAGGGCACTTAGAGTACATGCGGTAGAGGTTGGATATTTACTAAAATCATCATCATCATCATCATTTTTACAACATCAAATATCAGGTCAACTTGCCACCCATCTTATTCATTCTTGAGCATCATCTGTGTGCCAGGATCTATTCTAAGGGCTTGTGGGTAGTAAGGACAGAACACAGACCTTGTCTCCTTTACGACCTGACAGCAAGACACTTCATCTCCTGCACCTGGGTCTCATCCTCAATAAAATGAGACTAACCAGGAAGACTAGGGTGAGGTACACAAGATGCTGGCACAAACTGGAGAATGAGTGTCTCCTTAAATTTTGTACCCTAGGCACTTTCCTTGCCTCACCTTCACCCAAGCGTCTAGGAATAGTAAAACATACCGCACGTAGTTAGTGTACCATCACGGAGTTGAGGAAGCAGAGAGCAAATCATATTTGCCTGGTATGGAAGTGGGATGAACAGACTTGTCCAACGAGGGAATTATTAAGCTGAGTCCTAAAGGATGAGAAGTTCACTAGGAAAGCATTTCCTGTAGGTATATCAAGGAGTGAATGATGGGTTGGAAAATGACAATGTGGCTTGGAAGGAAATGATGATGAGAGTTAAAAGCTATCATTTACTCAGCACTTGCTATGTGTAGGGCATGGTTAGGCATTTTGCAAATACAGTTGACCCTTGAATAACGTGTGTTTGAACGGTGAGGATCCACTTATACAGAATTTTTTCCAATGATACGTACTCTAGCACTACATGATCCATGGTTGGTTGAATCCATGGGTGTGGAAACTCAGATACAGAGGGCTGACTATAAAATTACATATAGATTTTAAATTTCATAGAGGATTGTTGCCTCAACTCCCACACTGTTCTGAGGTCAACGGCATCATACTTAATGCTCACAATAGCCTTAAAAGGTTGGTATCATGTTTTCCATTTTACAGTATAGCTTCAAAGAGGCAAGAAAAAAAAAGTTACAGTATGTTCCATTCATGCTATAACAAATTGCCCAAAATTTGGTTGCTTAAATCAATACAACTTACTATCTTACAGTTCTAGAGGTCAGAATTCTGATACAGATCTCACTCCATTAGAATCAAGGTGTCAGTAGGGCAGCATACCTTCCTGGAGGCTCCATGGGTGAATCTATTTCCTTGCCTTTCAGCTTCTGGGTGGTGGCCTCCATCATCAAAGCCAGATGGTCAACTTCTCATATTGCATCACTCTCTATTTTGGATGTGCTGGGTCTTTATTGCTGTGTGTGGGTTTTTCTCTAGTTGTGGTGAGCCGGGATGAGTCTTCATTGTGGTGTGCTGGCTTCTCATTGGTTTTTGGAGCTCAGGCTTTAGGCGAGCTGACTTCAGTGGTTGCAGCACCTGGGCTCAGTACCTGTGCATGGGCTTAGTTGCTCTGCTGCATCTGGGATCCTTGCAGACCAGGGATTGCACCTGTGTCTCCTGCATTGGCAGGCAGACTCCTAACCACTAGACTGCCAGTAAACTCCCTATTACATCACTCTTAACCTTTATCTGTAGTCATATTTCCCTCTCATGCTTCCACTTTTTAAAGACTCTTGTGATTATATTAGGCCCACCCAGATAAGGATAATCTCCTTATTTTAATGTCAATTAATTAGCAAAATTAATTCTATCTATAATCTTAATTCCCCTTTGCCATGCAGCCTAACATATTTTCAGGTTCTAGGGATTACAGCATGGACATCTTTCTGTGTGTGGTACATGGAGGGTGATTATTCTGCCTTCCTCACATGGCTTGTTAGTGGCAGAGTTGTTAGGTTAGAGTCCATTTGGGTTTTATCCTGCGTTGGTAGGGAGGCATTGAAAGTTTTTAAGCACTGCAGTGACATAAACAAATCTGCATTTTACATAAACAATTCTTGAGTCAGAATGTAGCAAGGAACTGAAAGAGAAGACAGAATATTCGGATTAGAAAAGCTGGTAAGAATGAATGAAGCAGCAGGTTTAGAAATGGAGAAAAGCATGTGAATTGAAGGATGTTTCAGAGGCAGACATCTCAGGCCTTCATGATTAGCTGGATATGGAAAGAAAGGGAAGGATTCAAAGATGAACCCCAGATTTTCTAGCTTAGGCGACTGCAAGGGCTCTCCTTTTACTTTATATTTTTATTGACTTGCAACTGTTTTGTAATTCATTCATTCATTTATTCACCAAACATTTGTCCAGTGCCTATTAGATGGCTGACTGTTGTCACAGCACCTGGGATACATCATGAACCCAAAATGCAAAAATCCCTGCCCTGTAGGAGCTTACTTCCTACTTTCTAATGCATAAGCAATATGCATAATAAATAATATAGGTCCTATTGTATAGCACAAGGAACTATATTCAATATCCTGTAATAAACTATAATGGAAATGAATATGAAAAAGAATGTGTGTATATATATATAAATATATATATATGTATAACTGAATCACTTTGATGTACAGCAGAAATTAACACAACACAACATTGTAAATCAACTATAAAAAATAAAATTATTTAAAAAGCAGGGTAAATGGTATTAGGAACAGTGAGGGTAAGAGGGGGGTGCAACTGTTATAGAGGGGTCAGAGTGAGACTCAAGCAGAAGGTGATGTTGGAGCACAAACCTGAAGGGGTGAAGGAATCAGCCCCGGGGATGTCTCAGGAAGTGCATTCTGGGCAGAGGAAATAGCTAGTATGCGGCCCGGCTTTGGGGTGTAGCGGAGCTGGGGCTCATGTACAGTGTGTTTAAGGAAAAGAAGGAAGCAGTGCAAGTGGAGTAGCATGAGCAAGGAACAAGAGGAGATGGTCCCTATCTATCCAGTGGGGAGAAAATGACTTGCCGTGTAATTGGGCTCTTACAAGAAGGGGAAGGAGAGAGGGTGCCACACAAGTCCTGTGCTGGTTGTAGGTAGGAAGAGCTCCCTCCTCACTGCTCACTCTCTTTGGAACCTTCATCATCCATGAATCCTCTTGACATACAATGCAACTGAGGAGGTAACGTGAGCCAAGCTCTAACTATATGGCAGGCTCTATGGGAATTAACTCATTTGATCTGCAAAACAACCCTATGAGGTAGATAGGTTGACGAGCCCATATCACAACCGAGGAAAATGCACCAGACAACATAGCTAGAAAGTGAGCCTGGGATGCAATCCAAGACAGCCCAGCTTCAGTCTGCTCACTCGACCTCTCCTCCCCAGAGCTATGCTGCACAAGGAGCTGAAGGGTACTGGAAAGAAGTCCTTTCCATTTGAAATCATCCACTTCCTAATCCCTAAAATCCCATCATTAACACCTCACTCCTGCCATAAGCACTGTCCCAAACTTAAACAGGTGATAAGAAATCTCCTTATCCCCTACAGTGAACGAGTCCATCTGTCCATTCTGTAATAGCTATCGATCATCTACCAAGTGTCAGGTCTCTGGACTAGGACTTTTCTCCATGGCAGGGCGGGCATGGCAGTGAGAAAGCGTGTGTCAGAGAAGAAAAGTAGGGCCATAAGGACAAATGTCAATTATTTGAAGTTTTGCCTCAGGAGATGTCCACATTCATCACTCAGTAACCATTAAGACACCACACAGTATGATGATGCTCATCCTTTCTGCTGGATAACTCTCCCTCCAACAGCTAAGTGCCTTACATCTAGAGTCTAGTTCTTGTCGGTTTTGTCACACTGTTATTACATACAGTAATGGTGTATAAGATATTAGCCTGTCATTATATATAAATGTGTCTAAGGAAAACTCATTTCCAAGAATCATTTTTGAAAATGAATCCAGAAGAGAGGTAAAAGCTTATTTTCTGTCTCCAAGGACAACAGAAAATAACTCTGAGGCTTGTATGAGAATCATTTAAGGTGGACTTTATGCCCCCAGGAATACCAAACCCACAAATACATTTTTGGGTGTTATGTAAAGCCCAGGAAAGAGTTAAGCTGGAGAGAAGAAGCAGCTTTCATCTCCTGCAAACTGTGCTATGCCTTGAGGATATGAATAACCCAGTCCTTTCCCCCACTTACCATCCCTCTATCTATTTTATTATGGCTAATAACACGTGACCAGAAAATCGTTTTTACCATTTTCCCTTTGGTGCCATTAAGTTTAATTTCCTTCTTTTAATAATACAGCATCAGGGATGGGTCTGACATTAGAACACTTTTCTTCCTGTTATCTATCAAAGTAACACTTTACTTGATTACAAAATATACATTTCATACAGCTCTCTAAACCCCTGGTTTGTTATATCCCTAAGGGTCAAATGCTATGTTCCCCACATTTTCCCACTTTATTTGCTTCTGATGACTTTCACCATTGAGATGTAAACTCTATGGAAGCCAAGACGTTGTGTGTCTTGTGTCTCCAGAACACTGCCTGAATGTGGCAGGTATTTGAGAATGCACATTGAATGACCAATAAAATGCACATCTATTCTAACCTCTTACGCCCTCTCTCCTCTGTTCATACACAAAAGAGAAAAACCTTTTTTCCACATGAAGAGTTTGTCTACAAAATGCAATGGAAATGGATTCTAATCATACCCAGAAAAATTATTGATTTTAGAATATTTGAAAGTCAAGTCCTGACTAAACCAAATACAAGCTCTGTGACATTAGATTACTTGGTTTTTCCGTGCCTCAGTTTCCTCATTTGCAAAACAGGACTAAGGATTGGATTAATCTCATAGAGCTGTTGTGATCATTAGATAAGTTCATTTTGGTAAAAGACTTAGAACCATACCAGATACACAAGACGCATTCAATTAATATGAGCTATTACTTGGTTTATTATTGCCACTTTGTAATAAGTTATATTTTACATGGCTTTCTTGAGCTATTATTAATTTCTATTGTGTATTTTAAATAGAAATAATTTTATTGCTCTTTGGAATGTTACACGATCATTATAAAATATGCAGAGAGAGAATGTATTAGCTATACAGTTTTTCTTTAATATTTATGTATTTATTTGGCTGGGCTGTATCTTGGTTGCAGCATACAGGATCTTTGATCTTAATTGCATAATACAGGATCTTTAACTGAAGCATGTTGTGGCATGTGGGATCATGTTCCCTGACCAGGGATCAAACACAAGTCCCCTGCATTGGGAGCACAGAATCTTAGCCCCTGGACCACCAGGGAGGTCTCACTATACAGTTTAAAGATCTGGGCTGTAGTGTTCAAGCCAAAGCTCATGTTTCTTGAAAGAAGTCTCTCTGAATTTTCAAAATGCTCTGCAGATAGAAACTTCTGAGCAAATATTGATTGAGTGATTGACCATTTCAGGAGAACTAAACAAGCAGCAGAAGAGAGCTTCAACTGCAGAAAGTTTTATTTCTAAATTTTATCTAAAACTTTGACTAATATGATATAACTCTTTTTCAGGTTATTGTGAAGACAAAATAATGTATACAAAGTCCCTGAACCCTATAATTGCTCAATAGATGCTATCATTGCTATTAAAATAGCAACTAACAGGGAAAGAGATTAGACACTTTGTCTTGATGACTTAGTCACTGACCTATAGAAGGTGAAACAGATTCCTCTGACCACCACCCTGGGTTTGAGGATGTTTTCTTTAAGGACTAGGTATTCTACCAAAGATAAACCAGAACATGGAAATCAAAACATAGAATAACTGCTCATCCTGGCCCTTCCAGCAAACAAAAATCATCTACCTGATATTTGTTAATTAATAATATTCAAAGTATGTTTATCAAATTTGCTCCCTCTGCCTACTAACCTTGTGAAGCAGTCACACTTTCAATTAGCATTTTGTTCCCTCATTCAGCTTGCCCACAAGAGAGAAAACTATTTAGGAAAGTATTGATAAGTACCACTGCACGTGGGAAAGGAGAAGAGAGAGGATGACTACTGAGCAAGCTTCAGTTTGTGCTTTTTATATCAGAGTCTTTTAATTCAGGGTTTTTCAACCTTGGTACTATTGCCATTCGGGGCCAGGTAATTCTTTGCTGTGGGAGCTGTTCTGTGTATTATAGGATGTTTAGCAGCATCCCTGTCCTCTACCCACTAGATGCCAGCAGCATCCCCCTCTACCAAGTTCTGACATCCTAAAATGTCTCCAGACATTGCTAAAGGTTCTACTTGGGGCAAAGCACCCTAAGGTGAGAACCACTGATAAATGCATATATGTTTTGTTTAGCATTTTACACTTTGCAAATGCATTTAATATTCACAATAGTTATGTGAGTAGGCTGGGTATATATTCTCCTCCATTTTATAGACAGGGGAAACACAATTCTGTAATACTAAATGTTGTGACATTTAAATTTAAATTTTAAACCACTGGAGATGGTATCATGGGAGAGACTGGAAGACAACTGTCTGATTATTTTACTTAAGTATTTTTATTAAAAATACTAAGCTTCCCCCCTTTCTTGAGAACTACAAAAGGGATGATCAGGCAGCCAACCTTAAAGAGGACCCCCTAAACAAAGGGCAAGTATGAGATGCAGCCACGTAATTCAGAGTTAATTTTGGATTCAATTCATTAGCTGTAAAGATAATGGTTTGAAGAAAAATTTGCCTGTTCCTGCAGAGATGGAAAATGGGATAGCATGTGAATAAATGATTCTAATAGCTGGGATGATTTATCTTTAGGAGGTAGGAGCATTCTATCTCTAAAGAAAATCTGCCCATTAATTAAAATTGTTATGGAGATGTACAAAGAAGATTAAAATAGCTTAAAGCCACAGTATCAGTGGGCCTAAAACCAATGTCTTGGAAAATAAAGAAACTTCCCGAAGACAGGTACTCATAATCTACAGATATTAAAAGAAGAGAGGTTTCTAGATGCCAGGATGAGCTGGAATCTTAAGGTGCTGGGGAAAAAGATGAGTCCAAGGTCACTGACTTTCAAGTTGAACCCCTAAGTGGTATAAGCAGGCATCTATTAATTTGTACATGTTATTTCACTCATTGTGTAGATATCAACACAGCTGCTTATTTCTGCTCCTATCTGCTGGGGCTTTTTACTACATCAGAAGTCAGGTTTGTAGTCAGTGAAAATGTCATCACATTAAAAACAATCTGCTCCACATGTGTGAGATAATGGGATTGGGGGTTAATGAGCTCATGTCTGGGATATCGATCCAAATGTGAATAACTTGTAATTGGCCATCACTCAATGCCAGCTTATAACAGTCCAGGCTACATGAATGGGATACTTTATTCACTGAAATACAGAACCACAAAAACCAAAACCTGCTCACAGAATTGGCCAATTGCCAAATATCTCCCCTCTTCCCCTTCCCCTCACTTCCCTACTGCCAGTTAAATACGAAATTATAGGAAAATACAAGAAAATACATAGGCACATCATAAATCTTGGCTGAGCAGGCTCTACGTATACAATGGAAAAGCTGTGATTTATGACATAGCAAGACTCCTTCTTTTTCACCAGTAAGCATTGCTTTCATTATCTTGCTATCACAAACCCAGGTTTCAAAAGATTTGATCTCCACATACTAAGGTTATTTAAAACAAGAATGTTTTAAATAATGCCCCATCCAGCTCTAATTTCCTACAGTTCTATCTATGGCACCACCCTTTTAGATGAAGATCCTAAGAATATTATTTACACACCATACATATATACAATAGAATACTACTCAGCCATAAAACATGATGAAATAATACCATTTGCAGCAACATGTATGCAACTAGCAATTATCATATTAAGTGAAGAAAGACAAATACCATATGATATCACTTATATGTGGAATCTTAAATATGGCACAAAGGAACGTATCTATGAAACAGACACAGATAACAGACTTGTAATTGCCAAGTGGGAGGGTGTTGGGGGAGGGGAGGAGTGGGAGTGTGGGGTTAGCAGATGTAAACTATTATATATAGGATGGATAAACACCAAGGTCCTGTATAGCACAGGGAACTATATTCAATATCTTATGATAAACCATAATGGAAAAGAATATAAAAAAAGACTGTTACATGTGTATAGCTGAGCCACTTTATAGTGTACACTTTATATAGTACACATGACTGTATAGCAGAGATTGTCCAAAAAATAAAAATGTAAATTGAAAAAATGATATGAATTGGAACCTGGTATCAGGAAATTCTATAGATGTTTTTATAAGTGGCCAAATATGTAGAAAGCAAAATCAGAAACCTTATTAGGCTCTGGAAATTCATATTTATTAGTCATGTATGTCAACTGTTTACCATATATGACCAATCATCATTCAGCACAATAATAATTATGTCTTTAAAATGCATGTGAATCAAAAAAGTATATTATTCATAAACCAAAATACTATCTATAAATAGTAACGCTGGCAATTTATCGGTTAAATATTAAAGAACAGAGCCCCCAGAGCTAGAACTGGTAAGTTAACCGAAGGAAAGAAAGAATCCAGAGAAACATAAGGCATCAGCCTCCACTTGGTGGAGGCTTCAACAGCTGAGATGCCACATTGGGCCTCCTGAGCGTTAAAGGGCAGCAGATGTAAAGGACAGGACACAGCCCTGGAGTGGAGCTTGAAGGCTACGGCTATCATGTATTTGCTGTGTCATAACTTTAGGTGATCCCTAAAGCTCTCTTGAACCTTAGTCCTCATATCTACATGTACATGCCCTAAAACTCATTATGTGGCCTGCAAAGATGATGATTGCTAAGGAGCTTGTCACTTAGTAGGTACCCACTGAAAACTAATTTCCTTTCTTATCCAGTGTTGTTCAAGTCAATCCTTTCCTGGAGTGTAGAGTAATTACTATTAATCTTGAACTGGTAAAAAAGCAAACATCTTAAAATGAAATGGTTCAAAGAAAATTGGGCAGAACATGTATGTGAATATATAGCTATTTGACAATGTGTGGCCACATTCATCCATAGCTCATATAAAACACTTAATACGCTAGATAAATCCCTTCCTATGCTGCTATAGAATTGGGACTCTGAACTCTTACCCCCAAAAGTCACACTTCAGTCGTGAGAATCAGACGAAAATGAAAAGCCCTGGTGAAAAGTCTGATGGAGTAGGAAATAGCAACCCACTCCAGTATTCTTGCCTGGAAAATTACATGGATGGAGGAGCCTGGTGGGCTGCAGTCCATGGGTTCACAAAGAGTCGGACACAACTGAACACGAAGAATCTGAAGTGGGGTTTGGATACTTTTGCACAAAGACCAACACTAGGGGGAGACTCTCTCCCTCCTCAGCTGAAAAAGGCTTGTAAATCTGTTTGCACCATCACCACCCCAGAGCCCTCCGAACATCTCCTGAATAATATCAAGTTCTATAATTGATGAATAGAGTCGGACAGGCAACAAACGCCACTTGTAGGATGAGAGAAAGAGGTTCAAAAACGTGACAAGAAATTATTTTCCCAAAGTCATTCATAAAGTCTAAAAAAGTAATAATGTAAAAGTCACAGCTAACTAACATTATCAATTACTCAGCAATGTGTTTTTGTAACTAAAATATTTTATTTTTTTTGGTATACAAGTGATATTTAATGGTTGACAGTATCAGTGATATTAATGATAACAATGAAAGTAATAATACCTAATGTATACAAACTTTATGCACACTTCTGTTTGTTTGTTAATTCTTCCAACCATTCATTGGTTGGTATGTTAATATTTAATCAATTTCTCTGTTAAAAAGTAAAATCTAGAGAGGTTAAATGACTTTAAAAGCAGTCCAGAATAGTGGTGAAGAGCACAGATTGCAGAATCTAACTAGGTTCAAGTCTCAACTCTACCACTCACTAGCTGTGTGATCTGGAAAGCAACCCTCTGTTCTTTATTTTCCTCATGTGTAAACTAAGATTAATAATAATACCTACCTCCTTGGCTTGTTGGAAGAATGCAAAACACTTAAAATCAGTGCTTGGCACACTGTAAGCACTTAATATGTGTTTAACACTATATGTGTTAGCCACTACATGACCCAACATCACATGCTTATTTTTATTAATTTATACCTCAGTTGGCTTCTCAGGTGGTGCTAGTAGGAAAGGACCTGCCTGTCAATACAGCCAGTACAGTACAATATAATACAAATAGATTCAAGGGATTACATCTGATAGACAGAGTGCCTGAAGAGCTATGGATGGAGGTTTGTGACATTGTACAGGAGGCAATGATCAAGACCATCCCCAAGAAAAAGAAATGCAAAAAGGCAAAATGGCTGTCTGAGGAGGCCTTACAAATAGCTGAGAAAAGAAGAGAAGAGAAAGGCAAAATAGAAAAGGAAAGATATATCCATTTGAATGCAGAGTTCCAAAGAACAGCAAGGAGAGATAAGAAGGCCTTCCTCAGTGATCAATGCAAAGAAATAGAGGAAAACAATAGAAAGGGAAACACTAGAGATCTCTTCAAGAAAATTAGAGATACCAAGGGAACATTTCATGCAAAGATGGGCACAATAAAGGACAGAAATGGTATGGACCTAGCAGAAGCAGAAGATATTAAGAAGAGGTGGCAAGAATACACGGAAGAACCATACGAAAAAGATCTTCATGACCCAGATAACCACAATGGTGTGATCACTCACCTAGAGCCAGACATCCTGGAGTGTGAAGTCAAGTGGTCCTTAGGAAGCATCACTACGAACAAAGCTAGTGGACGTGATGAAATTCCAGTTGAGCTATTTCAAATCCTGAAAGATGCTGCTGCTAAAGTGCTGCACTCAGTATGCCAGCACATTTGGAAAACTCAGCAGTGGCCACAGGACTGGAAAAGGTCAGTTTTCATTCCAATCCCAAAGAAAGGCAATGCCAAAGAATGCTCAAACTACCGCACAATTGTACTCATCTCACACGCTAGCAAAGTACTGCTCAAAATTCTCCAAACTAGACTTCAATAGTACGGGAACTGTGAACTTCCAGATACTCAAGCTGGTTTAATTTTTATTTATTTATTTATTTTATATATATATACATATATATATATGTATATATATATTTATTTATTTGTTTGTTTGCCTGCTATGGGTCTTTGTTGTGGCATGTGGGATCTAGTTCCCTGACCAGGGATTGAACCTGAGCCCCCTGCGTTGGAAGTATGGAGTCTTAGCCACTGGACCACCAAGGAAGTCCCCACGCTGGTTTTAGAAAAGGCAGAGGAACTAGAGATCAAATTGCCAACATCCACTGGATCATTGAAAAAGCGAGAGAGTTCCAGAAAAAGATCTACTTCTGATTTACTGACTATGTCAAAGCCTTTGACTGTGTGGATCACAACAAACTATGGAAAATTCTTCAAGAGATGGGAATACCATACTACCTGACCTACCTCCTGAGAAATCTGTGTGCACATCAAGAAGCAACAGTAAGAACTGGACATGAAACAACAGACTGGTTCCAAATTGGGAAAGGAGTTTGTCAAGGCTATATATTGTCACCCTGCTAATTTAACTTATATGCAGAGTACTTATATGCATCATGTGAAATGCCAGGCTGGATGAAGCACAAGCTGGAATCAAGATTGCCAGGAGGAATATCAATAACCTCAGATACACAGATGACACCCCCCTTATGACAGAAAGTGAAGAGGAACTAAAGAGCCTCTTGATGACAGTGAAAGAGGAGAGTGAAAAAGCTGGCTTAAAACTCAACATTCAAAAAATTAAAATCATGGCATCTGGTCCCATCAGTTCATGGCAAATGAAACAATGGAAACAGTAACAGGCTCTATTTTCTTGGGCTCCAAAATCACTGCTGAAGGTGACTGCAAACATGAAGTTAAAAGACGCTTACTCCTTGGAAGAAAAGCTGTGACCAACCTAGACAGCATATTAAAAAGCCGAGACATTACTTTGCCAACAGAGGTCCATCTAGTCAAAGGTATGATTTTTCCTGTAGTCATGTATGGATGTGAGAGTTGGACCATAAGAAAGCTGAATGCTGAAGAACTGATGCTTTTGAACTGTGGTGTTGGAGAAGACTCTTGAGAGTCCCTTGAACTGCAAGGAGATCAAACCAGTCAATCATAAAGGAAATCAGTCCTGAATATACATTGGTAGGACTGATGCTGAAGCTGAAGCTCCAATACTTTGGTCACTTGATGCAAAGAACTGACTCATTGGAAAAGACCCTGCTGCTGGGAAAGATTGAAGGCAGGAGGAGAAGGGGACGACAGAGGATGAGATGGTTGCATGGCATCACCAACTCGATGGACTTGAGTTTGAGCAAGCTCTGGCAGTTGGTGATGAACAGGGAAGCCTGGTGTGCTGCAGTCCATGGGGTCACAAAGAGTCCGACATGGCTGAGCAACTGAACTGAACTAAAGAGATGTGGGTTCCACCTCTGGATCAGGAAGACCCCTTGGAGTGGGGCATAGCTACCCACTCCAGTATTCTTGCCTAGAGAATCCCATGGACAGAGAAGTCTGGCAAGGTACAGTCCATAGGGTCGCAAAGAGTTGGACATGACTGAAGTGACTGAGCATGCACGCACACACGCACACATATCAGTTACTTAATTACCACCTGTGTCAGCACAGTCTTAGGCACTGGGGGAAAGCTATGTCAAAGATCTTGTATTTTGTTAGGAAAGACATTATGTAATCCTTGTAAGATGTGATGAGTTTAATGGTGGAGGAAGTGGATGCCATGCAGATCACAGAGGAGAGAGGTTAGTACCAGGTAAGTGATGGGTAATGCCAGAGCCCAGACTGGACATCAGCAAACATCAGCATCTCCAGAAAGGGATTCTTGTCAATAGCTCTGCAGGTATTTTCAAGGTTTATGGATGGAGACGACTCTAAGAATAGCAATAGCTAATGCTAACTCTGAAATTCTCTGGCCAAGTCAATTGACTTTTGGGATTCCATTTCTTGACACAAAAAATGCCACTCTCTTTAAGGTTGCTCTGGAAAGAATTAAAATTATTATGCGAGATTCCATTTTTTGTGAAGAATTTTTTTGTGAAACCTGGCAGTGAGATCAGTGCATAACTGTCAGATCACCAAACGCCTTTTCTAAGAAGAGATTATGTCAAAGCAGAACACACAGAGCAGCACCAGGAGTGTTCGCATAGTGTCCCAGAGCCAGGAAATGGGATTCTTGTCTGGTGGCTTCCAAAGCTCTCACTACTAAGAACACCTTTTCCTACTTATCCATCAAGAACTCCTTGTTTTTAAAGTTATCATGTTGAATATATTAAGTAAAAATAAATTCTCTATTGTGACTCATTGGAGAGCATTTCATGAATGTAAGATGTAAGTGTTACCATCCTGAGCTGTATAATCCAACAAAATAAAATCAAAATTTACCATAATACACTTATTGGAGAAAAATAGGAAAATAGAGAAAAGAATAAAGGAATGGGAATGCCACCCATAATTCTATCACCACTGTAAGATTTTGACACATTTCGTTTCAATCTTTATTTTAGGCATTGTTTTTCCTAAAGTAGTTGAGATCATATTGTATATTCCTAAGGCAAATAAAATGGACATTTCTCTATGTACAGCTGAAGAGCAATTGGGTACCATTTGCCCTTCCCAAACTGTCCCCTCACCACACCCTGAGACTCTGTACCACCCTGCAATACCCTTATCATAGCACTTCTAACAATGTACTAAGTTAATCTATTACTAGATGTAATTCTCCCTCTGCTATGGTCCGAATGTGTCTACCCAATATTCATATGTTGAAACCTAATCCCCAAAGTGATGGAATTTGGAGGTGGACTCTTTGGGAGGTGAACAGATCATGACAGTGGGGTCCTCACAAATGGGATTAGAGCTCTTATAAGAGAAACCTCAGAAAAATCCTTTGCCCCTTCATCAAGTAAGGTGACAGCAAAAAGGTAGCATCTCTGAATCAAGAAGTGGGCCCTCACCAGATATGGAATCTGCCAGCACCTCTATCTTGGATCTACCAGACTTTATAACTGTGGTGCTGGAGAAGACTCCTGAGAGTCCCTTGGACAACAAGATCAAGCCAGTCAATCTTAAGAGAAATCAACCCTGAAAACTCATTAGAATGACTAATGGTGAAGCTGAAATTCCAGTATTTTGGTCATCTGATGTGAACAGCTGACTCATTGGAAAAGTCCCTGATGCTGGGAAAGCATGAGAGCAGAAGGAGAAAAGGGCATCAGAGGATGAGATGGCGGTATGGCATCACCAATGCAATGAACATGAACTTGATCAAACTTTGGGAGAGTGTGAGGGACAGAGAGGCCTGGTGTGCTGCAGTCCATGGGGTCGCAAAGAGTCGGACCCAACTGGGTGACTGAACAACAGTAACTGTGACAAATAAATGTATATTGTCTATAAGTGACCCAGTTTATGATTTTTTTTTGCTAGAACAGCCTGAATTGGACCAAGACACCCTCTGTACTATCAAACTGTGTCTTACTCATCTCCATACCCCAGGACTCTGCAACTTAACTGGCATAGAGTATACATTCGATACTTTTTTGCTGAATTAAACTGTGATAGATAGATAGATAGGAACCCTATTACTGCCTTGGCATATCACAAAGGGTTTGGTTCAGTTCTTTTATGTCACAGATGAAAAAATGAAAACCAGTGTGGCCTAAGAGACAGAAGTTTCCATGTAGGACTGGGTGATCAACAAAAAGCAACAGATGACAGCAGAAGCTGGTACATGTTGGAATTCCTTCACTTTAAGATAACCACTGTTCATAAGTGGCCATCTTTCATGCAATTTGCACAAATAGGATAATATATAATATTTATAAAAGTGTAGTCTTTTCATAAACTAGTCATATACAGATATGAGAGTTGGACCATAAAGAAAGGTGAGCGTTGAAGAACTGATGCTTTTGAACTATGGTATTGGAGAAGACTCCTGAGAGTCCCTTAGACTGCAAAAATATCAAACCAGTCAAACCTAAAGAAAATCAACCCAGAATATTGATTGGAAGGACTGATGCTGAAGCTGAAGCTCCAATACTTTGGCCACCTGATGTGAAGGGCCAACCCATCAGAAAAGAACCTGATGCTGGGAAATATTGAAGGCAGGAGGAGAAGGGGATGATAGAGAATGAGATGGTTGGATGGCATCACCAACTCAATGGTGATGAGTTGGAGGAAACTCCAGGAGATGGTGAAGGACAGGGAAACCTGGCTTGCTGCAGTCCATGTGGTTGTAAACAGTTGGACACGACTGAGCAACTGAACAACAAACATCTTTTTTTTTAAACTTCCCCCTCCCTCGGTCCTTCCCTCTCTATTAGACATCCCTCATATTCAAAAGCAGAGACATTACTTTGCCAACAAAGGTTCATCTAGTCAAGGCTATGGTTTTTCCTGTGGTCATGTATGGATGTGAGAGTTAGACTGTGAAGAAGGCTGAGTGCCGAAGAATTGATGCTTTTGAACTGTGGTGTTGGAGAAGACTCTTGAGAGTCCCTTGGACTGCAAGGAGATCCAACCAGTCCATTCTGAAGGAGATCAGCCCTGGGATTTCTTTGGAAGGAATGATGCTAAAGCTGAAACTCCAGTACTTTGGCCACTTCATGTGAAGAGTTGACTCATTGGGAAAGACTCTGATGCTGGGAGGGATTGGGGGCAAGAGGAGAAGGGGATGACAGAGGATGAGATGGCTGGATGGCATCACTGACTCGATGGACCTGAGTCTGAGTGAACTCCGGGAGTTGGTGATGGACAGGGAGGCCTGGTGTGCTGTGATTCATGGGGTTGCAAAAAGTCAGACACGACTGAGCGACTGATCTGATCTGCTTCATCTCAACTCCCATGAAACCAGTGTTAATGAACTGCTTTGTATCATTTCATGACACTTACATGCTGCTAGAAACATGAACAAACATAAATACATATATGACATGAAGTTGTCATCTGTTTTTCAAAAACAGATGGGATCATACTATATATATACATATATATGTATGTATATATATATACATATATACTTCTCTAGATCTTGCCTTTTATGTCCAAGTCTACTGGTTTTGACCTACCTGCTCTGAAGTGGGTCCTGTGGTCAGATGTTACACTGTCCTGGGTTTCATGCCTGCAGATCAGGCATTTTGTAAGTTCCTAGGTAAGTTTTGGCTGCAGCTTCGCAGATAGGAAAGGCAAACCCATACTGAGAACATGGCATCTATATCTGTGAGGACTAATCACTGGCTTTTCCAGGAGGAAAGGAACCCAGTGTAGTTGAATTGCCACCAGGACGCTGGTAGTCTTCTTGAGGAACTGTGTTCATTCTTTTCTTTCCAGGCGGCCACTGGCCACAGCCCAGATTTCTAACAACCACTCTAAGCAGAAAATTTGTGCCATCCCCTGAGATCCTTACCAGGGTTAAACCCCATGTACTGAGCAAGTTTCCTAAGGCCAGTGAATTCTTATTTATTCAGTTTTATGTCTGCCTCCTTGATTCAGTTCAGTTCAGTTGCTCGGTCGTGTCCAATTCTTTGCAACCCCATGAATTGCAGCATGCCAGGCCTCCCTGTCCATCACCAACTCCCGGAGTTCACTCAGACTCACGTCCATCGAGTCAGTGATGCCATCCAGCCATCTCATCCTCTGTCGTCCCCTTCTCCTCCTGCCTCCAATCCCTCTATTCCCAGCAGACTGCCCTGGCCCCTGCCAGCATGTGCTAGTCAGCCTCTGCAGTTCCTTGGAGGTGTAATCTTTCCTTCCTTATCAGGCCTAGCACAACCCCAGGGAGTTTCTGCTGGGAATTCATCTCATTATCACACTGGCATTCAGGAGAGCAGCAGGGGCTATTCCTTAGAGAGGCACGTGCTGCCATGTTGAGGCGAGTCTCTGCAGTGTCTTCCCACACAGGGAAGGGCTTGCTCCCTTTGTAGAGACAGGTAGGCCGAAACTTTTGTGGGTTCAAAGGAGTCTACAGAGCAAGAATCCTTGTGAGCCTCCACCTAGATGTCCTTGTCACTCATATCAGAGTCCTAAACTTTCCTAACTCTGCCCTTAGTGCTACAGACCTGGCTTGTTGAGTGTCCAAAGGTTTACCAAGCTCCTTGATTTTAACTAGCAAGTTCTGCACTTGCTTCTCATCTCCACTTCCACTGGCCTCTCCAAACCCGCAAAAAGCTTCTACGGAGAGGCCCTCAAGCTCTCGCATTTAGCCTTTAGAGTTTTAACAACCCTCAGCCTCTCATATCTCGGCAGAGCATTAATACAACCTCTAAACATCAACCATAGCCAATGCCCTTATTTGCATTTTAAACATCTGACACGTCAAGGATGTTCCCATTCACCAGGTGGCCAAGAGGGAAATTTTTAGCAATTGGGCTGCCACCTGTATACTGTATAAGGACTCTCTGTGTCCTACAGGTTACATGGTGTGAATGAACAACACCTCCACCCCACAAGATGTCAACATCCTAATCACCAGATCATGTAAATACACTTTCCTACATGGCAGAAAGGAATTTGCAAATGTGATAGAACTAAGAATCTTGGGACAGGGGATTAACCTGGATTATATATAGGTGGATCCAAAGTAATCACAAGTCTTTAAAACTGAAAGATGAAGACAAGAGAATCAGAGTCAGAGAGAGAGTTGAAGATGTTATGCTACCAGCTTTGAAGGTGGAGGAAACCTTTGCCGAATAATTAGAAAGGCAGAACATCTTTGCACACGCCATTTGCCCTTCAGCTGTGTAGACTGCCAGTCCGTAGGCTTAGTCCACAGGTTTAGTCCATAGTTAAGAGTTAAGTGAAAATATTCAAAATGACCAGAAATAGTATGCTTCCTACTAGCAAATTAAAAATACATGATATTAAAAAGAACATTTATTGAGGTTTTTTTTTAAGTATAAGGTTTAAAAAAATTAGGAAGAAGAAAAGCAGGTGTAGGCTAAAGTAAAAATTCCTGATTTTTTTCCAACACATGTCCCATGTGTAACATTTAGTCACAGTGGGTTACAAGTTTCTGCACAGAATGTGGTTTCTGGATATAACTCCACCCTTTCTTTTCTTCTTCTTCTGCTGCTGCTGCTGCTAAGTCGCATCAGTCATGTCCGACTCTGTGTGACTGCATAGACGGCAGCCCACCAGGCTCCCCCATCCCTGGGATTCTCCAGGCAAGAACACTGGAGTGGGTTGCCATTTCCTTCTCCAGTGCATGAAAGTGAGAAGTCAAAGTGAAGTCGCTCAGTCGTGTCCGACTCTTAGCAACCCCATGGACTGCAACCTACCAGGCTCCTCCGTCCATGGGATTTCCCATAATATCTAGATATTTAAAAGTAAAACCTGACTCAGTAGTCAGGCTTTGACTACATTGGACATGTACATATTTTGTTACTAGAAATAATGACAAAATTAGCCAAAATTATTATAGTTACATTTAATTTCATATCACTGAGTTATTTTAATAATAACCATAAAAAATGATATTTACCTGGAGGAAATACTTTTAAATGTTTGTTGCAGAGCCTAGCACTCAGAATACTCAATACATTTTAGATGATATTATTATTGTTGTTTTTGAAAGTAACAACTACCAATTACATGTAGATATTTCATAGTCAGGATAATCTGTACCCATAAAAGTAACTTCTGGGTCCTTCTGTGTCCTTGCCACATGTTCTCCGTCCACCTCTGACATCAGCTATGGAGGGTTACATGCCTGCTCTCCCACCTCATGCTATAAGTATTCCATCTCAAATGGGACTCTGCATTCAACATTTTGCACTATACTTTGAAGCTTATTTGTCTGGGCATGAGGAATACAGCCTGAACATGCAGGGCAGGTAGAGCTTATGAGGAAACCCTCAAATGATAGGGAGCAAGAACCACTGTCTTTCAGGAGGACAATTCTGGGTGGCATTCTGTTATCTGTTTAGGTAATCTCAGTAGAACTGTCCTCCTCACAATGCTCCCAGCAAACTACTCCTCCTCTCCTGACTCATGCCCAACTCCCTCACTCCTGCTTCCTAGGATCACCCCCTAAACAAACCACCTGCATCTAATTCCTTATCTCAGGCTCAGCTTTCAAGGCAACCCACATTAAGGCATTCCACTCTCTAGCTCTAGGTAATTTCCAGAAATATAAACTGGAACCACTTCAGATGGGTGGTCCCTGATGCAAAGCAAAATCAGATTATCCTTGTTTTACATTAAAAGATATTTTAAATGGAAGGAGAGAACATTTTCAGATAGGACATTTTATAAAAGAATGTTCATTATATTCTGGGAACCCCTAAAAAAGATGTTAGGAAATAATTATGCTTAAAATTAGGAGAGAAGAGACAAAACAGAGAGAAGCCAAGGCTTTCAGCAACCTGGATCATTATTCCCATATTCAGCATTGATGAGTCAGGTCATCACTGATCCCTGTTCAATTCTTTCTGTTGCAGGCCTTTAAGGGAATTTTCTATGTAACTTCTTGGATGTCTGATCAATTCAAGCCTGAGCTTTTTGGCTGAATGGGGTCCTGGCAAAGTTCCAAAAGCTGATGGACAATTTGTAGTGGCCATATCACAGGTATTTGACTGCATGTCCAATGATGTGGTGGTAATAGCCAGCATTCCTGAGAACATTTAAGTCCCTTAACAATTGTGAGTGACACAACAAAATTAGAGTATCATAAAGCCCTAAAGAGATCAACTGACCAATAAAAAATACTCAGATCTGTTCGACTAATTGCCTTGAGAGCATTGACCGTATAACATTTTATCCAACAGGTACATTTAGAACATTTACTATGATATAACAGTTAACAGCTACAGAGCAGTTTTACATGAATTGTTTTATAAACATCCCAACATAACCTATGCTGCTGCTGCTGCTGCTGCTGCTAAGTCGCTCCAGTCGTGTCCGACTCTTAGCGACCCCATAGACTGCAGCCTACCAGGCTCCTCCGTCCATGGGATTTTCCAGGCAAGAGTACTGGAGTGGGTTGCCATTTCCTTCTCCAAACATAACCTATAGGATGGGCATTATTCTCTCTACTTCACAGATGATGCAACTGAGACCCCAAAAAGTATTTAACATTAGGAAGGTGCTCCATGCACATTGATGAATGAACGACATACCTGACATCAGATCAAATATTCTAATTCTCAATTCTCTGCTCTTTCCCCTACTTCCTGCTATCTAGTTAGACAGAACCAAGTACCGCCTCTAACAGGAAATGCCAGTGAAAAGTCCTTGTTCTCTGCCTTAAAGACTCATACTCTCATTGTGGAGCAAAAACAAGTGCCATACATAATGGAGTCAATAGACTCTCTGTCACAAAGTTTACAGAGAGAGCGATGAATGCCAGCTTATTAGGGGAGGTTAGGGGAGGCTCTCTAGACAGGAATAGGAGTGAAGCTGCGTCTTGAAGGATGTTGAGGATTTTCATGGGGCAAAATCATTACAACCAGTTAGGAGGACGTTGAGGAGATAACAGCTTTGGATTTCAAAAGCCTAACAGGTATTGGTTTTTTATTAACTATTTAATATTCCTTAATGTGCTTTCAGTTTTATTTACTACAGTGGGTAGATCAGCTGGTAAAGAATCCACCTGCCAGGCAGAAGACCCCACTTCAATTCCTGGGTCGGCAAGTTCCCCCAGAAAAGGGATAGACTACCCACTCCAGTAATCTTGGGCTTCCCTGGTGGCTCAGATGGTTAAGAATCCACCTGCAATGTGGGAGACCTGGGTTGGGAAGATCCCTGGGTTGGAAGGATCCCCTGGAGAAGGGAACAACTATCCACTCTATTACTCTAGCCTAAAGAATTCCATGGACAGAGGAGCCTGGCAGACTACAGTCCATGGGGTCGCAAAGAGTCAGACACAACTGAGCGACTTCCACTTAAAGTTTTTATGAACTATACATATCTTAAGTTCTTTACTTAAATCACTTCTCAGTTATCAAGGGATCAATTAGCTCAGTTTCATGATTTCCAACCTTTTTGAGCCTGTGGCCCAAGAATCTTACATGGAAGCCAAATACTATATAAAGAGGAGCTATTTTGGTAGAAGAAGGTTGGATATAGGTGATTAAAGACCAATGTAAAGGAGGTTGTTCACACAAGGCAAGGCCTACCAGCCACCATTCTGCTATGTTAGACAAGATACACATATCAGTTTATGTCAAGCTATGTAAAGAGAAACTACCTCATTAATTTAGCTGAGAAAATAAGATATAAGGACCTGGTTTGATGGTGTTGGAGTACTGAAAGGCAAAAGGGAATCCAAGGTAACACAAAAGAGGGTAACTTCTCTCCCTTAGGGCTCAGGAAACAAAGGGAGAAGGTGGGAGTGTTTAAAGCCTCTGCTGTTGGAAGAAGCACCCCACGGAGCTGGTACTCAGACCTCAGGGGAGGGGACTCTGCTCTGACGATCCTAGTACCTCTGATGTGGGATGATGAGGCAAGTTCCGGGGGAGCCAATGACAAAGTTGGGGACTGGAACAAACTTCCATTGAGAGGATGAAGGGCGATTGCTGGGGTGATACTGGTGGTACCAACAAAAAAAAAGACAGAAGGACCAAGTCCCCCTTTCCTGCTCCTGCCTTCCAGTCTCCTCTAGTGTCTCCTGTTGGTGGGACTCAACAGGAGCCAGCTGGTGGAGAAAAAAAGTGGTGTGCAGAGTCCCAGCCCCAGCTTCATAGAGCCAAGAGTCAAAGGGTAGAGCTGAGAAACAGATTCATAACAAATATGATGACAAGAAGGATTGGACAAGGTAACAAAGGTGGATCTGCCCTGAAGTTTTATGGCTGTTGGAGAAATAATTCAGAGTTTATGTCCCACAGATTGCAGACCAGGTGTTCTATCTTATCTCTGAAGAACAAGGTATTGTACATTCAACCGAGCACGAAGCTTAAGTTAGTAGGCACAATTATTGACAGAAACATACTAGGGCAATGGGATGAAGGACCAACATAGAGCCTCAAATTCTGAAATATCTCACTTTTCCATATTTCCTGGCTCAGAAGTTAGTAATAAGTAGTGATTTATTCTCTTCTTTACATATATTCTTTCTCTTCAGACAGCTTTATTTTCTGCAATTTACATGCGTAAGGATGGACAAATTAGTGATACAGCCACTAACTGCAAGTCTATTAAATGTGTGTACCATTTTCCCCATCTGTGAAATTGGGATGATTAATCCACAGAAATGAGGGTTCTCATTAGTGATTATCATTCATTCATCCAACAAATGTATTTTAACAACTACCCTATGCCAGATATTGTTTCAGGGCCAGAGGTTAAAACACTGAATGAAGTAGAAAAAGCACCCCTAACAGTTAGGAACCGGAATATCTCTAAGGAATGGAAAGTCCACTCCAGTGACTACCAAAGAGTGTTCCATGATTTTCACTTAAGAAATCACAAGCGAGACAGCCAGAACTGTAGGATGTGCTGTGAAGCCATCAGGGACCCAGTTTCCTTCCACCATTCTGGTCAGCTCCTCATCAGGCTGGTTTAGTATGCCTGCTTGCTGTTTCATGATCATGATCACGCTGTCAGGAATTGTATCTACATTCCAGTCAAGCAGGAGGAACGGAGAAGGATGTGGCAATGCCTGTGTTAGAAAAGTGAAGGCTTCCCAGAAATCTCGAACAGACTTCTGCTCATGTCATTGACCAGAGCTATAGCTGGCTGTAACAGCGTCACTGCTAGCTGTAAACCAATGTCAGGGTGAACATTTTTGCTGGACATATTTCCACACCAAATAAAACTGGAAATCTGCTGGTAAAAGAGAAAGGGCACTGGGTCATTCTCTAGCAGTGTCCACCACAGCCCCTGCGTCATGGAGCTTATATTCCAGTTTAGTGGATTGTATCACTAGGGTTTTGCAGTTGTAACCACTGGAGTCAACCGAAGAGGAATTTGTTCGAAGGATGTGGACCAGCTCACAGAATCGAAGGGACATTGGAGAGTCATGTCATAGAAAGACAGGAAGCAGGACACCCTCTGAGTGGTCTTGTTTGGTGACAGGGGTTTGATAAACGAACCCCAACCGCAAAAGATGTGATGCAAAATCTTACAAGAGGACTCCAAGTGCTGGCTTGAGTCCTAGCACCCCTGCCACATCTGCACACAATGGGAGAGGTGGTTCCCCAAAAGAGAATCAGGGAGCACTCACCAGGAAAAGGGGTCAGGGAGCTGAGCAGGTCAATGGCTCCAGGATATTGACCAAGAGACTGATATTAACCAAGAGACAGTTCAAAGGATTTCAGTTTTCCAGATAACAAATTCTCAAGTGCTATTAAGCACTGTAAAATTCTTAATACTGTACCTTGATCTTAAAACCACATTTGCTCCTATTCTTTAATACCTCAGGAAAATCTAATTTTCACTTTTCTAAACTGAATCAGAGCTGCAAAAAAAAAAAAAAAAAGCTTGCAGTAAAAGGAAAACAGACAGCAGAAGATTTGCTATCTTTTGGTAACATTTTATAGAAAGATTCTCCTGAATGTAGGTTAGGGAGCTATTAAAAAATTAAATAAGGGAAGAGCATCACTACTGCTATTTGACTTGAAGATGTTCACAGCAAGACAACATAAAATCAGAATTTTATAGTGTTGCCTGAAAATAACACCATACCTTAAACTAGAAGCTCATAGGCAGATCAGGCCATTAAGGACTATTACCCATGTTATTACTGCTAAAATATTTATATATTATAATTTTGTAATAAGGTATTTCCAAAGAAAATAATGTTGGCTTAGAGTGCATCTATTAGTAAAGCCATTCCAGCATAGTGTTGTTTGAAAATCTCTGCAGAAGCAAAAGCCAAAAACATCAAACAATTGTTAGAAGTTTGGATTTTGCCCCTCTAAATGCCTTTTTCCTGAACTTTGAAAACTGTTACAGCAAATGAAGACCTAGAAAATAAAGCACAAGTGTGAAATTTGTTAAAAATAAGAAAATTTATATAGGTCAAAGTGCCACTGTTATTCACATTCTTTTTCTATGGTAAAATTATTTCAACTTTGAATCAGTTTTGAAGTCTTCCTTCAGTTCAGTTCAGTCACTCAGTCGTGTCCGACTCTTTGCAACCCCATTTATCACAGCACGCCAGGCCTCCCTGTCCATCACCAACTCCCGGAGTTCACTCAAACTCACATCATTCAAGTCGGTAATGCCATCCAGCCATCTCATCCTCTGTCGTCCCCTTCTCCTCCTGCCCCCAATCCCTCCCAGCATCAGAGTCTTTTCCAATGAGTCAGCTCTTTGCATGAGGTGGCCAAAGTATTGGAGTTTCAGCTTTAGCATCATTCCTTCCAAAGAAATCCCAGGACTGATCTCCTTTAGGATGAACTGGTTGGATCTCCTTGCAGTCCAAGGGACTCTGAAGAGTCTTCTCCAACACC
>NW_011494649.1:3165932-3166226 GCF_000754665.1 Bison bison bison | reverse complement strand
AGTGATGGGGCCAGATGCCATGATCTTCGTTTTCTGAATGTTGAGTTTTAAGCCAACTTTTTCACTCTCTTTTTCACTTTCATCAAGAGGCTTTTTAGTTCCTCTTCACTTTCTGCCATAAGGGTGGTATCAATCTGCATATCTGAGGTTATTGATATTTCTCCCAGAAATCTTGATTCCAGCTTATGCTTCTTCCAGCCCAGCATTTCTCATGATGTACTCTGCATATAAGTTAAATAAGCAGGGTGACAATATACAGCCTTGACGTACTCCTTTTCCTATTTGGAACCAGTC
>NW_011494649.1:3161187-3165832 GCF_000754665.1 Bison bison bison | reverse complement strand
CTGCCTTTTCTAAATCCAGCTTGAACATCTGGATGTTCAGGTTCACATATTGCTGAAGCCTGGTTTGGAGAATTTTGAGCATTACCTTACTAGCATGTGAGATTAGTGCAATTGTGCAGTAGTTTGAGCATTCTTTGGCATTGCCTTTCTTTGGGATTGGAGCGAAAACGGACCTTTTCCAGTTCTGTGGCCACTGCTGAGTTTTCCAAATTTTCTGGCATATTGAGTGCAGCACTTTCACAGCACCATCTTCCAGGATTTGAAATAGCTCAACTGGAATTCCATCACCTCCACTAGCTTTGTTCATAGTGATCATTAGGTGACTCAAAAATATTTATTGAACTTGCCTAGTAGGGCTCCTATGTCCATGGAATTTTCCAGGCAAGAATACTGGAGTGAGTAGCCATTTCCTTCTCCATGGGATCTTCCTGACCCAGGGATTGAACCTGAGTCTCCTGTGTCTCCTATATTGTAGGCAGAGTCTTTATCTGCTGAGCCATCAGGGAAGGCTTAGTAGGGCAGACACTACTTGTTTATTTGATAGTCATTCTCCTTTTGATCCTTCCTAATACAATCCCATCTTTTTCAAGATATCAATGTGTTCTGCTAAAATAGTAATCTGCCAGACTCAATTGCAACTAGGTGTTACCATGTGATCAGGTCTAGACATTAAGAAGGAAAAGGGAAGAATTTGTTTTTTAAAAAGAGGAGAGAATCTCCTGGTGAAGAAAATGACAACCCACTTCAGTATTCTTGCCAGGGAAATCCCATGGACAGAGGAGCCTGGTGGGGCTACAGTCCATGGGGTTGCAAAAGAGTGAGGCATGACTTAGCAACTAAAGCAACACAATAACACAGTCACTCTATTAGAAAAAAGAAGTGAGTCATTTGGCAGTATCTTTGACTTCTCTGTATGGAATGAAGATGCAATTCCTGAAACAATGGCAGCCATTTTGCAACCAAGAGGATACAGCGATAAAGAAAAAGACATGTAACACTGAGATGTGAATATATTATGGAGATACCATACAAGCCCAGGACTGCCTATCTTCAGCCTTTATCCTGTATGACAAAGATAAACCTCTATTTCATTTGGGTATTGCAATCAGGTTCAGTTATTTGCAGTCAGGTGTATTACTAGGATATATGTACTATGTATCTAGCACTGTATTGGACTCAGGAAATACAGCAGTAAGCAAGATGTGGTCCTTAGACTCAGATAACATTATTTAATGAGACAAACATTAAGTAAATAATAACAAAATGATTTAATGGCATCTGCTATGAAGTAAGTGCTGAGTTAGCTATATTAGCCCAAGTAAAGATGGTGGCCAAATATCTTTTTATTAATAAGGAAATGATATATAAACTGAGACTTGGGTAAATAGGAGTTAACTGAGTGGAAACAGTTGAAAAGAGATTTTCAAGGAGGAGAATGGTCCTCATGAATGAAATATGGAAAGTGAAAAAGACATGAGGCTGGAGTAGTCAGACAAGAAAGTACAGGGTCTTTGGCCATGATAAGAATTTTAGACCTTAAGGGCAATGGAAAGTCATTGGTAGATGTGAAGTGATCAGATCTGAGTTGTGAAGGGATCAGCCTGGCTGCAGTATGAAGGAATAGGAGGGGAGCTAGAGTGCATGTGGAGAGTGAAAAGCTTATTGATGTTGTCCAGATCAGTTGTCTGCAAACTGCTTACAATGGTCTTCTTTTATAAATAAAATTTTAATGGAACTCAGCTACATTTATGTGTAGCCTATGGCTGCTTTGTGCTACAATGGCAGAGTTGAGCAGTTGCCATGGACAATGTATGGTCAATATAGGCAAAAATATTAACTATCTGTCCCTTTTCAAAACAAATATATCAACCCCTTCTTTGGAAAAGAGAAGATAGTGGCTTAGACTAGTTTTTCAGGGATGTAGGAAACTGGACAGATCTGAGCTATATTTGAGATATGTTGATGGGTAAAATTTGGAAGCTGAAGGAAATAAAGAGGGGAAAATGACTTTAAACATAAGCACATAATAACAGAGAAAGAAGTTCAGGAGGGTTAAATCCAAGTGTTCTGTCTTGGAAATCTTGAGTTTAAATATCTAAGAAAGGGAGATATTATTGCCATGGTCCCTCTCTTATTAGAATATGTAAATCCTATGTTATCGAAGCTTTCCTTGTGTTCTATGTTGTAATCAGATTTTCTTGGTAAGAATCATACTCTTGATTGTTTCATATAGAAAGTCTTCCCAAATATAATTCAGATCAGTTAATTTACATTTAAAAAATCAAGCAAAAGTTAAAAGAAATTGAGACAAATAGATTATAATAAAAGTTGTTCTGATATTTTGAGAAAAGATATTTGCTCCTTCAGTTCAGTTCAGTCGCTCAATTGTGTCTGACTCTTTGCGACCCCATGAACCGCAGCACGCCAGGCCACCCTGTCCATCACCAACTCCTGGAATTTACTCAAACTCGTGTCCAGTAATCAGTTCAGTTCAGTTCAGTTTCTCAGTCATGTCCAACTCTGAGACCCCGTGGACTGCAGCACACCAGGCTTTCCTGTCCATCACCAACTCCTAGAGTTTATTCAAACTCATGTCCATTGAGTCGGTGTTGCCATCCAGCCATTTCTTCCTCTGTTGTCCTTTTCCTCCTGTCTTCAATATTTCCAAGCATCAGAGTCTTTTCCAACAAGTCAGTTCTTCATATCAGGTGGCCAAAGCTTTGGAGCTTCAGCTTCAGCATCAGTACTTCCAATGAATATTCAGGACTGATTTCCTTTGGAGGGACTCTCAAGACTCTTCTCCAAACAACAGTTCAAAAGAATCAATCGTTCGGCATTCAGCTTTCTTTACAGTCCAACTCTCACATCCATACATGACTACTGGAAAAACCATAGTTTTGACTAGATGGACCTTTGTTGGCAAAGGTTGATGATAGCTTTTCTTCCAAGGAACAAGCATCTTTTAATTTCATGGCTGCACAGTCACCATCTGCAGTGATTTTGGAGCCCCAAAAAATAAAGTGTGTCACCGTTTCCATTATTTCCCCATCTATTTTCCATAAAGTGATGGGACCACATGCCATGATCTTTGTTTTCTGAATGCTGAGTTTAAGCCAACTTCTTCACTCTCCTCTTTCACTTTCATCAAGAGGCTTTTTAGTTCCTCTTCACTTTCTGCCATAAAGGTGGTGTCATCTGCATATCTGAGGTTATTGATATTTCTCCTGGTGATCTTGATTCCAGCTTGTGCTTTTGCCAGCCCAGCGTTTCTCACGATGTACTTTGCATAGAAGTTAAATAAGCAGGGTGACAATATACAGCCTTGATGTACTCCTTTTCCTATTTGGAACCAGTCTGTTTTTCCATGTCCAGTTCTAACTGTTTCTTCCTGACCTGCATATAGGTTTCTCAAGAGGCAGGTCTGGTGCTCTGGTATTCCTATCTATAAAAATTAAGAATTTTCCACAGTTTGTTGTGATCCACACAAAGGCTTTGACATAGTCAGTAAATCAGAAGTAGATGTTTTTCTGGAACTTTCTTGCTTTTTTGATGATCCAGCGGATGTTGGCAATTTGATCTCTGGTTCCTCTGCCTTTGCTAAATCGAGCTTGAACATCTGGAAGTTCATGGTTGACGTACTGTTGAAGCCTGGCTTGGAGAATTTTGAGCATTACTTTGCTAGCGTGTGAGATGAGTACAATTGTATGGTAGTTTGAGCATTCTTTGGCACTGCCTTTCTTTGGGATTGGAATGAAAACTAACCTTTTCCAGTCCTGTGGCCACTGCTGAGTTTTCCAAATTTGCTGGCATATTGAATGCAGCACTTTCACAGCATCATCTTTTAGGATTTTAAATAACTTAGCTGGAATTCCGTTACCTTCACTAAGCTTTATTAGTAATGATGCTTTCTAAGGGCCACCTAACTTCACACTGTAGTATGTCTGGCTCTAGGTGAGTGATCACACCATCATGGTTATCTGGGTCATGAAAATCTTTTATGTATAGTTCTTCTGTGTATTCTTGCCACCTCTTCTTAATAGCTTCTGTTAGGTCCATACCATTTCTGTCCTATACTGTGCCCATCCTTGCATGAAATATTCCCTTGGCATCTCTAATTTTCTTGAAGAGATCTCTAGGCTTTCCCATTCTATTGTTTTCCTCTATTTCTTTGCACTGATCATTGAGGAAGGCTTTCTTATCTCACCTTGCTATTCTTTGGAACTCTATATTCAAATGGGTATATCTTTCCTGTTCTCCTTTGACTCACTTCTCTTTTTTTCTTTGTTATTTGTAAGACCTCCTCAGACAACCATTTTGCCTTTTTGCATTTCTTTTTCTTGGGGATGGTCTTGATCACTGCCTCCTGTACAATGTCATGAACCTCCATCCATAGTTCCTCAGGCACTCTGTCTATCAGATGTAATCTCCTGAATCTATTTGTCACTTCCACTGTATAATCATAATGGATTTGATTTAGATCATATCTCAATGGTCTAGTGGTTTTCCCTACTTTCCTCAATGTAAGTCCAAATTTGGCAATAAGGAGTTCATGATCTGAGCCACAGTCAGCTCCTGGTCTTGTTTTTGCTGACTGTATAGAGCTTCTCCATCTTTGGCTGCAAAGAATATAATCAATCTGATTTCG
>NW_011494649.1:3149256-3160841 GCF_000754665.1 Bison bison bison | reverse complement strand
CATCCAAGTACTGCATTTCAGACTCTTTTGTTGACCATGATGGCTACTCCATTTTTTTAAGGGATTCCTGCCCACAGTAGTAGATATAATGGTCATCTGAGTTAAATTCGCCCATTCCAGTCCATTTTAGTTCGCTGATTCCTAGAATGTCGACGTTCACTCTTGCTATCTCCTGTTTGACCACTTCCAATTTGCCTTGATTCATGGACCTAACATTCCAGGTTCCTATGCAACATTGTTCTTTACAACATCGGACCTTGCTCCTTTTACCAGTCCCATCCACAACTGGGTATTGTTTTTGCTTTGGCTCCATTCCTTCATTCTTTCTGGAGTTATTTCTCCAGTAGCATATTGGGCACCTACCAACCTGGGGAGTTCCTCTTTCAGTATCCTATAATTTTGCCTTTTCATACTGATGGGATTCTCAAGGCAAGAATACTGAAGTGGTTTGCCATTCCCTTCTCCAGTGGACCACATTCTGTCAGGCCTCTTCACCATGACCCGCCCATCTTGGGTGGCCCCATGGGCATGGCTTAGTTTCATTGAGTTAGACAATGCTGTGGTCCGTGTGATTAGATTGACTAGTTTTCTGTGATAATGGTTTGTGTGTCTGCCCTCTGATGCCTCTCGCAACACCTACTGTCTTACTCGGGTTTCTCTTACCTTGGACGTGGGGTATCTCTTCACGGCTGCTCCAGCAAAATGCAGCCACTGCGCCTTACCTCACAACCACCCCTCCTGACGCTGAACGTGGAGTAGCTCCTCTCGGCCCTAGGAAGGTCTTCCCAAGGGAAGGTCCTACAAAATTCAGTCCCATCAATGTCAGCTTCTTGCCTCAACTGCCAGGCACTGGGGAAGCTGGAGGAACTTTCCTTCAAGATTTCCTGATGTGGCACAGCTTCTCCTGTGCCTGGCAGTTGAGGCAAGAAACTGATGTTGATGGGTCATGCTCAGTAAATCTTTAATCCAGTTATCTGTTGATGGTTGGTGCTGTGTTCCCTCCCTGTTTTTTGACCTGAGGCCAAACTATGGTGGAGGTAACGAAGATAAGGGTGACCTCCTTCCAAAGGTCCCATGCATGCACTGCTACTCTGAGTGCCCCCAACCCTGTAGCAGGCCACTGCCGACCCATGCCTCTGCCGAACACTCCTGAACACTCACAGGCAAGTCTGGGTCAGTCACATTTGGGGTCACTGCTCCTTTCTCCTGGGTCCTGGTGCACACAAGGTTTTGTTTGTGTCCTCCAAGAGTCTGTTTCCCCAGTCCAATATAAGTTCTGTCAGTTCTGTGGTGGGGTTAATGGCGACCTCCTCCAAGAGGGCTTATGTCATACCCAGGTCTGCTGTACCAAGAGCCCCTGCACCTGTGGCAGCCCACTGCTGACCCTTACCTCCACAGGAGACACTCCAACACAGTTCTAGCTCAGTCTCTGTGGGGTGTCTGGCAGTAATTCTGTCCAGTAGCTATTTTCAAGACTTATTTTTCATACAATCACATATCTCCCAGAACTTTCATGCAATTAAATACTATCATACTAATCTCACAAAAATAAGAAAATAATGGATCTGGTACAGGTAAGGTGTGATTTGTTGGAAACCAGCAAGGACTTTTGGGGAGATCTGATTATACCAATTTTCTGTACCCTTCTAAATAGAACAATTGTATTTCTCTGTCAAAGTATGGGAAACAAGACTTGACAACAGGGAAAAAAAAGTTACTAATTGTGAAAATAATAAAAAAAAAAACTTCTCAGAAATATGGCTGTCATATATTTTTATGCCAGATCCTAAGGCATGGGAATCACCCAAATTTCCACTCAGTTCCTCAAGCACAGAAGGGAAAATAATCAACTGTTATGGGAAATGGTGGGGCCCAACATCTGAAATAAAACACCTTGGTGCTGTTCTTTGAATTTTCAGATGTGTTTGGCAATATGTATATGCAGTATGCTTGATGAGATCTTGTACTGAGACTGTTAGAGGGGAAAAAGACTAAGTCTTCCAAAATGTAAAATTCAGGATACTATTTGACGTGCACTCTTTTACTTAGAATGCCTTTGCAGCTGTTGCACTAGTTTGGCGAGCTGCAAAAATCTCTTGAGTACTACCTCACAATTTTTCATTGTTGTGCAATTGCTCTCTACCCCAACAAATGGGTTTTTTGGCAAAACATGCTGGAAGTTTTCCTCGTACCTCAAGGATGAGACTATTTCTTTTGAAATGCACACATTGAGAGGTGGGGAAGAAAACATCCAAGATGCAGAATTTATGGGTTTAATGAAATGTGAAAATTGAAAAAGAGAAACATCCCTTCTGAAGATGGCTTTAACTCATTAGCAAACTGGGTTAATTATAAACTATTAAAGTCAGACAGATCCCTCTAAATGTGATGAAAATTTCTCTTTTTAATTACTATTTTTAAGCAGAGTAGTTGTTTTGTGTTTGGCCGGGTTTGGGGTTGGCTTTTTGTTTATTTGGGACTTTTTAAAATTTTGGTGCTGTCTTCCCTGGATGAAGCAAGGCATTCCCAGCCAAACAGTGTTGAGCTAATGCTCAGAAAGCAGAGTTTCCTCCTTCCCTCCTGAATCCACCTGCTCGTGACCATAAGCCCAGCTCCAGGCAGGAAGGTGTTTAGAGCAGCAACTGGAGCAGAAGAGACATTGGAATGGTCACACTGAGCTGGTTTTGATTCTCTAATCATTTCGTTCACATTGGCTTTCTTTAGGAAGCCTGTAAAATGTTGTTTTTTTTAAATTGGTGTCTAATTAACAGACAATACTATTCATCTTTCAGAAGGTACTCTGTATTTTGAGAGTTTATACAATCACGTAACCAATCCTGCAATCAAGGTAGAGAATACTTTCATCATCTTAAAAAGATCCTTCATGCTCCTTTGCAATCAATCCCTAGTCCTACCCTAGCCCCTGGGAACCAAAGATCTAATTTGTATTTCTGCCTTTTCCAGAATGTCACATATTGATAAATGGAATCATTCAATTTGAAACCTTTTGAGTCTGACTTCTTTTACTTATCAAATTGCTTTTAAATTCAATAATGTTGGGCTTTCCTGGTGGTCCAGTAGTTAAGAATCTGCCTTGCAATGCAAGGGACACTGATCACATTCCTGGTTGGGGAAGATCCTACATGCCACGGGAGCAACTAAGCCCGTGTGTCACAACTATTGAGCCCTCATCTTGGAGCCTGGGAACAGCCACTACAGGGCCCACCAGCCACAACTACTGGAGCCCATGTGCCCTTAGGGTCTGTGCTCCACGACAAGAGAAGCCACCACACCGAGAAGCCTGCACCCTGCAACTAGAGAAAACGTGTGCAGCAATGGAGACCCAGCACAGTCAAAAATAATAAAAAATACATAGTTCAGTAATGTTGTGTGTATTATCAGTTCCTTCCTCATTATTACTGAATAATATTCCATTATAATTATAAGACTGTACCAAAATTCATTTACCCGTACAGTAGTTGGCTGTTTGGTTGTTTTTAGCTTGGGTTATTATGAATAAAACTGTTTTAAAAAGAGAAAAGGTTTCTCTGTGGATCTATACGAAACTGTCAAACTCTTCCCCTAAGAGGCTGTACATTTTGTGTTTCTACCAGCGTATGCACGAGAGTTCCAGTTACTCAGTACCTTCACCAGCATTTTGCATTTTCAGTTTGTCGTTATTGGAGCCATTATAACAGATGTGCAGTGGTATCACACTGTGCTTCTAAACTACATTTCTCCACCCACTAATGATACTGCCACCTAATGACACTGACATCTTTTCATGCGCTTATTTGCTGTGTGTACCTCTTCTTTGATGATGTATCTCCTCAAACCTTTTGCCCACAGTAATGGTTTGTTGGTTTCCTTGAGTTTTGAGAGCCCTGTGTATTCTGGTTACCAGTCCTCTACCTGTCCCGCGGTTTGTCCTTTTTCTCTCCTCATGATGTCATTTTAAGAACAGAAGTTTTAAATTTTGATAAAATCTAGTTTATCAACTTTTTAAATGGATTTTTTGGTGTCCCTTTCTAAGAAATCTTTGCCTAAGTGAGTGTCATGGAGAATTTTCCCCTGTGTTTTATTCTAGAGATTTTATAGTTTTAAGCTTAAATTTAGGTTTTTGATCCATTTCTAGGCAACATTTGAATAAAATATGAGGCACTATCAATATGGATGACGTATTTTACAAATGGATGTTCAAATATCCCAGCACCATTCACCGAAAATGCCATCCTTTCTATTGTATTGCCTTGGCATATTTGCTGAAAATCAGTTAATATTTATGTCTGTTTCTGTGCTGTCTACTCTACTCTCTATAGGCTTTACATGCCTATCCTTTTGCCAATACCATGCTGTCCTGGTTACTGTAGCTTTATGCTGCTTCTGCTGCTGCTAAGTCGCTTCAGTCGTGTCCGACTCTGTGCGACCCCAGACTTGCCTTCTCTGACTGTAACTTTATAGTAAGTCTTAAAATCAGGTACAGTTAGTCCCTCACTTTTTTTCTTTTTCAAAATTGTTTTGGCTATTGTAGATCCTTTGCCCTTCCATATAATTTTTAGGATCAGTTGATTACTTTCCACAAAAAGTCTCCTGGGATTTTGATTGGAATTATACTTAGCTTGGAGAAGGCAATGGCAACCCACTCCAGTACTCTTGCCTGGAAAATCCCATGGACGAAGGCGCCTGGTAGGCTGCAGTCCATGGGGTCACTAAGAGTCGACCACAACTGAGCGACTTCACTTTCACTTTCATGCATTGGAGAAGGAAATGGCAACCCACTCCAGTGTTCTTGCCTGGAGAATCCCAGGGATAGGGAGCCTGGTGGGCTGCCGTCTATGGGGCCACACCGAGTTGGACGCGACTGAAGCGACTTAGCAGTAGCAGCATACTTAGCTTATGTAACAATTTGGGAGAAATTGACATTTTGACAAAACTGAGTTTTCTGATCCATACGACAGCACTTTATTTAGATTTTTATTATTTTTGTCATCAATGATTTTTAGGCTTTAGCTACAAATTTTGCACGTATTTTGTTAGGTTTGTCTTTTTAAATTTATTTTTATTGGAGTATAATTTCTCTACAATGTTGTGTTAGTTTCTGCCGTATAACAATGAGAATCAGCTATATGTATACATATATCCCCTCCTTGAGCCTGCCTCCCACCCTTCTAGGTCATCATAGAGCACTGAGCTGAACTCCCTGTGCTACACGGCAGCTTCCCACTAACCATCTATTTCACACATGGTAGTGTATACATGCCAACGCTTCTCTCTCAGTCCATCCCACTTTCTCCTTCCCCCACTGTATTCACAAGTCTATTCTCTATGTCTGCTGTTAGGTTTAAGTATTCTCTGTACTAGATGTTATTTTAAATGTACTTATTTCACATGTAAATTGAATGTACTTTCAAAAAATTTCTGTTTCCAATTGTTCCTTCCTAGTGTATAGAAATACAGCTGAGTTTTTAAATGTATTGCTCTTGTATCCTGAGAATTCACTAAATTTGCTTATAAGATCTAATAGCTTTTAATTAGATTCTTTGGGATCTTTTATGTATACAATCATGTCATCTGAGAGTATAAACAGTGTTAATTTTTCCTTTCCAAAACACACATCTTTTATTTACTTTTCTTGCCTTATTATACTTTTTTAGAACTCCAGTGCAATGGAAATTCTTTCTTGTTTCTGATCTTAGTGGGAAGATCTAAAAGTTAATCACCATTAAGTGTTTTTTTTTTTTTTTTGTAGATTTCTTTGGTAGATGTATTCTATCAGGCTGGGGCATTCCCTTCTATTCCCAGATTGCTAAGAGTTTATTTATTTATTTATTTGATGAATAGATCTTGAATTTTATCAATCTTATTTACATCTATTGAAATGATAATAAGATTTTTCTCTTTTAGACTGTCCATGTAACGAATTACATTGATTTTTCAAATGTTGGACCAGCCTTACCTTTGTGGGATAAACCTCAGTTGATTAGGTTTTATTAGTCTTTTTCTATATTGCTGGACTCAACTTGTGACTACTTTGTTAAGGTCTTTCAGATGTGTGTGTTTGTGAGGAATATTGGAGCACTATCAAGATAATGCTGGTTTCACAAATGTGTTGAGAAGTATTAGCTCCTCTCCAACTTTCCAGAAGACTTTTGAGCAGAATATGTTAAGTAGTATTCACCAGTACAGTAATCTGACTTGGAGGATTTTTTGGGGGGCCGGGGGGAGGGTTAACTGTAGAGTCAATTTATTTTACAGATACAGGATTATTCCCATTCATTTATTTTTTTGTTGAGTTTTTTTTCTTTTTTTCCTGCTATTTGTATTTTTCAAAGTTTTTTTTTTTTTTTAAAGCATGTTCAGCTTTAACACATGGACTAAAGAAGATTGATTATTCTGTCTCACTGGAAAAACTTCTTTGAGAAATCTGAGCTTTTTAAAAAAAAACACCCCAGGGTTAGTATGTATGTCAAAGAAGATAAAGACTAAAAGTCACTGCATCATAACCTGTCAACACAAGCCCCTTCTCTTCTGTTTAAGATGGTTCTGGCTGAAACTTACAACTTACTTGGCCTGAAACAAATATGATTAGAACAACTCCTACTTCCTAGATGAATTAATTAAACAATAATGGATCAACATTTTGCTTGTCTGCTTCATACAAAGCACTTCGTAGCATACAAAGCAAAGAAGCCACCACCAGGGAGTTGCAATCTATCCAGGTAATCAACTGGAAATATTCATAACACTACATATGATCAAGCACAAATTTCTCTTGAAATGCTGAAGAAGAAGAAAGAAGCATATTAGAAATTTTATTTTAAAAGGTGAGTTCTGAACTGGATTTTCAAAGAATGGACAAATATTGGCAAGAAATAACAGGGATGATGTTTCTGGTAGGCAGAGGGACACAGATTGAACTATCATTTTCAGGTCTTCAGCAAAAGATGACGTTAGAAAAGTGCAAGGAGTGAATTGCTGCAGAGAGATTCTAGGCCAATAGTCTAAGGAAGAGAACCAACATTACATGGCTAAATTTCCAGGCCAATTCTTTGAGGTCATTCTTCTCAGTTTCCTGATGAAAGTATTAACATAGCATTTAAACAACTTTCCTGCAGTCACCCATGTCAGTGGTAACTTGCTGTCTGAACTCAGATCTAAGATCAGAACCAGACTTCTCCCACTGCATCATATATTTTGCAAGCAAAAGAAGTTCAGCAATGCCCAGCCAGAGGTTCTCCACTGCAGTGTTAGCATCTACTCTGAAGTGAATTGCAAGCAATTTGTTGCTAGTAATATGCATTCATCCACTCATTCAATAAATACACATTGAATTCTTTGCTGTTTGCCAGCACTGTGTTAAGTTGCCACAGATACAGCAAACAAACATTCACCCTACCATCATGAAGTTTATTTTCTAGTGATGAAAATAAGCACTGAATAAGTCAATATATGTATGCTTGAGACCTGTTTAGAAAGAAGAACATCACGGTGCAGAAGCATTAAAAAGGGTATGTATCTGACAAGAATATACAATGCAGAAAAGAAAGTCTCTTCAGCAAGTGGTGTTAGGAAAGCTGGACATCCGTATGTAAATCAATAAAGTTAGAATACTCCCTTACATCATGCACAAAAATAAACTCAAAATGGCTTAAAGACTTACATATAAGACATGATACCATAAAACTCCTAGAAGAGAACCTAGGCAAAACAATTCTCTGACATAAATTGTAGCAATGCTTACCTAGATCAGTCTCTCAAGGCAATAGAAATAGAAGCAAAAATAAACAAGTGGGACCCAATCAAACTAAAAAGCTTTTGCATAGCAAAGAAAACCATAAACAAAAAGAAAGCACAACCTATGAACTGGGGAAAATATTTACAATTGATACAACCAACAAGAGATTACTTTTCAAAATATACAAACAGTTCATACAATTCAATAACATAAAACCAAATTAATCCAATCAATAAAAGGGCAGAAGACCTCAAAAGACATTTCTCCAAAGAAGACAAAAAAGATAATGACAGGCACATGAAAAGATGCTCAACATCTCTAATTGTTAAAGAAATGCAAATCAAGTTTACAATGAGGTTATCACCTCACACCAGTCAGGATGGCCATCATTAAAAAGTCTATAAATAACAAATGTTGGAGACAGTGTAGAGAAAAGAGAATCCTACAGTGTTGGTGGGAATATAAATTGGCACAGTCACTGTGGAAAACAGTATAGAGATTCCTTAAAAAACTAAAAATAGAGATGCCATATGATCCAGCAATCCCATTCCTGGGCATACAACCAGGCAAAACTCGAGTTCAAACAGATACATGCACCCATGTTCATAGCAGCAGTATACACAATAGCCAAGACACTGAAGCAACCTAAATGTCCATCAGTAGATAAATGGAAAAAAATGTGGTATATATATATGCAATGAAATATTACCCAGCCATAAAAAAAGAAAGACAGAATGTCATTTGCATCGACATGAATGGACCTAGAGATTATCATACTAAGAGAAGTGCTAATTCTGCCAACTATGCCTAGGAGATCCAACCAGTCCATTCTGAAGGAGAGCAGCCCTGGGATTTCTCTGGAAGAAATGATGCTAAAGCTGAAACTCCAGTACTTTGGCCACCTCATGCGAAGAGTTGACTCACTGGAAAAGACCTGATGCTGGGAGGGATCAGGGGCAGGAGGAGAAGGGGACGACAGAGGATGAGATGGCTGGATGGCATCACTGACTCGATGGATGTGAGTCTGAGTGAACTCCAGGAGATGGTGATGGACAGGGAGGCCTGACATGCTGTGATTCATGGGGTCGCAAAGAGTCAGACACAACTGAGCGACTGAACTGAACTGAATTGATGCCAATAGTCTTGCTGTTTCTCACTGTTCACTGAACCCAGGGTAGGCAAGGCATAAGAAGGGAACCTGGAGGAAAACTCAAGGAGTCCTAGGAACTGCAAACACATCTATTCTCTCCTGATTGGCATGACAGCCATAACAGCAGACACGATGCATTCTCTCCTCTTGTTGTTGACCCAGCAGACACAGCCGTAGCACACCCATACCACCTTACCACCAAAATTCAACAATAATGCAGCCATAACAGAGCCCCAAAGGCTTTTTCAGATGGAGCTTATATGTGCTTACAGAATAAAAGTAGACTGTAATCAGGCAAGTACCTTGTGACATGCATGCACAGTACTATAAGAGATTTCAGCTGTTACATAGTCATTATTTACAAAACATAAAAGATAGGACACTGAAAGATGAACTCACCAGGTTGGTCGGTGCCCAATATGCTACTGGAGAAGAGTGGAGAAATAACTCCAGAAAGAATGAAGAGATGGAGCCAAAGCAAAAACAACACCCAGTTGTGGATGTGACTGGTGATGGACTAAAGTTCAATGCTGTAAAGAGCAACATTGCATAGGAACCTGGAATGTTAGGTCCATGGATCAAGGCAAATTGGAAGTGGTCAACAGGAGATGGCAAGAGTGAACATTAACATTTTAGGAATCGGGGAACTAAAATGGATTGGAATGGATGAATTTAACTCAGATGACCATTCTATCTACTACTGTGAGAATCCCTTAGAAGGAATGGAGTAGCCATCATAGTCAACAAGAGAGTCTGACGTGAAGTACTTGGATGCAATCTCAAAAATGACAGAATGATCTGTGTTTGTTTCCAAGGCAAACCATTCATCATCACAGTAATCCAAGTCTATGCCCTGACCAGTAATGCTGAAGAAGTTGAAGTTGAACCTACAAGACTTTCTAGAACTAATACCCCCCCCCCAAAAAAATGTCCTTTTCATTATAGGGGACTGAAATACAAAAGTAGGAAGTCAAGAAATACCTGGAGTAACAGGCAAATTTAGCCTTGGAATACAGAATGAAGCAGGGCAGAGGCTAATAGAGTTTTGCTAAGAGAATGCACTGGTCATAGCAAACACCCTCTTCAACAACACAAGAGAAGACCCTACACATGGACATCACCAGATGGTCAACACCAAAATCAGATTGATTATATTCTTTGCAGCCATGATGGAGAAGCTCTATACAGTCAGCAAAAACAAGACAGGGAGCTGACTGTGGCTCAGATCATGAACTCCTTATTGCCAAATTTGGACTTAAATTGAAGAAAGTAGGGAAAACTGCTAGACCATTGAGGTATGACCTAAATCAAATTCCTTACAATTATACAGTGGAAGTGACAAATAGATTCAAGGGATTACATCTGATAGAGTGCCTGAAGAACTATGGACAGAGGTTTGTGACATTGTACAGGAGGCAGTTATCAAGACCATCCCCAAGAAAAAGAAATGCAAAAAGGCAAAATGGTTGTCTGAGGAGGCCTTACAAATAGCTGAGAAAAGAAAACTAAGGCAAAGAAGAAAAGGAAAGATATACCCATTTGAATGCAGTGTTCCAAAGAATAGCAAGGAGAGATGAGAAAGCCTTTCTCAATGATCAGTGCAAAGAAATAGAGGAAAACAATAGAAAGGGAAAGGCTATAGATCTTTTCAAGAAAATTAGAGATGCCAGGGGAACATTTCATACAAAGATGGGCTCGATAAAGGCCAGAAATGGTATGGGCCTAACAGAAGCAGAAGATATTAAGAAAAGATGGCAAGAATACACAGAAGCACTATACAAAAAAGATCTTCATGACCAAGATAATCACAATGGTGTGACCACTCACCTAGAGCCAGACATCCTGGAATGTGAAGTTAAATGGGCATTAGGAAGCATCACTGCGAACAAAGCTAGTGGAGGTGATGGAATTCCAGTTGAGTTATTTCAAATCCTGAAAGATGATGCTGTGAAAGTGCTGCACTCAATATGCCAGCAAAATTGGAAAACTCAGCAGTGGCCACAGGACTGAAAAAGATTAGTTTTCATTCCAATCCCACCGAAAGACAATGCCCAAGAATACTCAAACTACCATACAATTGCACTTATCTCACACACTAGCAAAGTGATGCTCAAAATTCTCCAAGCCAGGCTTCAACAGTATGTCAACTGTGAAGTTCCAGGTGTTCAAGCTGGTTTTAGAAAAGGCAGAGGAACCAGAGATCAAATTACCAACATCTGCTGGATCATCGAAAAAGCAAGAGAGTTCCAGAAAAACATCTACTTTTGCTTTATCAACTATGCCAAAGCCTTTGACTGTGTGGATCACAATAAACTGTGGAAAATTCTGAAAGAGATGGGAATACCAGACCACCTGACCTGCCTTTTGAGAAATCTGTACGCAGGTCAGAAAGTAACAGTTAGAACTGGACATGGAACAACAAACTGGTTCCAAATAGGAAAAGGAGTACATCAAGGCTGTATATTGTCACCCTGCTTATTTAACTTCTATGCAGAGTACATCATGAGAAATGCTGGGCTTGAAGAAGCACAAGCTGGAATTAAGATTGCCGGGAGAAATATCAATCACCTCAGATATGCAGATGACACCACCCTTATGGCAGAAAGTGAAGAGGAACTAAAAAGCCTCTTGATGAAAGTGAAAGTGGAGAGTGAAAAAGTTGGCTTAAAGCTCAGCATTCAGAAAACTAAGATCATGGCA
>NW_011494649.1:3142306-3149156 GCF_000754665.1 Bison bison bison | reverse complement strand
CTCCTTGGAAGGAAAGTTATGACCAACCTAGATAGCATATTCAAAAGCAGAGACATTACTTTGCCAACAAAGGTCTGTCTAGTCAAGGCTATGGTTTTTCCTGTGGTCATGTATGGATGTGAGAGTTGGACTGTGAAGAAGGCTGAGCACTGAAGAATTGATGCTTTTGAACTGTGGTGTTGGAGAAGACGCTTGAGAGTCCCTTGGACTGCAAGAAAATCCAATTAGTTCATCCTAAAGGAAATTGGTCGTGAATATTCATTGGAAGGAATGATGCTAAAGCTGAAACTCCAATACTTTGGCCACCTGATGCGAAGAACTGACTCATTGGAAAAGACCCTGATGCTGGGAAAGATTGAAGGCTAGAGGAGAAGGGGACAACAGAGGATGAGATGATTGGATGGCATCACCCACTCAATGGACATGAGTTTGAGTAATTCTGGGTGTTGTTGATGAACAGGGAAGCCTGGCATACTGCATTCTATGAGGTGGCAAAGAGTCGGACACGACTGAGCAACTGAACTGAACTAAACAAAACATAGAGCAAGAGAGCATGGGGCGAGAGAGGTTGACAACACCATCTTGGCTAATTTGCTCTTTCCTTATAAGAAGTAAGTCAGATAAACACAAGTATCATATAATATCACTTTTATGTGGAATCTAAAAAAATGATACAAATGACCTTATCTATAAAACGGAAATAGACTCACAGACATAGAAAACAAACTTATGATTACCAAAGGGGCAAGGTGGGGATAAATTAGGAGTTTGGGATTAACCTATATGCACTATTGTATATAAAATAGATTTTAAAAAGGACCTACTGTGTAGCACAGGGAACTATATTCAATATCCTTTAATAAACTGTAATGGAAAAGAATTGGAGAAAGAGTATATATACATATGTATATATGGTAGTTCAGCTGGTAAAGAATCTGCCTGCAGTGCAGGAGACCCTGCTTTGATTCCTGGGTTGGGAAGATCCCCTGGAGAATGGATAGGCTACCCACTCCAGTATTTTTGAGTTTCCCTGGTGGTTAAGACAGTAAAGAATCTGCCTACAATGTGGGATACCGAGGTTCTGTCGCTGGGTTGGGAAGATCACCTAGAGAAGGGCATGGCCCACCCCAGTATTCTTGCCTGGAGAATCCCACAGACAGAGGAACCTGGCAGGCTACAGTCCTCCATGGGGTCACAAAGAGTTGGACACAACTAAGCAACTAAGCACGCACGCACACATATATGACTGAATCACTTTGCTGTACACCAGAAACTAATACAACATTATACTAATTATACTTCAATTTAAAAAGGAGGCCTTTGTAAAGAAGTTACAGTTAAGCTGAAATTTGCAGTAATTAGCTAACTGTGTGTGTGTGACTGTGTGTGTGTTGGGGAAGGCGCTGTTTCAGCAGCAGAAGGAACAATAATAAAACATCATACCTTATGTCTTGGGAAATTGTTGTAGCATTTTTAGCAAAGGAATAACACATCAAGTTCTTCAGATATAGATTCTTAAAAATTCATTCTGATCGCTTGGTGGAGAATAGACCATAGGGGCAGCATGCCAGAGATCACTGAGAGAAGGACTGCAGTATTAGGAAGAGAGAAGAGGGTGGCAAAGATCAGCCTTCCTTGAGAGCTAGTTTGAACTAGACATGGAACTTGACAGAAAGAAAGGAACCAAGGACAAGTCCCAGATTGGTGACATTTACAACAAGACCGCTGGTAGTGTGCCGTTTACCTAAATTAGGAAAATTCAAAAAGAATAAATGCAGGATTATGGGAACGTGGTAGGCAGATGATAAGCTCAGTTGAGGAAAGTTGAATTGGATGTGTAGTAGTTAAGAGTATGGCCCATGAAGTCAAACTATCTATCCCAGCACTACCATTACAGCTGTATGACCACAATAAGTTATTCATCCTCTCTGGATCTCAGTTTCTTCATCTATAAAATGGTGCTAATGATAGTACCTCCTTCATACAATTATTATTAAGATTAAAATTAGTTGCACATGTAGAGCTCTGTTTTAGTACATCTGGGCTTTATTTGGAACTATTATGTGACTTTGAGATGTTAAAACAGCTGAGTGTATTGCTTCAAATGTCAGGAAAAGAATAGGGTCATTGTAGGATGGAGCTTCCTTGTGTTTGAGTGGGGGACGTGTAACTAAGTTGGAGTACTTATTAATAAATAGGCAGTGCAAGAACCTCTTGCCCTGGGGCATTGAGGGACTGGTAATGTTTGAGAAGAAAATGACTCCCTCCAAGGTCCCTGAATAATCACAACAAAAAAGCTTCCATGCCAACCTCAGGCAGATATGTAGCATCAGTGAGAAATAAATCTTTAAGTCAGTATTTCAGGACTATCTGTTATTACAGCATAACCTAGTCTGTACTGACTGACACATCAATGAGCTATTTTATTATGAAAATGACATGCAAACATTGAGAAGCTGTGGGTCTAAGTAAAAGATTTTATATGTTTAAAGTAAATTTATATTCTGCACATTACTTCCTCTGGAGATGGGTTTCCTTCTAAGTATGGGTCTAGACTGTACTTTGCAATCTAAAGAAAAAGCTGCTTGCACTGTTTAAAATAGCCAAGATGTGGAAGCAAAATAAGTGTCCATTGACAAATGAATGAGTAAAGATGTGATATATATACAATAGAATATTATTCAGCCATAAAAAGGAATGTAATAATGCCATTTGCAGCAAAATAAATGGACAGAGATTATTACACTAAGTGAAGTCAGACAGACAAATATATGATATCGCTTATATGTGAAATCTTAAAAAATGTTATAAATGAACTTATTTACAAAACAGAAATAGACTCACAGATTTAGAAAACAAACTTATGGTTACCAAAGGGGAAGTGGAGGAGGGATAAATTAGGAGTTTGGGATTAATATATACACATTACTATATATGCAATGGATAAACAACAAGAATATATACACATTACTATATATACAGTGGATAAACAAGGACTTCTTATATAGCACAAGGAACTATATTCAATATCTTATAAGAACCAATAATGGAAAAGAGTCTTGAAAATAATATATTTATAGTAGGTATACATATATCTATATGGCTGAATCACTTTGCTATAGACCTGAAACTAATGCAGCGTTGTAAATAGACTATATTTCAGTAAAAAAAAAAAAAAAAGTTTTCAAATAAAATCAAGAAGCTATTTGTCTTACAGTGACATGTAGGCTTGTGACTGAGGAGTTGCTAGTAGAACATTAGAAGCTGAGACCATGGGAAAAACACGTCGGCCCGATTTTTCCTTCATAATGGGAAAAGCATGAAGAGAAGCTTGATGAGGTTTGGTGCAATTCAACTTACCTCATGTTTAAAACTACTCAACACAAACTTTGAGAAATTAGAAAAGAGGAAACTGTTCTTTTCTCTATGATTCAGAAGATAGAAACATAAGGAAAACATAAGGAAACATAAACTCTTTGTGTGTGTTGCTCAAAGCGGGACAGTTGGGTTCTGCTATGGTTTCCTTGAAGGCAGAGCTCCAGCTGTGGTAGGCACTGAGGTCTCTCCTGTTAGCAGAGGACGTTCCCACTCAGTCGCCCCAGGAAAAAGGAGATCCAGGGACTGAGAGTGATAACAGGGAAGGCAGACCTTAAGTTGGGGATGAGGGGGAAACTCCTTCTTAGGGCTTTACTCTCAGGTGTGGAGACCCGAATATCCAGACTGCATGGGAGTGAAGGCAGCTGGCATCCTTGGCAGGGTAGCTGGCCGGCAGCTGGTTGGAAAAGAAACCCTACAGCCAAGGAATCATTAAGTAAGACATCCCCAAATGATGGTGGGCTGCAATAGATGGCTCCAAGAGCCTCTATATTTAATAAAATTTCTTTGCTTTCATTTCCTATTTCTTGGGCTTCTAGTAAAAGTTGTGGTTAACATCAAAACCTGGTTTCCCATAAATCCCACTACTGGGCATATACCCTGAGAAAACCATAATTCAAAAGACACATGTACCCCAGTGTTCATTGCAGTCCTACTTAAAATAGCCAGGACAAGGAAGCAACCTAAATATCCACGTATAGGTGAATGAATAAAGAAGTTGTGGTACATATACACAATAGAATATTACTCAACCTTAAAAAGGAACAAATTTGAGTCAGTTGAACCAAGGTAGATGAAACTAGAGCCTGTTATACAGAGTGAAGCAAGTGAGGAAGAGAAAACAATATCATCTATTAACAATATCATCTATGGAATCTAGGAAAATGATATTGGTGAACCTACTTTCAGGGAAGGAATGGAGGCACAGACATGGAGAACAGACTTGTCGACACAACAGGGAAGGCGATGGTGGGACGAACTGAGAGAAGAGCATTGAAACATTTACATTAACCATATGTCAAGTGGATAGCTAGTGGGGAGTTGATAACACAAGGAGCTCAACCCAGTGGTCTGTGACAACCTAGAGGGGTAGGTTGGGTGGGGTGGGAGGGACATTCAAGAGAGAAGGGTGTATGTCCACTTATGGCTGATCCACATTGCCATACAGTGGGAACCAACACAACATTGTGAAACAATTATCCTCCAATTAAAAGAAAAAAAAAAAAAAAAAAAACAGAAATACTGGTTTCTAGTGTAACTGGGAGGAATTAAGTAAAAGGTCTGTGTCAGTGCTTCATCTGGTAATAAAGGAGTAACTCACCTTGAAGTCAGCATGGCAGGGGTGGCATCAATCCGTGTCCAGGACAGGGATAAACGGGTTGCAACTGAAGGACAGCAGAGGACAAGCAGAGGGCTGGGAGCCCATGTAAAGCACTCCTGAAGACCCCCTGGAAGAAATTAGAAGGAACCTGAGAAGGGCAACCTGCCCTCACGCAGGTGGAGACTATCAATCAGGAGGCACTAGGTTAAACCATGACCCCATTTACACTGGTGAGGCCAGAGGGATATGGGTTACAAACATAATCCAGAGAGTATACCTCCTCGGGACCAGAGGCTCTGTGGGAGTTTGTCTGCCAAGTGGAAATTGCTGGCACATGTATCAGGTGAAAAACATTTGAGACGTTCTCTTCTAGGCAATGGGGAACCTCTGTGGGCTTTCACGCAGAGAAATGAGGAGATGAAAAGAAGATTTTGAATTTTTATAATTTTTGAGTATCATCAGAGTGAACAAAGGCTTGTTTTTCAATAACTATCCTGTTAAGAAAGTTATAAATATTGTAAGAGAAGTGTGTTTTCAGTGGAAACGAGACAGTAAATCAAGCTTGAAGCTTATGGGTTTAGTTAAGTGGAATGCAGGTGAAACAGAACCTCAATAAATCAGGAATTCCAACCTGAATGGAAGCAGTTTGTTAATTAAAACTCACAGCCCAGTATAAGATTTACACAATTCTTAAGTGACAGTATGGAAATACATCCTCTTCCCAAGAAACTCTGCTCTTCTTACTAAACAATAGGATAAATCATGATCCTTCTATAATACTTTTAGGATTGCCAGTCTTTCCCATGAAGTCTGCAAATGGCCTGGACATGCTCATGTCACTTCAGGAACAAAATCCACAGCTATAATTTGCTCAGTTTTCAACTTTGAAGCAGCAATCACACAAATCTCAAATTGTAGATGTTGAGCAAAAAAAGATGAAAGGGGGACTGAGGAGACTGAAGAAAAGAGTGGAATGCAGTTTTCTGTGGAGCAAGTGTGCCCAAGGGTGAAATAACTGAGGGCAAAAAAACAAGTCATCCATACTAAAACTAGAAGTGAAATGAAGAAAACATCTGATGCAAAAGCCAGTATGCTTACAGTGGAATTGCCTTATATCCGTGTTTAACTGATTGAAGTTCAACCACATGCAATAAAGGAAACCACATAGATAAAGGGAAAGAGGGAGAAACAACTTACGTAGGTACAGCTGATTTTGCACACTCTTCCAGCTCAATGAACCATGCTCTGCAGTGAGACCAAGAAGGGCAACAGGAGTCTGGTTTTTCCTGAGCTTGTACGTGTCTCTCACTGTGGGTGCATCTGTGTCAGTCGTTCAGTCATGTCCAACTCTTTTGCGATCCCATGGACCGTAGCCTGCTAGACTCCTCTGTCCATGGAATTCTTCAAGCAAGAATACTGGAATGGGTTTCCATTCCTTTCTCCAGGGGATCTTCCCAACCCAGGTATCAAACCCGGGTCTCCTTCATTGCAGGCAGATTCGAAATGAAGAAATGAAATGAACTCAGTGTGCATCTGACTGCACAGAATATGAATCTAGGCTTTAAAGATATGTATTTTTTAAAACAACATAGTTCTTATATTCAAGCCAACTACTTCACCAGATGCCCAATGCGATGGAGGTCAAGGACGTGGAGGAAAAAGGGAAATCCTATTAGTGGATTAAATAAAAGATGTATGTTAGTCTCTGTATTGGATAGGATGCAGGCATATGAGCAGAACCACCATCTGTGAGACAGAATAAGGAACATAAGCATTAGACCTTATACAATTATGGAAGCTGGTAAAAGGTTTATGGAAAGCTGTTGTCCAGGCATCGGGAAACGGGTCTGAAGTTGCTGTAGGTCAGGAAGACTGGCAGTGAGAAGGAAAACTGGATGTGAAGTGAGGGAGGGCAAGGATAATCTGGAACCTACAAGGGTAAACAGGAACCCAAAGAACAAGATGGAACCTGTTATCTATCTCTTACCATCTCTAGACTTGAGGCTGGGGATCCGTAGAAGCAGGTGGTGCCTTTCACTGTGGATCATTTGGTCCAGGACTGAGGGAAGCTAATGGAGATCTGGGTGAAGTTGAAGGGGCCACAGGCCCAGCTGCAGCCCCACTGCCAACAAGAGTAGAGGTAGACAGAAACAG
>NW_011494649.1:3131106-3142206 GCF_000754665.1 Bison bison bison | reverse complement strand
GCCAACAAGATTAGATGTAGACAGCAGCAGCAAGCATAATCTGCTATGGCAACCAGGGCCTCAACTCACCCTCACAAGCATCATGGCTGCCATCTCTCATCTGCCTTTCAAATCACATGCAAGGCAATCACAATGGCCAACCCTAATCCAGAAGCAGACGTGGATGGCAATTCCAGGAAAAGCAGTTTCCATTTAGCAGAACTGATGCACTGGGAAGCCGCTATCGTCTCCAACACTAAGCTTCTAAGGAATTTCCAAGGATGATGCTGATGAAATGCTTACCTTGCCTGCCGTCTTTAGACATACCCCTCGTTAAGATGTAACTCCACTAATCAGAGTGACGTGCACTAACGTTATCAGTGGGAAATCTGCTGTGCACTTCAGCTACAACATTATGGCTGGGACACGCTTCCCCTCTCTTCTTTCATTAAGGCAATTATGGTCTCCCTCCTGAGAATACAATTGAATCTACAATATGACGTTATCATCATTCTTCCCAGAGAGCCTCAGTGTTTGAAAAGTTATTTTTAAATATAAACTTTTTTCCATATGTGTTGTGCTTTTTAAAACATAACTTGAAAAGCTCTTATTTGTTGCCATTGATCTGCCAACCTGACATTTGTTACACACAAAAAAACTCTGTTTAAGCCCGAGTAACACTAAGAACTATACCTTTCCTTTTTCTTTTTGTTTCCCAAAGTGTTTGTATTGGTAAAACTTCCAATATTCATAACTCTGAGACTTGATACTTTTCTGGAAAACGATTCCATTATGGAAAAAGGTTATGGCACTTTATTCCCCTTAAGCCATGATTTACACAAGTATATGCTCCATCCCAGTAATTTCTCAGAGTGCCCAAGAGCTTAGTGATAGCTGAATTCTGAGTAAGCCATTAGCCTGGATGACCATTAACTAATAACTGCTATTATATGCTCTTTAATGATATGGTGAACTCATCAAGGTCAGGGCCATGCCTCATCCATATTTGTATTCAAACCACCTGGCATGTACCAAGCACTCAATAAATATTTATCAAAAGGCTTAATAGTTTTTTTGTGGGATTTTAAATGTTTGTCTGTAAAAGCCTGACTCTGGATGAAAGACTGAGATCCAGAACTTCAAATTCTAAGTGAATATAGAAAACACACTTGAGATCAGTGACAAAGAAAGAGAGTTATTCTCAATCTCTTTGCCCTTATTCATTTCCACCAAAAACTGTTTCTTGGTTATATACTATATATCAAGCCTTGCATCGACTATAGAAAAATCAAAATAAATGAGACAGAGGCCTCACACTCAAGTATTTCACAGTCTCATCTGGCCTAAAGACACAGAGGCAAATAATTAACTGTATGCAGGGTGATTGCTTTAAACAGAGATGTGTACAGAGAGCAAGAAGGGAGCAAATATATTTTCTAATTAAAATCTTAAACTACCCCCAAAAAGGTGGATGGAGTTCCAGGACTGACTGAGAGGTGCATCAACGGTATGGTTCCATTTTTCACTTCCAAAATTCAAATGCCCAATCTGAGGGCAGGGGGGGTTTACTAGACTCCACACCTCCTTACAGCTCAGGTCCACCCACAGTTTAAGGAAATTAGCGCTTATTAACATACCTGAGCCTGTAAAACCAGAATAGTCACTTGGATATGGTGTTCCAAACAGAACTCAGGAGGTAGGCATTCATTCCAGTGAAGTGTTTCTCAGATGCACACAGTGGAGTATTGTATAACTACAGTGAATCTTTAAGAATTGAATTTGTGTCTCTTGTTATTCACTTATTTGCCTAGTCCCTACAGAGCACCTGCCAGGACTGATGGATTCCTGATTGGTTACCAGGCATGAAGCTGAGGACCAGTGATGGCTAATGTCAAGGAGCTTGAGTCAGATGACAAATAAGTTCAAAAGAATATGACAATGTCTAAGCAGATAATAACGGCACAATATTAAAAACAAAACAAACAAACAAAAACCTCAGGGAGAGTTTGGTAGACCTTCAGAAAGGAGATATTTCTACTGAATCTTGGAGACTAACTAGCAGTCAGCCCACCAAAAGCAAACCCTTCCACAGACAACTGGTAAGATTTCACCAAGCGTAATTTCAGGTAGCACTTTTAATGACTTAGTAATCGTCCTCTTTAGGTACTGATTGACCCTACAGGTAGCCAGAGAAGCAAATTCTCCAGTTCCACTACGAAGTTTCTCTGGAATTTTGTGTGGTTCCAAAAGAATTGGGACCAAGCAAGACATCCAAATACATATACTGAATCACTGTGTTAACTGACTAAATATATAAAAAGTGAAACCATAGCTAAGAGAATATGAGCAGGTCAGGTCTGACCTACCTTCAAACACCATTCTTATTTCTCTAGTAGCAAAAGATCAGCCTCCCCAAGAACATACTTGGATCTACCAAATTAACAAGTATTTACTTGATGGCTAGCCTGTGTAAATTATCTAGGCTCTGTGAGCTTGATAAAAGAAATTTTTCAAATGACAGAAGTATCCATATTCTAGGGGGTAAGGACAGGCCTTCCACATGGCCTTTATAGGGCCAATAAAAGGGATGGTTCAGTTGCCAATTATGTTTCCCCCCCAACACAACTCATTCATTTATTTCTCTTATATGTCTTATTTCTGATTTTATGTTCTATGAGCCTTTTTTTATTTTACAGATTTTTTTCTAACTATCCTCTGGTTTGGAAATCCCAGAAACTCAGTAAGTACAATACGAGGAGCATTAACTCCTTAGACACCCCATTCTGTTATTTACCAATTTGTTTTCATTAAAATCTCCATTAACTTTTCCTTCATCAGCATATAAATCATAAATTGCAATCAATTGCTGAATAGAATAAAATCTTGCTTAGAACTGATTAAACAACTGAATAAATGATTTTGTGCTTCCTTTTTATTCTCTTAGTTCTAGACAACTGCTTTCTAATTATTTCACAGTTTAGTAACTTTTACCAAATGTAGGAAAAGTAACTGTTGTAAAAGTAAAAAGTTACAAAAGGCTAAGTTTCCAAATAAATAGATCAAACCCTGCAGTAGAGTCAACTCATTTATTTATACCTGGGTGCACATCTAGGCATGCTGCCGATGCTGCTGCTAAGTCACTTCAGTCGTGTCCGACTCTGTGTGACTCCATAGACGGCAGCCCACCGGGCTCCACCGTCCCTGGGATTCTCCAGGCAAAAACACTGGAGTGGGTTCCCATTTCCTTCTCCAATGCATGAAAGTGGAAAGTGAAAGTGAAGTCGCTCAGTCATGTCCGACTCTTAGCGACCCCATGAACTGCAGCCTACCAGGCTCCTCCGTCCCTGGGATTTTCCAGGCAAGAGTACTGGAGTGGGGTGCCATTGCCTTCTCCGCATCTAGGCATAACAAGACACATAATTGAGAGAGCAGCTAAATTAGGCAATGCGTAAAAGATTTGTTCAAAGTCCCATTTGAGACACATACATGTGGAAATCATAGAAGCTACTATTTGCATAACATATATCAAAAGTTGTGCAGCACAATAGAGAGTATATTGATTCCAGTAACTCCCCTAATAATAAAGGAGATGTATTTCAATTATTTGACCTTGTGGTCCGAGATCTCATTACCAGAGGTAAAAGTTCTAGAAATCTTAGGTATGTATTCCAGAATATTCTTTCCTTGTGTCAGAGAACTTCCTACCCTGAACTTTTAGCAACATGAAAAAGAATACTGGGCCCTTTTAGCCTTTTTGAGGGGGACCTTATGCTTGTTTTAGGAAAACTACTTAAATTGTGACAATAATAAAAAGTAAAGACCATAAATTTATTGAGCTATTATTATGTTCCAGGAACTTCATAGACATTGTTATTGTTAATCCTAACAACAGCTCTCCCACAGAGATATTAGTAATTATTCCAATTTTACAGTTGAGATAATTAAGGTCCAAAAAGCTTAAGGAATTTGCCAAAGACCCACAGCCACAGCACGTTAGAGCCAAAACTCAAGCACTGGTCTGTCTGACTTAAAAGCCCAAACTCCCAACACTTCTCCAAGCCATAGGGACTGATGTTTTACAACCCAGATACTACTTATCTCCAAGTGATGCCTGCAGTCTCCAAGAGCCTGAGGTCTCAGCCAGCCTGTGAGCTCTCTCTATGCTACCTACAAAAGATCTGGACCTGCCACAGTGCTCCTTCTTCTTCCTGGCTGACAGGGCCCAGCACTGAGGTTTTAGAGGGTCCAATTAAAAATACCTGCCTTCCCCACTCAGATTTAGAACTAATTAAGAAGACCGACTCAGGAATTGGTGAAGATAGGAAAGTCAGCTCTACTACCAAGGATTGCATGAGAGGACAGAACTAAGGAATGTAATCGGACAGGCTCACTCAAGCTCTCTGCACCCAGCGTCCCCTTCCCAGCCCCAGATGTCAGGACCCAAGGCCAAAGGGAGGCTTGGGACTACCGGGCAGATGTACTTACTGGGGGTGGCAGCCTTGGGCTGGTCCAGGGCAAAGAGGAGGAAGAAATCAAACCTCTCACGCTCTCAGCCTTTTAATAAATTAGTCATGGATCTGAGGCTGCGGTCCAGTATCAGGCTAGGCGCCCATTCTACACAAGGAGAGGTGAGCAAGGGGGCACAGAGGGCTGCTCCAGTGGACCGGCCTCCAGTGGAAATCTGAATGGTAGAGGAACCCAACTCCCACCTTGTAAGAACTTTCTTTAAACCCTTGCCAGGGGCTTGTGGCTTTGTGAAAAAATAAGTTTTCACAGGATTCTATTAAACTAAATATGATTATACTTGAAAAGAAGAAAAAAATCAAAAGAAAAATTTCCTATTGTTTCAAAGGTGAGTACTATCACTAGACACAGTCATGCATTAAGAAAGAAAGAGAAAATAATCTGCACCTACAAAGAATCTATCGTTTTGTTGGTGTTGGCAAGGGAGGAAGTGTGAGAGGAGAGGAAAAAATGCATGATCTGCATGGTGGTTGCGAGACTTATTTGCCCCTAGCTCCTACTCTCTACCCTCCTGCCCCTCACCCTATGCCCCCTGGAGCCTGCCCTCATGGGCTGCATCAACAGCCTCCTCCCTAGTTGGGAAAAGCTGGTGAAGAACACTGACAGGTGCTGGAGGACGGGTGCACAGGAAGATGTTTATATCTGCAGGGTGCCGTGGCTTGGCTGCATCCCTCTGCTGAAGGCCACAGCTTGTGTCCTGCAGTGCCTCTGACCTTCTGGAACCATCCCCTCACCAGCCCCTGCAGTCCTAGCGGTGCAACCAGAGGCCCGGGCACTGAGTCCCAATGCATTTCCCAGCTCCAACCGCAGCTTCAGAACTAGTCCCTTTACCAACACATTAGCCCACTTGATTGTGCAATCTCTTTCCTGCCCAAGACCCTGACAGATAAATACATTCATAATGAAAGCAGCAGCTCTTTGTAGCTTCCAAATCTTTTTTTAACCTTTTGAATCCAAGCTCGCCTGGACTCCTGCAGTGACCTCCTAAGTGATGGCTCACACCCACCGGTGCTCCCTCTCAACCCATTCTCCACCCACAAGACACTCCCTTCTGTTTAAAAACCCATCTTTGGCTTCCCATAGCACTCAGAATAAAATCCAGATATTCTTCAAAGTCTCAGAGACTGACCCTTCTTTGCCAGCCTGACCACATCCTTCAAGGAACAGGTTCCCTCCCACCTCAGGATCTTTTTTCAAATGCTGGAATCCTAGCTGCAAACTCTTTTTGCCTAGCTAGTGCCTACTGACCTCATCTTAAATATCCCTTCCTCAGAAAATTCTTCTCACCCTTCTCAACATCTCCCATCTTCTTCCGTGTAGGGATCTAGTTCTCATCCCTAACTAGATCAGGCCCACTTGCTATGTGCTCAGTTGCTCAGTCATGTGCAACTCTTTGTGAAAATCATAACTCTATGATTTTCCTTCCAGGCCCTTATACATTTTAAAACAATATGTATATGTGATTGGGTTTCCCAGGTAGTGCTAGTGGTAAAGAACCCGCCTGTCAGTGCAGGAGATGTAGGAGATGCAGGTTACATCTCTGAGTCAGTAAGATCCCCTGGAGAAGGGAATGGCTACCCACTCCAGTATTCTTGCCTGGAGAACCTCATGGACAGAGGAGCCTGGCAGGCTGCAGTTCCCATGGTTGCAAAGAGTTGGAGACGACTGAAGTGACTTAGCATGCACACACATATGTGTGGTTATTTTTCATGTCTCTTTCTAATTATAAGCTGGGCAAAGTCTGAAATTATTTTGATCACCATTTATAACCCCATGCTTCACACAGGTCTGACACACTCAGTGGATGTTTGTTGGATGAATGAATGATCTCACTTAAGTTCACATCCGCCTTGGTTGATACAAGTGAAAACAGGAGGACCCCATGTCAGGAGGCCTGAGTGCTAAGGCCTGGACCCAGCCCCTGCCTCCTTGAGTACAAAGACCCCGTTAATAACCCCAAAAGCCTCCAATGAATCACATTTAAAATAATGATCCTTGCTTCACAGGGCCGTTGTCCTGTGAGATCGTTATCCAGGCACAAGAGGCTTATGAACTGTAAAGTGTGATGCACATGTCCTTGTTAGTAGCCAGTTCTCCAAAGAGAAACTGGTGCTCAGAAGAGAACAAAGGGACACAGACACAGCACTAAACTTGTCCCCAGGAAGGGAAGGCGAGCAGGAGCGGGAGTACTGAGTTTCCTGGGGTGAAACCGGGTGACTTCAGTCCAGAAAGACTCCATGAAGTATAAAATACAAGCAGAGATTTGAACAAAGAGGGCTTGGTAATTATGTTCTTAGAAAGGGGAAGTTGCTGTCTGTGAGCGGTGAGGCAAGCGGTTGAGCCTGCCCAGAACTACAGAGTCAAAATATTTCCTCTCCACAAGTGAACATATGTCCCAACCGCATGTGCTGCGTTATGCCTTCCGTGAATTTAACTCTGTGTAGAGAGGAAAGGATATGGTTTTAGAAGAAAAATATGATGGGATGATATTTGGAGATTTTTCTGATTCTTCCTGTTTCCGATCCGCTTCATTTCCTAGTGGTGCTGGTTTAGTCACTCAGTCATATCCGACTCTCGTGACCCCTTGGACTGTAGCTCACCAGGCTCTCTGTCCATGGGATTTCCCAGGCAAGAATACTGGAGTGGGTTGCCATTTCCTACTCCAGGAGATCTTCCCAACCCAGGGATCAAACTTGCATCTCCTGCATCTCCTGCATTGGCAGGCAAGTTCTTTACCACTGAGCCACCAGGGAAGACCATTTTTTCCCTTATGTACCGAAATATCCTCACACTAAGCTTAGCACCCAATTTCCTCTTTTACCAGTAAAAGTTCTCAACTGCCATAATTCCCAGAAAATTATATATCAAATGGCCCAAGATCACACAAGAGAAATTAGGGTTTGAAACATATCCCTGAAACAAGTTCCTCAAGCGCAGACTCCCAGGTGGTGGTAGTGGTAAAGAATCTGCCTGCCAGTGCTGGAGATATAGGTTCCATCCCTGGGTCAGGAAGATTCCCTGAAAAAGGGAATAGGCTATAGTCCATGGGGCCACAAAGAATCAGACATGACTGAGCACATTCACGCACACAAGTCTTTCAATTAGTGTTGTTTAGTTGCTAAGTCATGTCCAACTCTTTTGCGACCCCAAGGAATGTAGCCCTCTGGGCTCCTCTGTCCATGGGCTCTCCCAGGCAAGAATACTGGAGTGGGTTGCCATTTCCTTCTCCATCATTTCCTAGTACCCCTAACTTTTTTTCACCCATTGGGTGAGCAGCATTATTCCCTGAGGGACAAGAAGATTCAGCCAAAAGCCAAAGCGTTTGCATTTTAGATGATTTGTTTTTTAAATTTATAAACCTAAGCCCCGAGTAAACTCAGGGCACAAGGCAAAAGATCAGAAAAATATATAATGATCTCCAAGTAAAGCTGAGGTGGGTGGGGGTTTGGAGGAGCAACGGAGATGGGGGCTGTAGGGAAGTTAAAATAATTCTGTTCCTAAGAAAGAGGCCTTGAACCCTGGGCCCATGCATAGTCCATCTTCTGCCACTTTCCTGAACCCAGATATCAGGATGCTGGGGTAGAGTTGAGGCACATGGCAATGCTACCAGCTCCAGACAGGTTCTGAGACCCCATGCCCTTCTTTCCAATGTAGACCCCAGAATTGTTGTAAGCCAGCCTGATGGGGGCAGAGGAAAGGCCTGCAGGAGCAGCTAAGCGGGAGCACCCAGGACAGGCTGAGAATGTCTCTCAGGTGCCCAAGAGCAGCGCATTCATGGCTGGTGGAGCGGCAGCAGTGACCCGAATGGACCCATACGAGCTCAGCTCGAAAGGAACAAGGACACCAGCCTGAATGCCTGGGGCGACAGCTGACAAAGGCCAAATGGCCCTTAGCTGCCAATACAACACACCCCAAAGTTTGCCCAGGGAAAGGGGCTGAGTCGTTAAGATTAAACTTCAGTGACTGGGTTATAGAAAAATGATGAGAGGTTATTTCTGTACACCTGAGTGAGTGGACTGAAAATCTAGCCCATTTAAGTAGTAACACAGAGGAATGTGGGTTAATTGTCAAAGGAGCTGGAGAAGTGTGGATTGGGAAGGCCCTGGTCTCCACCTCCCCTACACACACACACACACTCACATGCTCTTACTTTCAGAGGCATTTTTCTTTACATCATATTGATTTCATCTCCTCATTAAAACAAATTCACACAATAAGGACTTTACTGCGTCTCTTACTGAGCACAATCCCATCTTTCAACCTCCTTGAATTTCTCAGCCTGTAAATTATGGAGGTTTATCCCAATGGCCCTCAGAGCCTTCCCAGGTTGTCTTTCAAGTCAAATATATTTTTCATGGTAATAAGAAAACAACTCTAGATGTGTTTAACACAGCAGCCAAGGTGTACCCAAGGGGTGTAATTAGCACTTGCTACATTAGAAAGAAAAGGCAAGATATAATACAGTAGTGCTTTCCTAAAAGAAAATGGTAAGGGGAGAGAAATTGTTGCAAAATGGTCTTTCTTCCTGAGGTACTTGGAAGTGATACTTACTGTGGTTCTGTTAATTATAGGATGAAACAGGGTTACTTAGCATATGCCAGGCATCCACTCTCTCTGAGGGAGTAAAATAGGCTGCCTATGGACTGCTGGGGTCGTTTACAGGGGCCAGCACCACTGAGGGTTTCAAGATGCCTCGTCAGGTGTGCGGTAATGAAGACAACTGATGCTATTAGCAACACTTAACTTGTGCGGCGTGTGTGTGTCTGTATGGAGGTATTGTTTTCACTGTCATGAGTCCTGTCGGAGTGGGTGAAGAACTGGCTCTCTGCCTTTATAATAAAGCATTCCAGGCTCTCTGTGTTGTTTTGTTTTGTCTTGTTTCCCTTCTTCAAATTATGTTTTCAAAAGCGCTATGACTCATTTTCAAAACGTTTCCAGTTTTGCCGCATCGGCGGCCTCTTTCTATCACTTGCACCTTATTCTGGGATTTAAGTAATCATTCCCAAACATTGTGCTGTTTGTTCTAAAGTTTAATTTTCTCTTGGATGAAAGAATACTTTTGTTGAGCAGAAGTTTTAGAATGCCACCAAGAGATGTCATGGGTCATCTTGAATGCAAAACCTCAGATATTAGTTAAACCTCACACACATTTTAACAATTTTTTTAAAAAATCCAAGGCACTGGAGAATTTGGAGTGAGTTTCAGGAGAAAATGATTTTATTTGGTTGAAATTACATATTAATTTGTTGCAGCTGGGTGAAGGATAGGGCATTTTCTTTGCATCTTAAGAAATACAGTGAAAGCATTAAACAGAATGGATTAGGGCTTAATGCTCTAAATATTAAAAGACGTGCCATTTGGGTTTAAATCACTTCAAAGTCAAAGATGGTTCTAATGATGGAAGCCAGATTTTTGCCTTGGTTTTCAAGATGTCTTTAAAATGGAAGATGAATCCTAAAGGAAATTAACCCTGAATATTCACTGGAAGGACTGATGCTGAAGCTGAAGCTCCAATACCCTGGCCATCTGATGCACAGAGCCAGCTCATTGGAAAAGACTCTGATGTTGGGAAAGATTGAGGGCAGGAGGAGAAGGGGGTGACACAGGACAAAATGGTTGGATGGTATCACCGACTCAATGGACATGAGTTTGAGCAAACTCTAGGAGATAATGAAGGACAGGGAAGCCTGGCATGCTGAAGTCCACGGGGTCACAAAGAGTTGAACTCAACTGCGTGACTGAACAACAACCACCACCAAAACGGAAGGGGGAACCACAGAGAATCTCAACAAAGTTTAGAGAAAAAGGTGAGATGAATATAAAAATTCCCCTCAAACCACCTTGAGCTAAAAGATAAAGACTTAGGATTCTTTAAAGATGATACCACAATGTCACAAGTAAAATAATGTATAATAACTTAGATCTGAGGTCAGTTGAATTCTGTATTAACCATACCACACACTCTAGCACTTAGCAAGGTGTATAATATATTCAATAAAGGAAATAGTAAAAGTAATAAAAAAAATGTTAGGGAGAAATAAGTGAAAAAATAGTAAGTGCCAACATATCAAATCCTCCCATAATATTAACATACATATATCATTTCTTGAAATGAATGAACATTTTAGGAACAATTTGTTAATGTTTGGGGTTATTATTTCAACTCCTACTATCAGATATTTTGATCTTAAAAATTAAACTGAGATAGAAATAATACTGCCCAATCTTATCTCTCTATAATATTGATCAAAATTACAGTCAAAGTTAATAGGAAAAATTTTTGACATTTGAAAATCATCCAAGAAATTTCCCAGAAATCATCAAAATAACTAAGGTACCATTTTTCCTTGATTCTAAGAGTAAGTTTTCCCAAGACTTTAAGCTCTCTGATTAGGATATATCTGACAGTCAATGGTATTTTACAATGATAACTGACAGCATTTTTTTCTTCAGTTCAGTTCAGTCGCTCAGTCGTGTCCAACTCTTTGCAACCCCATGAATCGCAGCACACCAGGCCTCCCTGTCAATCACCAACTCCCGAAGTTCACTCAGACTCACGTCCATCGAGTCAGTGATGCCATCCAGCCATCTCATCCT
>NW_011494649.1:3121263-3131006 GCF_000754665.1 Bison bison bison | reverse complement strand
GTCTTTTCCAATAAGTCAACTCTTCGCATGAGGTGGCCAAAGTACTGGAGTTTCAGCTTTAGCATCATTCCTTCCAAAGAAATCCCAGGGCTGATCTCCTTTAGAATGGACTGGTTGGATCTCCTTGCAGTCCAAGGGACTCTCAAGAGTCTTCTCCAACACCACAGTTCAAAAGCATCAATTCTTTGGCGCTCAGCCTTCTTCACATTCCAACCCTCACATCCATACAAGACCACAGGAAAAACCATAGCCTTGACTAGACGAACCTTTGTTGGCAAAGTAATGTCTCTGCTTTTCAATATGCTATCTAGGTTGGTCTTAACTTTCCTTCCAAGGACTAAGCGTCTTTTAATTTCATGGCTGCAATCACAATCTGTAGTGATTTTGGAGCCCAGAAAAATAAAGTCTGACACTGTTTCCACTGTTTCCCCATCTATTTCCCATGAAGTGATGGGACTGGATGCCACGATCTTCGTTTTCTGAATGTTGAGCTTTAAGCCAACTTTTTCACTCTCCTCTTTCACTTTCATCAAGAGGCTTTTTAGTTCCTCTTCACTTTCTGCCATAAGGGTGGTGTCATCTGCATATCTGAGGTGATTGATATTTCTCCCGGGAATCTTGATTCCAGCTTGTGTTTCTTCCAGTCCAGCGTTTCTCATGATGTACTCTGCATATAAGTTTTTCTTAATAGTATGTAAAATAATAATGCATTTTGGAATTAATGGTGCATTACAATCTACAAAATGTGAGAGTTTGGGGGCATATTCTGGGGATTCTTATAGGCAAAGTGAGGGGGAAATTTTCCATTACTTTCTCAAAGTTCGTCCTCAGAATTCACCTTGGTTATCTAGAGTTACATGGCTTTCTAGAGCTGTACGACCAATTACCGTGGCCACCAGTCACATGTAGTCATTTAAATTTAAATTGATTAAAATAAAACTCAGTTCCTTAGTGGTGCTAGCCCAGGCTCAGGTACTCAATAGTCACAAATGACTTAGACCACATGGATTTGTAGGACATCTTCTTAATTGCAGAAAGCTCTTTTGGGCAATAGAACTATTGGGCAATGCCAGTCTTGAATGCTGACTTGATCTCATAAACTCTTCAGATTTGAGCAACAGTATAGAAAGCTCACAAAAATTATAATATCTGTCTCAAGGGTAGCATTTTACTATTTCATTTGGAAGTTTGTTTTACTTTATACAATAAATATTTAATATTCCATATTATGTCCATATTTGTATAGATTTCAAAATTATGTTGCTCATTTATGGCACTTATCATTATGTTGATAAGGCATAATTGTGCATTTATCAATGAAGTTGGTTATCTAAGGTATTGTATTTATAGAATCTTGTTAAACATGAGGATCAAGAAATTTTTGTAGTTAGGTATAAATGGGAGAAGAGGAAAGATATTGTGAAAAAAGTGAAAGTGAAGTCGCTCAGTCGTGTCCGACTCTTTGGGACCCCATAGACTGTAACCTGCCAGGCTCCTCCGTCCATGGGATTTTCCAGGCAAGAATATTGGAGTGGGTTGCCATTTCCTTCTCCAGGGGATATTCCCCACCCAGGGATCGAACTCAGGTCTCCCGCACCGCAGGAAGACTCTTTACTGTCTGAGCTACCAGGGAGCCCCAAGATATTGTGAGTAGGCCCCAAATATGCCAGGTACTGTGGGGCTTCCCTGGTGGCTCAATGGTAAAGAATCCTCCTGCCAATGCAGGAGACACAGGTTTGATCCCTGAATCAAAAATATCTCCTGGAAAAGGAAATGGCAACTCACTCCAATGTTCTCGCCTGAGAAATTCCATGGACAGAGGAGCCTGGTGGTCGAAAATAGTCGGATACGACTTAGTTACTAAACAACAACATGCCAGGTACTGTATTAGGAGTTAAAAATCCAGGTGACTTTAGCAACTGGGTGTACAGTGATGCTAGCAACTGAGACAGGAAATCTGGAGAAGGAACAGGAGTACTCATGACACTTGTCGAACTAGGGGCTAATGGGACATACAGACGTAGATCCAAATCGTAAGCTGGAAGTGATTCCAAAATCCACGTCTCTCCACCATGCAGGAGCCACACTCAGAGGCAAAGCTGCAGGGCTTCCTGGGAGCTCTAAGCCACTGTGCACACCTGGGCAGTAACCCGATCCTCTAACCTGTCTCCTCTAACCTGTCTCTAAGTGCAAAGAATAGTGTACACTATTATGAGTGCACACTCATAATACTAATGTCTTAGCAGTTGATCTCATATGTGGCAAGCCTTCAACTTCCTAGATGAAAGGTGGTACAGAACCACAGAGTGAATCTTGCTGACTCAGAGGGAAGGCTGGCACCCCGAATCACCTGTGCCCTGAACTACTGCGGCTCTCACCAGGGCATCTGGGTATCTGTTTCCGTGTTCCTCTTCATGAGTTGACCCAGCCCCTCCCTAAAGTGAGATCTAAAATGCCCTCAGAAAGGGAATCAATCATACATAATTAGCAGTAAACTTTTGATACAATTCTGTACCCGAGGAGAAAACATCACTTCAAATAAATTAGTCAATACAGAAAGTTCTTTTATACAGAAAAAAAAACAAAACTTGGATGGTTTCCAGTGATGCAAACCTTCCAACAGGGAGTGAAAAGGAGAGCAGGAAAGCCTGTTTTCTCCCATTGCAGTGGATACTGTTACGAAGGAGGTGTGTGGTTTGCACAGAGGGCTAAGGATAGCTCCTTAACAGATGGCTTACCTATTCTAAGAAAGAATTATCTGCAAACAGCAAATACAAAAGAAGCGAATGTGTTGAATCATCCAAACGGACAAAAAAAGAAACATGACTTGGAGGATGTTTCCCACAACTTGAAGGCTATTTGCAGCAGGAAAGCTTATTTTGGAGGCAGAGGGGTTCATCAAGGGTCGGGGGGTCGGGGGGCAGTGCAGAAAAAGGTGTCTCAATTCCAGAACCTTTTATTAAAGCCTGTTTTTCTTGTTTGAATCTTTTGGTTCCTGTGTCTGTGACAGTATTCATAATTCAGCCCCAGTGTGCCAACAAACCCCATATGTTTCGGTTCTCTCCTTATCTTTCAAGCCAAGATAAGGTTGAAATGAGTATATTGCAAGAGATTTGTGATAGAATACACAAATATACACACAGTGGCAGAGGGCGGGGATGTGTCTTACTCATCTTTGTTTTCTTCAACATAGCACAAGACTTACACAAAGAAGGCACTCAGTAAAAGTTTCTTAATTAAATGTGCATGCCCTGGAAACCAAAAAGAAGAAAGTCTCCAGTGGAGAAAGTCTTTCTTTACAGACGGAAGGGGGAAGTAGCTGTCAGTCAGATAACAGGACACACGAGCAGGAAAACCATCTCCAGCCATATTCAGGAAGAAAGCATTGTCTTTTCTCCCACAATGCTTTTCATTCATCTATTCATCTAACAGACTTTCAATCAATGTATTAACTTGCCACGCATTGCTTTGGGTGCTAGGGACATAAAGATGAATAGGACAAAGTCCTGACATGGAGCTGATAGTGTAGTGCGGGAGGGAGAGATTTGTGGTAATAACATTCAACACCAGGTATTTGGATAAACCCTTCTACAAGCATTACTTTATTTAAACGAATTCCTTCTCAAATGTTAATGTACCTGCCATCATCTGGGAATTTTGTTAAAATACAGATCCTGATTCAGTAAACCTGGGGTGGAGCCTGAGAGTGTGCATTTCAAACAAGCTTCCAGGTGATGCTAAACCAATGGTTCTAGAACCGCACTTCTGAGTTTTAAGAATTTAAACATTCCAGCAACCCCATATGCAAAGAACTATCATTACGTTCATTAAAGAGAAGGAAACTCAGACTTGGTGAGATTACATAAATTCATCAGTGGTCACACAAACTAGGCAATGCCTGGTTTCTTAACCAATCCTCCCTAAATTGCCTCTCTTAAGACAACTTGCAGGACAGGCTATGGGACCAGGAGGGCTACTTGTTATACACGGTGACAAAAGGGCATGAGGTTCAGAGAAGACATCCCAAGGGAGGGGACACAACCAACACTGTCTTACCAATGGAATGTGGAGCCTAGCAGTGCTCCTTAACCTATTTTTCAGTATTTTCAGCTCCGCCACTATCTGTCCCTATCCACAAGATTTTGTAGACTTCTCATTGCTGATTCCTACCTTTCATAAACTTTGAATACCACAGATACAGTGTATACCTGTTTATGTGGCCACAAATCCCTGTAATATTGAAGCTATTTTCACACATCCCCCAAACCAAGTTTTGTCCTATTGGTGACAATATTGCCGCCTGAGAAGGTATGATCCAGGGTAACTTCACTCACCTTGTGAGATGTATCATTAATTTCACAGAATCACAAAATCTCAGGGATGAAAATAACCTAAAGGTCATTTCCCTTTCTGAAAAAGCATTGACAAGCGATCCTCTCTCTCGTGCTTCAACTCTTACAGTGACAGGGGGCTCACTGGCTTACATGGCAGCGCCAACCATATTTGAAGGGCTGTTTATTAGAAAGCTTTTACTTATTTTGAACCTAGACCTGGCATGTCCAAATTTTCATTCACTAGTTTGAGTTTTACCCTTGTGGCTGAACAGAAGGCACAAAGCCAGATGTGACAGAGGGTAGAAAGAGGCAGATATTCTGTTCTTCATTCCTAGGGACCAGATACTAATTGTGTGAGAGAGTTATAGAAATTCTCCTGTGGATTCACCTATTTCAAACTTTATGCTCATTGACTTTTTATCTCTAATAGTACAGTGTAAATTTTCTCTAGCTTCTGGAAGAAGGCACATCACACTTTAATTCGTCTTACTGTCAACGAAAATGTCTCAGTATTGGTATTATTTTTAGTGGTACTGCAAGTGGTGCATTAGAAAAAGCAATAGAACAGGGGCGAGAAGATCAGGGTATGATAAGAAATAGAGGGTTGGGGAGTTCAGGAGGGAGGGGACACATGTATGCCTATGGCCGATTCATGGTGATGTATGGCAAAAACCACATATACACTACTTTACAATACTGTAAAGTAATTATCCTCCAATTAAAATAAATTTTTAAAAAAGAAATTGAGGGTTATGGTTTTTACTTAAAACAACAGAGGTAATCAACTATAGAACTAAAAAGAATAATGTAACTAGAAAATGCAAGTGAAGGGAGAAGAAAAGAGGAGATGGGTGATAGGAAAATGGAGCTTAAACCAGCATCCTTTCATAGTGGGGAGTCAATAGGGTCATCAGAAAGTGATAAAGAAAGGAGGAGAGAGACAAACATGATATGTGAGTTACAGAAATAATGAGGAAAGTCTAAAAATGGAAGCAGACAGAGGGGTGGGAGATTCTTAATTTTCTTCATAAGTTCTGCCAAACCATCTGATATCTTACCAAATACATACACATATTAAAAGAATTATGGATCAAAAAATTGAAAAATAATCACAGTATGACTCTGTCACTATGTACTGTCATGACTTGAACACATGACCTCATCTTGGATTTAAATTTCTCATTTGTAAAATGGGCTAAGTCAGTGATTTTCAGTGTTTTTAGAATAAAATATTATACAGAATCCCAGTACAACTTTTTAAAAGCTTAATGGAGTTCCTCTGATTGGGAGTGGATGAGGTACTGGGAGTTAAATGCACTATCATCTCTTATCATTTTCCTTCACCTCTTCACCCTCACCCTCACCCCCACCACAGGCAGCCCTGAGACATTTCATCAAGGAACTGCAAGAATTTATTCTGAAAACCTTTAGCCTGCATAATTGTTTTTTGAATTATGGTCATAACTCATTAACTTAATGGTACTAGAATACAGGAAAAGAGAATAGAAAAAATAGAATGCAATCCATTGCATTATTTTGCACAACTCATATTTACATAGTGTGTGTATGTATTTTCACTGCTTCCAGGCCAACTTTCTCCTAGAAGTTGCCAGAACATTTGGTCCTGCTGAGGACCTCAATGGTGGGGCAGGGGTGGAGATGCTGGATGTTGGAAAACCTGACCTGAGCATGCTGTTTAAAGGGAGGAGGGGAGGTTCAGTGTGGTCAGGACTAGCCAAGTCCACACTCCCACCCTCAGGTCAGACATCTTATGCTGAGCTGTGCCTGCTACCTTACCCTAAGTCACAAGGGCTGTGTGGGAGGGACTGCTGGCTCACACAGAAGCTAGGTGGAGGTTTTTCCAGATTCTGCTGCCAATGTATCCTGGTCATTTTGTAGTGAATAAAAACGCTTTTGTTGAATAAAAACATCACCCTTTAAAAAAAAAAAAGATGGACAATGTGTCTTTTGCTACCAGTCCCAATCATAACTTTTATCTTGTTCTCCCCAAGTGTAATGTTCTCTGATTTTGTGATTCTTCTGAACCACTTGCCCTCTCTTAGGGCACAAAATTGTAGTAAGGAACACAAATTATAATAGAGCTTGTACCTCCTGCTAGAAAATCTTCCTCTTTCCACTAGGCATCACAAAGATGGCTGGTTGGTCTGCAACTCTGAGTCCTGTGTTGGAAGGATGAACAAGGTCATCGTTTGAAAATCTCTCCAACTGATTCGGATACAGACCCCTCTCTCAACTGATTCGGATATAGACTCCTCTCTCCCTCTCCTACCACGCCCAAACCGCTAGACCAAGAGTCGGTGGTGACAACAGCAAAATGCATCTGGGAGGAACCTAAATAACTAAGCCTCAATTGTTGAAACAGATGATCAGTTGTTCAACCTAATTAGTGAATTTTATGCAGTAGAGTCCTAAACTGATAAGAGGTATCCCAGATAGGCTTCATCTTTATGAATGCCAAAATAAATATAGAGTTTTATATAACCACAAACTCAGGAAGGCATCATGTTCTCACAAATGAAGGAAACTAGAATAGATATATACTAGAGGGAGGGGGTAATTCGGATACCCCTGGGACTTCATATATGCTTTGAAAGAACATAAAATTTTGTTTGGAGGGACACATGTTTATTTTTTTCCTAGAGTAAAAGCTCAATCACTTTTATCAGCTTTTCAAAAATATATGGAATCTGAGAAAGGTTTAAAAAAACACTGGATTAGAAGATCATGTTCATTACAAGCTCAGGACAAACCACTGTCTCCAGGTGAAACACATTTTGACTTAACCGTAATCAATAGAAGGCTTTGTTTTTTCTATCTTCTGGAAAGGCCTGGAAAAAGCCGCACATCTGCCTTCACTGAAGGTTCATCAATTCAGAGCAGACAACCTGCGATGACATACGGCCAGCCCCAGGAGGCCTCGGAGTGGGTTCCACCTGCTGGTGCTGGCAGCAAGCCCCTGCACAGGCACGACGAGAACATGCTCCACACGGCATGGCAGGCCCGACAGGGGGCGGCAGGGCACACGAGAAAGCAACAAAGCTGCCTTTGTGATTTAAGATCACGTGCTGAGTTGTTTCGCAAGACAGGCCCATAGAAAGTTTACACTAGGCACTCCCTCCTCCCAGGTAGGAAAGTTGAGATGGTACAATTGTTTTCTTATACTTCATAATGATTCTGAGACAAAATGCCTTCCCCTCTCCTCTCCTTTGTGTCAAACTCAAATGCTAGCTCTTTGTACTACTAAAATCTCCTGGTGTATCTAAAAAGGTACCTTCCCAGAGTGTGGTCGGAGCTTTTTTCTTTTTTCCCCAACTCAAAACATCAGGAAAAACACTTTTCTACCATTTCCAGAGAAAGATATTCAATACATCATCTCCTATAGCCAGAAAAGTAAGAGTCTGCATTTCAAGTAATACACAATTGAAGGACAAGTGCAGGAGAGAGAATACGCAGTTCTGAATCCTGACACCATAGCATGCTGGTTTACTCACTCTTTCTGAGTTTCACGTTCATCATCTGTAAAATAAAATGATATCCATGGCTTCGTTTGGGTACCCTGAAAAATGTTCAAATCAAAACATATAAAGCTCCTAGCAAGTGTAGCTGATCAGTACTTGTTGGTCCTTCTCCTCCACCCTCACAGCCACCTCACTCCTCATAGCAGCCTTTGAAATCCTGTTTCCAGGAACGACACATTCTTAGTTCTCCAGAAGTGTTCCAGGAAGAGACAGACTGTGGCCCAATTCTCCCCTGAGATAGTTTTTTCTAGACCTGTATGATGTTCCTGGAAACTTTCAGCAATTATTTCTAACTCACCTCCACGCTTGATGCAAAACAGACAGGAGAAGGAAAAGGTACCGCCAGTACACCACACCAGAAGGCAGGATGGTACCGGGAACAAGCCAGGTTTATGCAAGAGGTTTGATCAGCTGGAAAAGCTTAAGGTCTGAAAGCTTCAGTGCAGGCAAATGGTTGCCATGGTAGCCATCCTGGGCAGTCTCTACAATTGCAGAAATATGCAGAGACTGGGAATACATCAGGCCAGATCAGCAAGTACCCTATATCTCTGATGTCTAGGCAAAGGCACCGGAAGTCCTGCCCTAGGTTGGTGGTTCAAGGAGAACTGCAGGGATGGATGGCTTTGGTCCTCTCTGGGCACTGGAACGCTAGACATTACATAGAAACCTGGTCCTCCAAATATGGGGCAGGATGGAGAAAGCAGGTCAGAGGCCTACAGAATGGGTCAGAAGCATTTCAGGGTTTATGGAGTGAAACTCAGTGAGGCAGTGTGCTCCTCAGAACCCTGCAGAGCAAGATGGCTGAACCCAGTGATCATCAGTGGAAAGTCACATCTGGATTCCACACAACAGGGAAGGAGGCTCCTACTCTACCCACCACACACACACACACACACCAGATGTGAGAGGGAAAGAAGGGCAAGTTTTATACCATCTAAGCCTGCAGAGTCAGGAGGTCAGAGATACAGCTGGAGACTGAGGGCAAGGGGACTGGCAGCAGGGAGGCCGGGAAACAGTAGAGGGAGCAGCCTTTCAGACCCATTTTCTTCACGTGAATCTGCAACCTTTTATTAAAAGGTAATTTGTGGCCATGATGGTTGTTGAGACTATAATTAGAAAATATTAGAAGAAAGAGTGAGAAACATGCAATAACACATCAGTCAACAGACACTCTGGGCTCAGTTCCCCACTACCCAGTGGAGGGGTACCCTGCCCCAGACACTCTTTCCTGCCCTTGCCTCAGGTCCAGACTCCTGCCCTTGGGATCTGGCTACAACTGCAGTGGAGGTTTTGGCTAAGCCCTCGTAGAGTAAACTCAGTACTGGCAGTCTGTTCTTGCTTTCCAAAAAAGCATCAGCTGTTCCATTTTTGGTGCATATCCTTGATTTATTCAATGTCAGGAGCACAGCCCCTCTGGAGTAGTCGAGAGGGAACCAGGAAGATCAAATTAGCTTACTTGGGACTTGAACCTGTTTTCCTCACTTACTACTACTACTACTAAGTCGCTTCAGTCGTGTTCGACTCTGTGCGACCCCACAGACGGCAGCCCACCAGGCTTCCCCGTCCCTGGGATTTTCTAGGCAAAAGTACTGGAGTGGGGTGCCATTGCCTTCTCCAATGCATGAAAGTGAAAAATGAAACTGAAGTCGCTCAGTCGTGTCCAACTCTAGCGACCCCATGGACTGCAGCCTACCAGGCTCCTCCATCCATGGAATTTTCTAGGCAAGAGTACTGGAGTGGGGTGCCATTGCCTTCTCTGGTTTTCCTCACTTAGACTTCTTAAAAATGTTCAGTTACTCCCAGATGTGCTAGTCAGGGATCATCAGAGAAATAGAGAGAAAAATAGAGAGAGAGAGAGAGATTTATGATA
>NW_011494649.1:3119441-3121163 GCF_000754665.1 Bison bison bison | reverse complement strand
TCAGGGATCATCAGAGAAATAGAGAGAAAAATAGAGAGAGAGAGAGAGATTTATGATAAGGAATTGGCTCACTTATGGAGACTAAGCCCCAAGATCCAGTGCTTAGTTGGCGATCCCAAAGAGCTGGTGGTGGTGTTCCCAAGTCCAGAGACCTGAGAATCAGGAGTCATAAGTTCTAGTTCAAGGACAGAAGACTGATGTCCCAGCTCAAGCATCAGGCAGGTTAAGTCCTCTCTTACTCAGCCTTATTTTCTATTCAGTTGACTGCATGAGAACAGTCCACATTGGGAGGAATAATCTGCTTTACTGATTCTGCCAAATCAAATGCTAATTACCTCCAGAAACAGCCCAACAGACACATCCAAGTGTCTGGGTACCCATGACCCAGTCAAGTTGATACATGAAATTAACCACCACAAAGGGCTTAAATTTCACCTTATTTTGCTTCCTTTGTCATAGAGTAATTGACCATGAGTGCATGGGTTTATTTCTGGGCTGTCTATCCTATTTCATTGATCTATGTGTCTGGCTTTGGAATTTCATCTTCTTTTATTTCTTCTGCCATCATCTGATGGCAGAAGATGGGGAACTCATGAAGAGGAAAGGGGCAAAGTGATGTCAGTGAGCAGACAGGTGAACCAAGCTACAGATGGACATCCTCCACCTAGACGCCAAGAATTTCCCCCATTATCCATTTAGATAAGAAAAAAATACTTGGATGACAGGCTTGAAATGATTGAATTTTATCTATTACTTTAGGGTTTGGTTATATTTTTTCTGTTCAAAAATTTTGTAGACAATAAATCCCATAAATTTAATCCACCAGCTATTCACAGGATTCTTTTTCTCTTCTATACTTGAGGCTGAAGTAGAGACCCACATTTTACAAAACATTCTGCTGCTTTTTGTTTAACCTCATTTGGGGATCATAGTGAGAAATAGACCACAGCACGGGATTTGGGGTCAGAGACCAGGCTTGGGATCCCAACTCCGGCTCCATACAACCTCTAACAAATTGTTTTGCCATTTCAACTCTTGGTTTTCTCATTTGTAAAATCAGGAGGGGGATGCATTTCTTCCTTTGTGACATTACTTTGAGCAGCACATGAACTAACGCATGTTGAAAGCATTTTGTATACTTTAAGTCATTATAGAAATATTGCCTACAAACTTATTATTTTAGTAGTGTTTTTGGCTTCTGTCATAGTGATGGTGTAATGCTTGGCATATGAGTTTCTTATTGCTATTGTAACAAATTACTACAAACTTAGTGGTTTAAAATAACACAAATGTAGTCTTACAATTCTGGAGGTCAAAAATCCAAAATGGTTCTCACTGGGCTAAATCAAGTTGGCGATATGATAGTTCCTTCTGAAGGCTCTAGGGGAGAAGCTGTTTGCTTGCCTGTTTTAGCTTCTATAGGTCGCCTGCATTCTTTGGCTCATGATCCCATTTCTGCATCTTTAAACCAGCATGGTCTTGCCAAATCCTTCTCATGGTGCCATTCCTCTCATTCTCTGCATTCTGCCTCCCTCTACCACTTAAGAGAAACTTTGTGATTATATTGGACCCACCAGGAAAATCCAGGATAATCTTCCCATCTGAAAGTCCCTGATTAGGAACTTTGATTCCATCTGCAACTTGAATTCTCCTTTGCCATGTAACCAACATTCACAGGATCTGGGGATTAGCAGGTGAACACATTTTTTTTTTGGTGGTGGT
>NW_011494649.1:3118945-3119341 GCF_000754665.1 Bison bison bison | reverse complement strand
TGGGTGGGGAGGAGTGGGCCATCATTCTGCTTACTACAATTTGTATACTAATTCCCCCCCAAAAAATCCAGATTTTAAAATATCATACCTCTACAAATTCATTACATCTGCTTTCCCTGATGAATTTTACATTGATTAATTTTTTAAAATAGTCATTTTTCAGATCTTCTCCAAAGTTCAGTTCAGTCACTCAGTCGTGTCCGACTCTTTGCAACCCCCTGAATCGCAGCACGCCAGACCTCCCTGTCCATCACCAACTCCCAGAGTTCACTCAGGCTCATGTCCATCGAGTCAGTGATGCCATCCAGCCATCTCATCCTCTGTTGTCCCCTTCTCCTCCTGCCCCCAATCCCTCCCAGCATCAGAGTCTTTTCCAATGAGTCAACTCTTCGCATG
>NW_011494649.1:3116398-3118231 GCF_000754665.1 Bison bison bison | reverse complement strand
GCATACAAATTTCTCAAAAGGCAGGTCAGGTGGTCTGGTATTCCCTCTCTTTCAGAATTTTCCACAGTTTCTTGTGATCCACACAGTCAAAGGCTTTGGCATAGTCAATAAAGCAGAAATAGATGTTTTTCTGGAACTCTCTTGCTTTTTCGATGATCCAGCGGATGTTGGCAATTTGATCTCTGGTTCCTCTGCCTTTTCTAAAACCAGCTTGAACATCAGGAAGTTCACAGTTCACATATTGCTGAAGCCTGGCTTGGAGAATTTTGAGCATTTCTTTACTAGCATGTGAGATGAGTGCAATTGTGTGGTAGTTTGAGCACTCTTTGGCATTGCCTTTCTTTGGGATTGGAATGAAAACGGACCTTTTCCAGTCCTGTGGCCACTGCTGAGTTTTCCAGATTTGCTGGCAATATTCAGTGCAGCACTTTCACGGCATCATCTTTCAGGATTTGAAATAGTTCAACTGGAATTCCATCACCTCCACTAGCTTTGTTTATAGTGATGCTTGCTAAGGGCCACTTGACTTCACATTCCAGGATGTCTGGCTCTAGGTGAGTGATCACACCATCGTGATTATCTGTGTTGTGAGATCTTTTTTGTACAGTTCTTCTGTGTATTCTTGCCATCTCTTCTTAATATCTTCTGCTTCTGTTAGGTCCATACCATTTCTGTCCTTTATCGAGCCCATCTTTGCATGAAATGTTCCCTTGGTATCTCTAGTTTTCTTTGAAGAGATCTCTACTCTTTCCCATTCTGTTGTTTTCCTCTATTTCTTTGCATTGATTGCTGAGGAAGGCTTTCTTATCTCTTCTTGCTATTCTTTGGAACTCTGCATTCAGATGCTTATATCTTTCCTTTTCTCCTTTGCTTTTCACTTCTCTTCTTTTCACAGCTATTTGTAAGGCCTCCCCAGACAGCCATTTGCTTTTTTGCATTTCTTTTCCATGGGGATGGTCTTGATCCCTGTCTCCTGTACAATGTCATGAACCTCCTTCCATAGTTCATCAGGCTCTCCATCTATCAGATCTAGTCCCTTAAATCTATTTCCCACTTCCACTGTATAATCATAAGGGATTTGATTTAGGTCATACCTGAATGGTCTAGTGGTTTTCCCTACTTTCTTCAATTCCAGTCTGAATTTGGCAATAAGGAGTTCATGGTCTGAGCCACAGTCAGCTCCCGGTCTTGTTTTTGCTGACTGTATAGAGCTTCTCCATCTTTGGCTGCAAAGAATATAATCAACCTGATTTTGGTGTTGACCATCTGGTGATGTCCATGTGTAGAGTCTTCTCTTGTGTTGTTGGAAGATGGTGTTTGCTATGACCAGTGCATTTTCTTGGCAAAACTCTATTAGTCTTTGCCCTGCTTCATTCCGTATTCCAAGGCCAAATTTGCCTGTTACTCCAGGTGTTTCTTGACTTCCCACTTTTGCATTCCAGTCCCCTATAATGAAAAGGACATCTTTTTGGGGTGTTAGTTCTAAAAGGTCTTGTAGGTCTTCATAGAACTGTTCAACTTCAGCTTCTTCAGCATTACTGGTTGGGGCATAGACTTGGATTACTGTGATATTGAATGGTTTGCCTTGGAAACAAACAGAGATCATTCTGTTATTTTTGAGATTGCATCCAAGTACTGCATTTTGAACTCTTTTGTTGACCATGATGGCTACTGCATTTCATCTGAGGGATTTCTGCCTGCAGTAGTAGATATAAGGGTCATCTGAGTTAAATTCACCCATTCCAGTCCATCTTAGTTCGCTGATTCCTAGAATGTCGACGTTCACTCTTGCCATCTCTTGTTTGACCACTTCCAATTTGCCTTGATTCATGG
>NW_011494649.1:3067650-3116298 GCF_000754665.1 Bison bison bison | reverse complement strand
TTTGGCTCCATCCCTTCATTCTTTCTGGAGTTATTTCTCCACTGATCTCCAGTAGCATATTGGGCATCTACTGACCTGGGGAGTTCCTCTTTCAGTATCCTATCATTTTGCCTTTTCATACTGTTCATGGGGTTCTCAAGGCAAGAATACTGATGTGGTTTGCCATTCCCTTCTCCAGTGGACCACATTCTGTCAGACCTCTCCACCATGACCCATCCGTCTTGGGTGGCCCCATGGGCATGGCTTAGTTTCATTGAGTTAGACAAGGCTGTGGTCCTAGTGTGATTAGATTGACTAGTTTTCTGTGAGTATGGTTTCAGTGTGTCTGCCCTCTGATGCCTTCTTGCAACACCTACCATCGTACTTGGGTTTCTCTTACCCTGGACGTGGGGTATCTCTTCACGGCTGCCCCAGCAAAGTGCAGCCGCTGCTCCTTACCTTGGACGAGGGGTATCTCCTCACCGCTGCCCCTTCTGACCTTGAACGTGGAATAGCCCCTCTAGGCCCTCCTGCGCTCGCGCAGCCACCGCTCCTTGGAGGTGGGGTGTTCCTCCCTGCCGCGGCCCCTGGCCTCGGGCCTGGGGTAGCTCCTCTCGGCTGTTTCTGCGCAGTCACAGCCTGACACTTTCGGCGGCTGCCCCTGACCTCGGACGTGGGGTAGCCAACGCAACCGCCCGCGCTAAAGGCGCCAGTCGCAGCTACCCGCGCAGCCTCCAAAAAAAATTTCAGTTCAGTTCAGTTCAGTCGCTCAGTCGTGTCCGACTCTTTGCGACCCCATGAATTGCAGCATGCCAGGCCTCCCTGTCCATCACCAACTCCTGGAGTTCACTCAGACTCACGTCCATCGAATCGGTGATGCCATCCAGCCATCTCATCCTCTGTCGTCCCCTTCTCCTCCTTCCCTCAACCCCTCCCAACATCAGAGTCTTTTCCAATGAGTCAACTCTTCGCATGAGGTGGCCAAAGTACTGGAGTTTCAGCTTCAGCATCATTCCTTCCAAAGAAATCCCAGGGCTGATCTCCTTCAGAATGGACTGCTTGGATCTCCTTGCAGTCCAATTTACTTAGAATATCTAAAAATTCAACTAACAATTCTTCAAAAAACAAAAACAAAATCTATTATCCAAATGCTCATGTAAATTGTTACATTTTGGAATGTTTCCTTCAAATGTTTTTTCACAAAGATGAGAACATACAATATATACAATGCTTATGCTGTTTAAAATGATTCCATCAATATTTCAAATTTACAAAGTCTGTAAACATAAACTTTAATGGTTGCATTGGATTTCATTGCAGCAAGGTAACACAATTTATTTGAATATTATTGTTGACCATTTCATTTATTTAAAATTTCTAATTGTTAAAATTAATGGATATTAAACATCTTCTATCATTCATGTTTATTTGCATTTGTAATTACTTCCTTAGATGATTCCCAGAATTTATGGACCAAGGGAATGAATATATTCAAAACATATTCAATACGAATATGTTGATTCATACTGTCATCTTCAAATAAAAGTCTTATTATACTCCCTCCAGGAGTATGTCAGAGCCTATTTCAACATGCTCTGGCCAGCGCTGGATAGTCTCATTCTTCTTATTCTTTTGATAATTTTCAGTTCAAACTGACATCTCTTTGTTTATATGTGCATCTCCTTTGCCTATGTGTGGGTCTGAAAATTTTTTCTTATATTTACCTAGCACTCACATTTCCACTTTTGTGAACTATCTGTAGATGAAGGACATTCATTCCAAACCTAGTTATGCTTGTAGAGGTTAAAAGCAATAATACTCATTTATTTAAACAGCAACTTAAATTTTTTTTTTCTCCATTTCTACTCAGCTTGAAGGTTCTTAACCCTTATCAGATTCTCCAAGGACCATTGCTGCTGGTTTTTCTAGGAACAGGCTTCTTTAATGCTTCTGAGATGCTCTGGGGTTTCTGAAAGGTGCTTCCTCATGTTAGTTCAGTTGTCTTTATCTGGTAAACATTTCAACAGATCCAGACAGCTTTCTCCTGCCTGCTGCCTTTCTACTATGACTTAATTCTCTCTATATTCCTTCTAGCATCTCCCTACTATTTGTGCTAGGTCAATTTCTTGAGAGAATAAACCTTCAGTCATCTGTCAGAGTGTGGAAGAGGTAGCCAGCCAGCTATACCAGGTGGAAGGGAACCCAGGTCTAAATACTTCTCATATAAATGTTCACTAATCTTCCTTGTCAGCTCTGCCTGTCACCACTACTCTATTGGTACCAGGGTGCCTCTCAGTCTAAGCCCTGCTCTGGTTCCATGGTTCCTTTTGGTTATCTCCCTCCATAAAAATTTCATTTTCAGTTGTCCCTCTTCTGTTAAATTAATTAAAATTTTTCCACTTAATTTTTATCTTCTAGGCTTTTACTGAATCTCTTATCTCTTCTTCTCTTCTGTTGTCTTGGATCTTCCCTGGTGGCTTAGAGGGTAAAGTATCTGCCTACAATGCAGGAGACCTGGGTTCAATCCCTGGGTCGGGAAGATCACCTGGAGAAGGAAATGGCAACCCACTCCAGTGTTCTTGCCTGGAAAATCCCATGGACGGAGGAACCTGGTTAGGCTTCAGTCCATGGGGTTGCAAAGAGTTGGACACGACCGAGCAACTTCACTCACTCTGTTGTCTAGGTCCTTATGGGCTTTGTTGCTGTTGTTGTTCAGTCACTATGTCGTGTCAGAATCTTTGAGACCCCATGGACTGCAACATGCCAGGTTTCCCTGTCCTTCACTATTTCCCCGAGTTTGCTAAAATTCACATCCATTAAGTCCGTGATGCGATCTAACCATCTCATCTTCTGCCACCCGCTTCTCCTCATGCCCTCAATCTTTCCCAGCATCAGTGGCTTTTTCAATAAATTGGCTTTTCATATCAGGTGGCCAAGGTATTGGAGCTTCAGCTTCAGCTTTAGTCCTTCCAATGAATATTCAGGATTGATTTCCTTTAGGATTGACTGGTTTGATCAGTAAAGAATCTGCCTGCAATGCAGGAGACCCAGGTTTGATCTCTGGGTAGGGAAGACCCCCTGGAGAAGAGAATGGCTTCCCACTCCAGTATTCTTGCCTGAAGAATCCCATGGACAGAGAAGCCTGGTCGGCTACAGTCCATAGGGTTGCAGTCGGACAAAACTTAAGTGACTGAACACACACATGCAGGTGTTAATGATCCTAACATTCTCCTGTGAAATATTTTCCTCCTTAAAAAAAAAAAAAAGGAAAGGAAAGAATGTCATGGGAGTTCGCTTATGGTCCAGTTCCCTGTGGTCAGCACTTTCACTCCTGTGGGCCCACATTCAATCCCAGGTCAGGGAACTAAGATCATGCCAGCCATGTGGTGAGGCCAAAAAAATAGAAAAGAATGTCATGCCTTCTGCAAAAATGTCTCCCACTCAGCCAACAAACATATTTCTTACTAGTGAAGGGTCTTATTAGTATACAAGCTTGTCATTCAGAAACGGCCAATTGATAGAATATGGTCTAGATTTGAAGCCACGAGGTGATTTATAATATCAACTAGTTTTGCCTCTTTAGCTTATTATAGCTATTATAAAAATAGAAATTTCTATGCTATTTCATGAAACAATGGGTTAAATCTTTGTATAGTTCTGAGAAAAAGTTTTTCCTTCACTATATCAAAGTAACTCGCTTTTCCCTTAATTGTTATTGCATTGTTCCTAGGGTTGCTATTTGAGACTACATAGAACAGTCATCTTCTATGGGAATCACAATTACAGTTGGCATTTATTGGGTGTTTACTATGTATAGTGCCTTGTGCTAAATTCTTTATAGACATTATATTATCTCCCTGTGTAAACACAGACCCCCACCATCCCCTTTTCCACACAAAATAAAACAAGATCTTACAGCTGTTTTTCATATGATTGTTTCCAGACCTTCTAACATTTTGATTACCTTCCTCTGGTCAGCTCTCCTTTTGTCAATGTCCCTCTTAAACTGTGGCACCCTATCTAGTCACAATCTTGCAGATGTAAGTTAACCAGTTCCAAATACAGAGGACTCTCACTTCCGTGGTCTGGAAAGGCTATTTCTCTTAGTCTGGCCTAAGAAGAAAAGGGGTTTTAATTTATTTGTTTTGGGGGGTGTTTTATGGCAAATCACATGACTTGCTCATGTTGACCTTGTTGTTAGCTAAAACCCTGAAATCTTTGTAGAAACTGCATATAAGTCCAGTCTCTACCACCCTGTGCAGTTGATTTTTAATGTAAGGGAAATGTTTATTCTGTCTGCATTTATCCTTATTAAATTGATTCTCTTCAATTCACTGTTCTTTCCAGGCTATCATGATCTCTTAAAACCCTAGTTTACTACTCAAGACATTAACTTCTTTTATAGCATCTGAAAATGAAGTAAGCATGTCTTCTATGTCTTCATCTAAGCTGATAATTGCACATGTTGAATGGCCCCAAGCGGCATGCCAGCTAAAATTCTTCCACCTGGTTGATAATCAATCTGTTAGTGGGACATCCTAGATTAACCAATCATTAATCTACCTATTTTATTTATCTTCTGAATCCTTTTCTTCGTCTTGTCCTCAGTGATACCCAGTGTCAGTTGCTTTGCTAGAATTATGATGCATTCCTTCAATATGTCTGTGCTGTGCGGCACTCAGTCATTCAGTCATGAACAACTCTTGGTGACCCCATGGACTGTAGCCTGCTGGCAGTTTGGTAACATACAAACAAAAAGAATAGCTATTTTAAGTTGTTCTTAGTGAATCCATACTGATTACAATTTTCTTTCCTGATCTAACAAATAATCTATTTCAAAATTCACCACAGAATTTTGCCAAATATCTTTTTAATTTAGGATTCTGTTCCTGGAATTCATATTCTTCCCCACTCTTATCCATACATGCTTTGTAAATACTGGGACAATATTTGCTCACCTTCATTCTTAATACCTCTCTTTCACCCTAAGATTACTGATGCTGGAGTTGGATTCTTATCTGTCCACGGGTATGGAATCCAGCATTATCTGTTTCCCTAAATTCATTTAAAGCAGCCAGTTACTTCTTTCATACTCTCAAAGAACTCGAAACTTTTTTGATATTATTTTATCTATTATTTCTTATTTGAGTGTGAGTACTTTCACAACAATGCAAGAGGTAGGTGAGTTGATTATTTTTATCTTCCTGCTTTAGAAGTCACTGAGACTCAAAGAGATTGAGCAGTTACTGAGGAGCAAAGTTAGGAATGAACCCAATAGTACTCGTCTCCAAGTCCAGGGCTTTTAAACTTATATTTGTTTTCTCCTTTTCTTAACTTCCAAGCAAAATGTTGCCTTTGTAAGTGAATCTGTATGTTTTGTGTTTCAGGAAAAATTAAAAATCAAAGCTATGTAACCTGAAGTTTAACTCTTAATTTTTAAGCTAGAATATTTGGATCCAAATTTAATGTCTGGTCCCTAAGGTGTGACCCAGAAAATTATCACTTATTTGTTTCTTTTCTGTTTTACTTTTAAATGTCTTACTTAACATGTGTTTAAATCTTAAAAAAAAAAAAAAAAAAAAGTCCCTAAACAAATTAAATAATTCCTTTAGATTGGCTTTTTTCTCAGAAAACCTCATTACACCTACTAAAACAGCATCTCCATTATCAGTTCCTTCAGTTCTATGCTCCCAGAGAGAAATTTTATTCATAGTCTCAGTCAGTTCAGTTCAGTTGCTCAGTCGTGTCCAACTCTTTGTGACCCCATGAATCGCAGCACGCCAGGCCTCCCTGTCCATCACCAACTCCCGGAGTTCACTCAGACTCATGTCCATCGAGTCAGTGATGCCATCCAGCCATCTCATCCTCTATAGTCCCCTTCTCCTCCTGCCCCCAATCCCTCCCAGCATCAGAGTCTTTTCCAATGAGTCAACTCTTCGCCTGAGGTTTAGTACATATTTAAAAGTGAAAAAGTGAAAGTGTTAGTCACTGAGTCATGTCCAACTCTTTGCAACCCCATAGACTGTTGCCCGCCAGCCTCCTCTGTCCCTGGGATTCTCCAGGCAAGAATACTGGAGTTGGTTGCCGTTACTGCTCTCTTAATCCTCAAGCAGCTGCTTTGGTTACCCCAGGAATCAGTTCTGCCATTCCTGTCAGAATTAAAAAATGCTATCATGCCTTAATAAAAGGAAAGAAATTTACCTGCCAAAAATAAAGGACAATGAAAAAATAGATCAACATAAAACCACAAAAGAACACAAGCTTTATAAATAGTGACAATGGCTAAAAATCTAACAAATATTTGCATGTGTGTAAATGCATGTAAAGGATTTATGCCTTTAATAATACATAATCTTTGGTTTTCATTGATCTTTGTTGTATGTAGATTAGAATTCCTTTGTATTTATACTGCTTGTGTTTCCTGGACCTCCTTAAATCTGTTTCTTTCTTTTTTTTTTTGCTGTTTTATTTATTTAAATAAAATAAAATAAAAAATAAAGTCACCCACCAAGTGACAGCTACACAAATCTGTTTCTTGATTTCTTTCATTAGTTTTTCAGAGTTCTCAGCCATTATCTTTTCAAATGCTATTTCTTTTGCTTGTTTGTTTGTTTGTTTTAATATAAATATATTTATTTTAATTGGAGGTTAATTACTTTACAATATTGTATTGGTTTTGCCATACATCATTTCTGGCCCATTATCTCTTTCTTCTCCTCATTCCTTTAGAGTTCCCTGTAATACATATATTACCTCTTCTCCCTTTACCCTCTGAACCTTGTAGTCATAGAAGACTCTTGAGAGTCCCTTGGACAACAGGAGATCAAACCAATCAATTCTAAAGGAAATTAATCCTGAATATTCATTGGAACACTGATGCTGGAGCTGAAGCTCCAATACCTTGGCCACCTGATAGGAAAAGCCAATTCACTGAAAAAGTCCCTGATGCTGGGAAAGATTGAGGGCATGAGGAGAAGGGGGCAACAGAGGCTAAGATGGTTAAAAGTCCCTGATGCTGGGAAAGACTGAGAGCATGAGGAGAAGGGGGCAAGAGGCTAAGATGGTTGGATGGCATTATTGACTCAATGGACATGAGTTTGAGCAAACGCTGGGAGATAGTGAAGGACAAGGGAGCCTGCCATGTTGCAGTCCTTGAGGTCGCAGAGTTGGACACGACTTAGTAACTGAAAAACAACAATTTTTCTCCATGTTCATTCTCTATATTTTCTTCTGACCTTTCTTCTAGTTTTCTAATTCTCTGTGTCTAACATACAAATACATTTATTGAAGTCTTAAATTTTAGTTCTGTTATTCTTCTGTTGTGTCATAGAGCTTCCAATTGTATTCTTAATTCTCTATTTGACTGTATTTTCTTGAACATAGTATGCATATTTATTTAAAGACTATATCTAATAACTACAAAATCTAAAACACCTGTAGACCTTTTCCTATTGTCTGTTGTTTCTGCTGTATTTTGTTCATAAAGTTTTATCAATTTGTTCAGTTCAGTTCAGTTCAGTTCAGTGGCTAAGTCATGTCCAACTCTTTGCGACTCCATGGACTGCAAACACCAGGCCTTCCTGTCCATCACTAACATCTGGAGTTCACTCAAACTCATGTCCATTGAGTTGGTGATGCCATCCAACCATCACATCCTCTGTCGTCTCCTTCTTCTCCCGCCTTCAATCTTTCCCAGCAACAGCGTCTTTTCAAATAAGTCAGTTCTTTATATCAGGTGGCCAAAGTATTGGGGTTTCAGCTTCAACATCAGTCCTTCCAATGAACATTCAGGACTGATCTCCTTTAGGATGGAGTGGTTGGATCTCCTTGCAGTCCAAGGGATCCTCAAGAGTCTTCTCCAACACCACAGTTTGAAAGGATCAATTCTTCCGCACTCAGCTTTCTTTATAGTCCAACTCACACATCCATAGATGACTACTGGAAAAATCATAGCTTTGACTAGAAGGACCTTTGTTAGCAAAGTAATGTCTCTGCTTTTTAATATGCTATCTAGGTTGGTCATAACTTTCCTTCCAAGCAGTAAGCATCTTTTAATTTCATGGCTGCAGTCACCATCTGCAGTGATTTGGGAGCCCCAAAAATAGTTTCTCACTGTTTCCACTGTTTCTCCATCTATTTCCCATGAAGTGATGGGACCAGATGCCATGATTTTTGTTTTCTGAATGTTGAGCTTTAAGCCAACTTTTTCACTCTCCTCTTTTACTTTCATCAAGAGGCTCTTTAGTTCTTCCTCACTTTCTGCCATTAGGATGGTGTCATCTGCATATCCAAGTTTATTGATATTTCTCCTGGAAATCTTGATTCCAGCTTGTGCTTCATCCAGTCCAGCGTTTCTCATGACGTACTCTGCATACAAGTGAAATAAGCAGGGTGACAATATACAGGCTTAACATACTCCTTTTCCTATTTGGAACCAGTTTGCTGTCCTGTGTCCAGTTCTAACTGTTGCTTCCTGACCTGCATACAGATATCCCAAGAAGCAGGCAAGGTGGTCTGGTATTCCCATATCTTGGAGAACTTTCCAAGTTTGTTCTGATCTGCACAGTCAAAGACTTTGGCATAGTCAATAAAGCAGAAATCAATGTTTTCTGGAACTCTCTTGCTTTTTCCATTATCCAACGGATGTTGGCAATTTGACCCCTGGTTCCTCTGCCTTTTCTAAATCCAGCTTGAACATCTGGAAACTCACAGTTCACATACTGTTGAAGCCTGGCTTGGAGAATTTTGAGCATTACTTTACTAGCGTGTGAGATGAGTGCAATTGTGTGGTAGTTTGACCATTCTTTGGCATTGCCTTTCTTTGGGATTGGAATGAAAATGGACCTTTTCCAGTCCTGTGGCCACTGCTGAGTTTACCAGATTTTCTGGCATAAATGAGTGCAGCACTTTCACAAAATCATCTTTTAGGATTTGAAATAGATCAACTGGAATTGCATTACCTCCACTAGCTTTGTTCGTTGTGATGCTTCCTAAGGCCCACTTGACTTCACACTCCAGGATGTCTGGCTCTAGGTGAGTGATCACACCATCGTGATTATCTGGGTCATGAAGATCTTTTTGTATAGTTCTTCTGTGTATTCTTGCCACTTCTTCTTAATATCTTCTGATTCTGTTAAGACCACACCAGTTCTGTCCATTACTGAGCCCATCTTTGCATGAAATGTTCCCCTGGCATCTCTAATTTTCTTGAAGAGATATCTAGACTTTCCCATTCTATTGTTTTCCTCTATTTCTTTGCACTGATCACTGAGGAAGGCTTTCTTATTGCTCCTTGATATTCTTTGGAACTCTCCATTCAAATGAGTATATCTTTCTTTTCTCCCTTGCCTTTCACTTCTCTTTTCACAGCTATTTGTAAGCCCTCCTCAGACAATGATTTTGCCTCTTTGCATTTCTTTTTCTTGGGGATGATCTTGATCACTGCCTCCTGTACAATGTCACAAACCTCCATCCATAGTTCTTCAGGCACTCTGTCTATAAGATATAATCCTTTGAATCTATTTGTCACTTCTACTGTATAATTGTAAGGGATTTGCTTTAGGTCATAACTCCATGGTCTAGAGGTTTTTCTGACTCTCCTCAATTTAAGTCCAAATTTGGAAATAAGGAATTCATGATCTGAGCCACAGTCAGCTCCCAGTCTTGTTTTTGCTGACTGTATAGAGCTTCTCCATCTTCAGCTGCAAAGAATATAATCAATCTGATTTTGGTATTCACCATCTGGTGATGTCCATGTGTAGAGTCTTCTCTTGTGTTGTTGGAAGAAGGCGTTTGCTATGACCTGTGTGTTCTCTTGGCAAAACTCTATTAGCCTTTGCCCTGCTTCATTCTATACTCCAAGGCCAAATTTGCCTGTTACTTCAAGTATTTCTTGACTTCCTACTTTTGCATTTCAGTCCCCTATATTGAAAAGCACATCTTTTTTGGGTGTTAGTTCTAAAAGGTTTTTTAGGTCTTCATAGAACTGTTCAACTTCAGCTTCTTCAGCATTGCTGGTCAGAGCATAGACTTGGATTACTGTGATATTGAATTATTTGCCTTGGAAATGGGACCTCATTCTGTCATTTTTGAGATTGCATCCAATCTCATTTTGGACTTTTCCATTGATTATGATGGCTACTCCATTTCTTCTAAGGGATTCTTGCCCACAGTAGTAGATTGAATGGTCATCTGAGTTAAATTCACCCATTCCAGTCCATTTTAGTTCAATGATTCCTAAAATGTCGATGTTCACTCTTGCCATCTCCTGTTTGACCACTTCCAGTTTGCCTTGATTCATGGACCTAACATTCTAGGTTCCTATGAAATATTGTTCTTTACAGCATCAGACTTTACTTCCATCACCAGTCATATCCACAATTGGGTGTTGTTTTTGCTTTGGCTCCATCTCTTCATTCTTTCTGGAGTTATTTCTCCACTGATCTTCAGCACATTTTATGTCTGGCATTTTTTTATTTTGATGCTGCATAATGTTTTTACAGAACTGTTTATAGAACTAATTACCATCCAAAGATGCTTTCTTTCTCCAAAGAGGTTTTATGTGTGTTTCTGTCAAGTAGCTAAAGGTATGAACAGTTTGAAATAACTTCAATCCAATTTCAGGGATTGAGATGATTTAAAACTAAGTTGAACTCTAAGAATTCCCATTTACTTTGGGTTTACTCTTATATTTTGAGTATGAACTTTCCAGGTACAATCTAACTGATGCAACTTCACTAGGATTCCCAATAAGTTGGCCTGTCCTGGACTCTAATCCCTACCATAACCCCATGGAGCTATCCCAAGTTCTCTGCTCAAACTGTCATCACATAGAAAAAAATTTCTTTCTTTCGATCTACATGAGATGACAGATATTAACCTGAACTTACTGTGGTAATCACTTCACAATATATGTAAGTCAAATCATTATACTGTACAACGTAAGCTTGCATAGTGTTATAAGTCAATTATATCACAATAAGACTGGAAAAATAAATAAGCATAAAAAAACCCTCTTCTTAGGTCCTCAATATTTCTTCCAAATTTGGAAAATGCCCCAAAGGAAAAGTGTCCCTAGGTGCTAGGCTCAGCTTGCTGTGTATCTGTTTTCTTCATATCCTAGACAATAATTCTTTATTATCTTGTTAGTTGTCTGATGTTTTCAAACAGAGTTTTAAAATGTGTTTATCCAGAACTTTATGTCCTTTACAGAAGGTTCATTGAAATTATCCAGTCTGCCATTACTAGAAACAGAAGTCTCCAGAACTTTTATTTATACACGGTTCATGCTAGTGATTTCTATAGCCAAATGTCAGCAGTCAGGCTCATCTTTTTTTTTTTTTAGGCTCATCTTTGAATCAAGGACCTTTCCCTTACCAGCACAACTATAATGAGTCAACAGTATTACAAAAGTGTACTAATTTCAACATTGTTGCTGTATGCCTATATTCAGCCCACCTTACTTTAGATAAGAGTCTCTAAGTTTCATTTCAGTTGGCTTTACTTGGTAACACCTTCCCAGTTGTTACTGCTACAGAAAATGTTATTAGTCAGGATGGTGCAGTGGAAAGAACACTGAAATTGCAGTTAGAAAACCTGGATTTGAATCTGTTTCTACCATGAGTATACTGCCTTTGTTCCACAGTCTCACTCACACTGAACTCTCTATGGAGCTTCCCTGATGACTCAGTGGTAAAGAACCCTGCCTGCCAGTGCAGGAGACTCAGCTTCGATCCCCAGTCTGGAATAATCCCATATGCCTCAGAGCAGCTGGGCTCATGCACCAGAACTACTGAGCCTGTGCTCCAGAGTCCACGGACCCCAACTACGAAGCCCACACTCCCCAGAGCCCAGTGCTCTGCAACAAGAGAAAGTGTTAGCTGCTCAGTCATGTCCGTCTTTGTGACACCATGGACTGTAGCTCACCAGGCTTCTCTGTCCATGGGATTCTCCAGGCAATGATACTGGAGTGGGTTGCCATTTCCTTCTCCAGGGGATCTTCCTGACCCAGGGACTGAATCCAGGTCTTCTGCATTGCAGGCAGTTTCTTTACCATCTGAGCCACCTGGGAAGCTCTGCAACAAAAGAAGCCATCACAATGAGAAGCCTGTACACCGCAACTAGAGAGTAGCCTCTGCTTGCTTGCCTGCTAGGGAAGTTGGCACAGTGACAAAGACTCAGCACAGCCAAATGAATAAATAAATAAAATTTACCAAACAAAAAATTTAAACCCTCTATGAATAAGCAGACTAAAAAGATGAATCAAAGTCAGTCTTTGGCTTCTACTCAGTTTCTATACACTTTCACATGTTTATTTATATTAGGAATAATACCTTTCACGTGGTTGTTGTGAGGATTAACTAAGGAAACAAGTTATAAGCATTGAATTCATAACTAGGAGGCATTTAATATTTATTGAATATTTTTCATTTTTGACATGGTATTTTATATATAACAATTTTGTTTTTGAAAAATTTGTAAATTATGCTTTCAACGCACTAAGGAAACTAAGTCATAAAAGGAAATTTATTGAAGATGTGGGAAGACTCCTATACTCTGATACTGCAGAGTATTAAATCCACTTCATTTAATCTCTTGTCATCATACTGATTTTCATAAAATCAGTGTATTAGAGTATGTTTAACCTGCAGTAAAGACACAAGCACTTCCTCTCTTTGGACGGTCTGGAAGCCTCACAGCATTGATGGCATCCCTTGCTGGGACCATAAGCAGTGCTGTGGTTCTGTGTGTCTACAAGAGTGAAGTGTTGACCTGAATGTAGAGTATACACCATAAAATATCCTATGAGGCCATGAGGTTTAGTAAGCACCTGGAAAAAACACCTTACAATCAATTTCCTAAAGCCCCAATCCCAGATATTCATTCAGACATGATTCTGTGGTTCTGAAGGGTGAAATGTTTTATGACATTATTGCATTTCAGAAGATTTCATCATTTACTATGTTGATTGAAACTTCATCATTGTTTTAAGTTGCACTCTTCATGAGATCATTTTGTTCCTTTAGAATCTAAATCCGGGTAATGGCTATCCTGCTTTTAGTTTGCAGTTGTCTGTAGGTTGTCATTTTCTTAAAATTTTTTTTAAAAAACAAAACACCTTAGCATTTTAATGGAAATATAAACACCCTCACTTCATTTTGATAATGTGCTAGCAGTGAATATAAATGATAATAAACAAATGTGGATTCAATACCATAATTCAGGAAATAACATTACATTAGAAATTTCAAATAATCTTTTTGGGGGTGAATGTAGGCTTGAAACAGTATTCAAACTCATTACTAAGAAAATATTGGTAATAATTAGATTCTTAGCAACACAGGATTTTTCAGGCCAAGTATCTGTTAAAAATGTTAAAACAAAGTAGAAATCTTCATGAAAGCCTTCCATTTGAATGTGTGATTCACTTTATAAAATACCTTAAAAGACCAATATTCTATGATACACAGTTTTGCATATTTACTGTCATTTCATTTCAAAATTGGAGAAGGCAATGGCAACCCACTCCAGTACTCTCGCCTGGAAAATCCCATGGATGGAGGAGCCTGGTAGGCTGCAGTCCATGGGGTCGCTAAGAGTCAAACATGACTGAGCAACTTCACTTTCACTTTTCCTTTCATGCATCGGAGAAGGAAATGGCAACCCACTCCAGTGTTCTTGCCTGGAGAGTCCCAGGGACCGGGGAGTCCGGTGGGCTGCCGTCTATGGGGTTGCACAGAGTCGGACACGACTGAAGCGACTTAGCAGCAGCAGCAGCAGCATTTCAAAATTGGCTCCAATGTACTGATTTTGCGCTGTGTATTCTTGAAATTATGGTAACTAATTTCCAATAGATTTCAAAATTAACAATGGTTTTATGATACCTGGTGAGACTCTGAGGCTGGAAAAGATTGAAGGCAATTGGAGAAGAGGGCAGCAGAGAATGAGATACTTAGATAGCATCACTGACTCAATGGACATAAACTTGAACAAACTGTGGGAGATAGTGGAGAGGGAAGCCTGACATGCTGCAGTCCATGGGGTTGCAAAGAGTCAGACATGGCTTAGTGAATGAACAACCACAACAATTGGTACCACTGGAGGTAGAAACAACGCAGGACAAGGAGCTGGCTGCCAAGGTTCAGATCCCTGCCCTACTACTTATCAGCTGTGTTAAGGGAAATAAACTGAACTTAAGACTCAATTTTGTCATCTGTAAAATAGGAATAAGAGTGATGGTACCCACCTCAGCATTTTGTGAGGATTAAATGAGATCAGCCATATCAAGTGTTTTGCATTGGACTGGCAAATAGTAAGCACTCTTTAAGTAGTAGCTATAAGGAGTATATACTAAAATACATATTTAATACATAGCTTATGTTAGGAAGGAGCAATGAAAGTAAAGGTAGATAATAGATACATAGTCAATATTTTTCAGCCATAAGAATATTTGTGTAGGTCACTTAATAAATCCATCATATTATTTCTGCAACCTACGATTTACCACTCAGTTGTTTCGCAAATTGACTTACATAGAAAAATGAGATCAGATCGAAGAAATAAGTTAAATTCTATCAGTGTAATTTTCTATATGAAAATAGACCACAGTCTTATAGAATATAAAAAAAAATTATGCCTCCTCATGTTTCCAAATTGCTTCATATTTAAGCATCTCTCATGAAGAGAAAAATACTTTCTTAATATGATTTTTTTTAAATATCATACACAGAGCCACATCAACAATAGAGACATTCCTATTAAAACAGGCAAAAATCAAATGCACCTAATAACATTATCATTATTTAAAATTGCTCTGAAAGTTCTGGACAACATAATAAGATATGAAACAGAAATGAGATATAACAATTGGAAGAGTGAATACATTTATCACATTGCAGATTACAATGCTAGACAATGTCTAACCAGAAGAGAACCAGGAGGAAGTGAGGCTCTCGTTAATTCAACAAATACTTCCTGAGTATCTATGCCAGACATTGTGCTGGTGCCGGGAATGGCAGTGATATGGCTCTTGCTCTCGTGAAGTTTTCAGTCTCATGACAAAAAGAAAAATTAAATAAACTCAAGAAAGCATGTTTTCAGTGCAAGGTTTATAGAGGAATAACAGACAAAGTGGCGGGAGGTGAGGAAGTAGGAGACAGTATAAAATTTAGAAAGAGGGTCAGGCAAGTCTGTCTAAAGAAATAATATTCAAGCTCAGACAAAGAGGTATGAACAGCAAATTGCAAAAAGCTGGAAACCAAAGACCAGGGAGCTAGGAGAAGAATGGCAGGAGACGAAGTGAGAAAGACAGTCAAGGTTCAGTTTGTAGAGGTTTGGACGCTGTCTGCTGTTAGTAATAGAAAGATTAATTTCAAAAACTTCAAATACGAGGAAGTTTATTATCCAACCCAACAGAGGAGCAAAGGCACATGGTTACAGGCCTGGATATGTCAGCTGCTCTACCATAGCACCAAGGATGAAGATTCTTTCCATGTTGACTCCTACATTTTAGGGCTGGATCCTCTTATGATGCTTAGATGGCTGCTGAAGTTCATTTTTAAGAGCAAACTAACTCTTCCCAGAAGCATCTTATCCCTTCCCACCCCTTCCTCCCCCAGAAGGTTTGTAACTATGTCTCCTTAGTCAAATTTGTGTTGTGCAAATGCCATAAACTAACTGGTTAAAGGAGTAGAATTACCATGACTGTTCTACCATAACTCACCTACTGGGGCTTGACCTCATGCTTCAGGAACACTGATACCTAAATGAAAGTTTCTTAACCAGAAGCTCATGAACTCCTTGGGTAAGATAGCACTCAAGAGATGTGTAAACTGGGATTGGGAAACATTACTTCTTTATTTTTTTAATAATCTCTAGCTGAAATCTTCTTTTAATCATGAAGGTAAGCAAAAAAACAAAAACAAAAGCACAGTAATAATGGCAGTGTCTGTGACTTTATCACAGTAGGAAGGCACAGATATTTTCATATCACAATACAGTTATGGTTACATCACTTTCCTGCATTCCCTATTTCACCTGTTTTTGGATCAATACATGGAAGGAGGTGAGCCAAAGATGATGCTAAAATTTAATGTTACTATGTACGCTAAACAGCAAATGCTTTCACACTGATAGATGTGTTAAAAATGTAAACTTAATTTTAATGCCTATGTTTTATCCTTTTGTTTGATGCACTAGTAAAGGGATACACATATTACTATTCTACACATTTGTTTTTGATAACTATATTTCAAAATAATTTATTTTCTTTATAACCTGACATATTTTATATATTAAAAAAGATTATTCTGAAAAGGGGTCCTAAAAGTTATACTAGCCTGTCAATAGGGTCCACCTGGAATCTTCCAGAAAGATCAAAGGCTTGAGTAGGGTACAAGGAGAGATTATGTTGGGCAACTAAAAGTACCCATATCAAGGGGTATGAATTTCATATCCAAGGACAACAGAAATTAGTGAAGTGTGTCTTTAAAGAAAAAATTTTACTGAAGTTTAACATACATAGAGTTAAGTCTACTGGGGTGTATTTTTTTTTTCAGATATTTGTATAGTATTCCACTGAAAGGTTTTAAGAAGGATTTGCTTTTTGGAGAGATTTCTCTGGCTCAAGAATAAATTAGAAAAAGATCAGAGGTAAAGAGATGAGTTAGGAAGTTATTATAATGGTCGGGGCAAGGGCTGACAATATTTAGATAGGTTTATGTTAGTTGAAATGAAGAATATGGGGATATATTTTCTATGGTATTTGGGATATATTTATGTAGAGTTGTAGGCAAGAGCTCATCCAAATTCTGTAGCCCTGAAATTTATACAATTGTGAAAACGGTTTTAAAAAATTATAAAATCACAAATACCAAAAATACAATTAAAAGGGACAGAATCTTGAATGGGTCCTGGACAAGCTTGAATTTCACTTGTGTCACAGTAAATCTGCCTCTGGCTATAGGAAGAGGGCTAGAAATCCCACCAAAAGCTGACATTTGTGGATTATTTACTATTGTCAGATACTGGTTTGTTTACTTTTTGTTGTTGTTCAGTTGCTCAGTCATGTCCGACTCTTTGCAACCCAATGAACTGCAGCATGCCAGGTTTCCTTATCCTTCACTAGCTCCTGGAGGCTGCTCAAACTCATGTACATTGAGTCAATGATGCCATCCAACCATCTCATCCTCTGCTGTCCCTTCTCCTCTTGCCTTTCCCAGTTCTTCGCGTCAGGTGGCCAAAGTATTGGAGCATCACTCCTTCCAATGAATATTCAGGACTGATTTCCTTTAGGATAGATTGATTTGATCTCCTTGCAGTTCAAGGGATTCTCAAAAGTCTTCTCCAGTACCACAGTTCAAAAGCATCAATTCTTCAATAAAAGCCTTCTTTATGGTCTAACTCTCACATCCATACGTGACTACTGGAAAAATCTTGGCTTTGACTATATGGACCTTTGTTGGCAAAGTGATGTCTCTGCTTTTTAATACGCTATCTAAGTTAGTCATAAGTTTTCTTCCAAGGAGCGTCTTTTAATTTCAGGGCTGCAGCCACCATCTGCAGTGATTTTGGAGCCCAAGAAAATAGTCTTTCACTGTTTTCATTGTTTCTCCATCCATTTGCCATGAAGTGATGGGACTGGATGCCATGATCTTAGTTTTTTGAATGTTGAGTTTTAGGCCAGCTTTTTTACTCTCCTCTTTCACCTTCATTAGAAGGCTCTTTAGTTCCTCTTCACTTTCTGCCATGAGGATGCTGTCATCTGCCTGTCTGAGGTTATTGATATTTCTCCTGGCAATCTTGATTCCAGCTTGTCATTCATCCAGCCCAGCATTTTGCATGTTGTACTCTGCATATAAGTTAAATAAGCAAGGTAACAATATACAGCCTTGACATACTCCAATCCCAATTTTGAGCCAATCTGTTGTTCTGTGTCCAGTTCTAACTGCTGCTTCTTGTCCTGCATACAGGTTTCTCAGCAGGCAGATAAGGTGGTCTGATATTCCCGTCTCTTTCAGAATTTTCCACAGTTTATTGTGATCCACACAATCAAAGGCTTTAGTGTAATCTTGAAGCAGAAGTAGATGTTTTTCTGGAATTCTCTTGCTTTTTTGGTGATCCAACGGATGTTGGCAATTTGATCTCTGGTTCCTCTGCCTTTTCTATATCCAGCTTGTACATCTGGAAGTTCTCTGTTCATGTACTGCTGAAGCCTAACTTGAAGGATTTTGAACATTACTTTGCTAACATGTGAAATGAATGCAATTGTGTGGCAGTTTGAATATTCTTTGGCATTTACTTTCTTCGGGATTGGAATGAAAACAACTTTTCCAGTCCTGTGGCCACTGCTGAGTTTTCCAGATTTGCTGGCATATTGAGTGTGGCACTTTCACAGCATCACCTTTTAGGACTTGAAATAGGTCAGTTGGAATTGCATCACCTCCACTAGCTTTGTTCGTAGTGATGCTTTCCAAGGGCCACTTGACTTCACCCTCCAGGATGTCTGGCTCTAGGTGAGTAATCACAGTATCGTGATTATCTAGGTCATGAAGATCTTTTTGTATAGTTCTTCTGTGTATTCTTGCCACTTCAATAACTTCTGCTTCTGTTAGGTCCATACCATTTCTGTCCTTTATTGTGCCCATCTTTGCATGAAATGTTCTCTTGGTATCTTTAATTTTTCTGAAGGGATCTCTAGTCTTTCCCATTCTATTTCTTTCCTCTATTTCTTTGGATTGTTCGTTTAAGAAAGCTTTCTTTTCTCACCTTGCTATTCCTTGGAACTCTGCATTCAGATGGGTATATCTTTCCTTTTCTCCTTTGCCTTTCACTTCTCTTCTTTTCTCAGACAACTATTTTGCCTTTCTGCATTTCTTTTTCTTGGGGATGGTTTTGATCACTGCCTCCTGTACAATGTAACCAACCTCCATTCCTTAATTCTCACAATAATCTTATGAGGTGTTTTCATCTTCCCCATTTTCATAGATGACAAACTGAGGCTCAGTGAGACAAGAAATATACTCAACAACTAGTAAGCAATAGAGCTCATACCTGAATCAGGCTTTCTAGCCCTTGATCAGGATTCCATTACTGTCTCATTATATACTTCCAGGTTTCAGGACTGAGAAACAGGTTAGATGATAATACCATTTATTGATATGATAAAACCTACAAGATGTGCAGTTTGAAGGATACTGGAAAAGCAAGGGCTTTGTTGTGAATAAGTCCAGTTTGCAACACTTAATACTACTTAAATTGTGATGTCAAGTAGGCTGTTGATATTTAAGGCTAGACCTCACAGAAGAGATGCAAATGGTAGATACACACGTGGAAGTCATCAGCATGGGAATGGAAGTGATAACCTAGGGAGAGCACACTGCAAGTGGGGAGAGATGTGAAGGAGACCAAAAAGGGGATGCAGTTAGAAAAGAGGAAAACCAGGAGAGGTCAGTAACCCAGAAGCCAAAGGAGGCCATGATGAAATGTACATACATAATAAAATGTATGACTTTTATGATGTCATAAAAGTCTTGTTGACCTTGACTGCATAGACAGAAGTGAGCTTGAGAAAAGAATGTCACTTGGGATATTCAAGAAAATCCCAAACTTTTACTTTTAGAGAGATCTTCCTAAAGAGCAAACAGAGATAGAATAATGAAAAGAAGCCTCTGAGCAAGCACTCTATAAATATAATAAACATTCAAGAGATGACCTGGTCACTGGCTAGATATGAGGAAATTTTCAGGTTTATTTCCAGTCCAGCACTATTTGAGGAGAACAGAATTCTGGAAGGTGGAGGGAATGCTAGTTTATAATTGACCCCATTTCTCCCCATTCAACAGATCTTCTTTAAATTTTATTGTTTCTCTCAGGTATATAGAGTGGGATTGAATACAATTCATGTTCACAATGCATGCATACCCTGATTTAATTCATTAACGTATTTAGTGAATTAGTTAATTTTAATATTGTGACAAAAGCACCCCAAATCCACCACTCAAAACACTGGTCCATCAATCTTGGAAGAAGGCACTCAGGGAGATCTTGTGAAGAGATATTGTTGGCACAGGGGACTGCAACAGCTGGAAAACCCCTGGCTGGAGCTGCAGCTAATTTCTGGAGCTACAAAAGCAAGCAATTCCAAGTCACATTAATAAGACAGTCCAAACAAGGGCAGTAAAAGTTCCACTGTCCCATCTGTGCATCCACAGTGTCTGGTCTATTACAATCACTTCTAGGAGTTCTATTTTAAGGGGGATGACAAATCAGAGTATAACCAGAGAATGTAATTCAGGATGGTGAGAAAAGGTGATGAATAACTGAAGATATATTTAATCCAGAAATGAGGATGGTAGAGGTGGCTGGGAGGTAGAGCAAGTGCATAAGATCTTCCAGAGCTGTTCCACATTTGCTCTAGAGGGAAGAAAATGGGCCAAGGTTGATTTAAGTGGGAAAGTTGATCCTAGCTAAGTAAAATGAAGAGCTTCCTAAAAATACCTAGGCTGCTATCAACAGCTCTGAAAGAATAAGTTTTCTGTCTCCAGTGGAATTCATTCAGAGGCTGAGTGACCAGCAGGAGTGCTGCAAAATGAACTAGCCATATTTGAGCTAAAATTGGGCCTGATCCCTGAACTTTAGTTTCTCCAGCCTTAGTTTCTTCATCCAGCTCTCTCTCAAATCTGCTTCATAATGATCTGCCGTAACTAGTTGGCAACTTTCCTTTTTTTTAATGAAGTATAATTTATGTACAATATTATGTACATTACATGTGTACAAGATATTCATAATTTTTAAATAGTATACTCCATTTATAGTTATTAAAACATATTGGCTATGGTCTCTGTATTGTACAATATATTCTTGCAGCTTATTTTATACATAACAGTTTGTACCTCTTAGTCTCCTACCCCTATGTTGCCCCTTCCCTCTTCCCTCTCGCCATTGGTAACCACTCGTTTGTGTCTCTGTATCTGTGAGTTTATTTGTTTTTTGTTATATTCATTAGTTTCTTATATTTTTTAGAGTCCACATGTAAGTGATATCATACAGCGTTGTCTTTCTTTGTCTGACTTAGTTCACTTACCATAATGCCCTCCAAGTCCATTCATGTTCCCGCAAAGGGCAAAATTTCATTCCTTTATATGGCTAAGTAATATTCCATTGTATATACATATACCACTTCTTCTTTATCCATTCATCTATTAATGGACATCAAGGTTGTTCCCGTATCTTGGCTATTATAAATAAGGCAGCTATGAACATTGGAGTGCATATATCTATTTTTCAGATTTTCAATGTTTTTATTTTTTAAATTTATTTTTAATTGGAGGATCATTGCTTTACAATATTGTGTTTCTGCCATGCAACAACATGAATCAGCCAGAAGTATACATATGTTTCCTTCCTCTTGAACCTCCCTCCCACCCCCGCTCCATCCCACCCCTCTAGGTTGTCACAGAGCACAGGGTTGAATGTCCTGTGTTATACAGTAATTTCCCACTAGCTACCTATTTTACATGTGCTAATGTATATGTTTCAGTGCTTCAGTGCTACTTTCTCAATTCTTCCTGCCCTTTCCCTTGGTTTGTCTTGGAAATGAACAGAGATCATTCTGTCGTTTTTGAGATTGCATCCAAGTACTGCATTTTGGACTCTTTTGTTGACTATGATGGCTACTCCATTTCCTCTAAGGGATTCTTGCCCACAGTAGTAGATAGAATGGTCATCTGAGTTAAATTCACCCATTCCAGTCCATTTTAGTTCACTGATTCCTGAAATGTCGATGTTCACTCTTGCCATCTCCTGTTTGACCACTTCCAGTTTGCCTTGATTCATGGACCTAATATTCCAGGTTCCTATGCAGTATTGCTCTTTACAGCATCGGAATTTACTTACACTGCCAGTCACACCCACAACTGGGTGTTGTTTTTGCTTCGGCTCCATCTCTTCATTCTTTCTGGAGTTATTTCTCCACTCTTCTCCAGTAGTATATTGGGCGCCTACAAGCCTTGGGAGTTCATCTTTCAGTGTCATACCTTTTTGCCTTTTCATGCTGTTCATGGGGTTCTCAAGGCAGTTCTGAAGTGGTTTGTCATTCCCTTCTCCAGTGGATCACGTTTTGTCAGAACTCTCCTCCATTACCCATCCATCTTGGGTGGCCCCACACGCCATGGCTCATAGTTTCATTGAGTTAGACAAGGCTGTGGTCCATGTGGTCAGTTTGGTTAGTTTTCTATGACTGTGGTTTTCATTCTGTCTGCCCTCTCATGGATAAGGTTAAGAGGCTTATGGAAGCTTCCTGATGAGAGAGACTGACTGAGGGGAAACTGGGTCTTGTTCTGATGGGCGGGGCCATGGTCAGTTTAGTTCAGTTCAGTCACTCAGTGTGTCCAACTCTTTGTGACCCCATGGAATGCAGCATGCCAGGCCTCCCTGTCCATCACCAACTCCCGGAGTTGACTCAAACTCATGTCCATTGAGTCGGTGATGCCATCCAACCATCTCATCCTCTGTCATCCACTTCTCCTCCCACTTTCAATCTTTCCCAGCATCAGGGTCTTTTCAAATGAGTCAGTTCTTCGCATGAGGTGGCCAAAGTATTGGAGTTTCAGATTCAGCATCAGTCCTTCCAATGCATACTCAGAACTGATCCCTTTTAGGATGGATTGGTTGGATCCAAGGATGGATCTCATTGCAGTCCACTGGCCATGTTCAGTAAATCTTTAATCCAATTTCCTGCTTGTCCTGAAGCCAAACTATGGTGGAGGTAATGAAGATAATGGCAACCTCCTTCAATAGGTCCCATGCATGCATTGCTGCACTCAGTGCCTCTGACCCTGAAGCAGGCCACCACCAACCCACACCTCCACCAGAGACTCCTGGACACTCATGGGCCTGTCTGGGTCAGTTTCTTGTGGGGTCACTGTGGGGACCCTTTCTCCTGGGTCCTGGTGTACACAAGGTTTTGTTTGTGCCCTCCAAGAGTCTGTGTCCCCAGTCCTGTTTAAGTTCTGATGGTTCTATGGTGGGGTTAATGGCGACCTCCTCCAAGAGGGCTTATGCCATACCCAGGTCTGCTGCACCCAGAGTCCCTGTGGCAGGCTACTTCTTACCCGTACCTCCAAAGGAGACACTGAGAATCAGTTCTGGCTCAGTCTCTGTGGGTTGGGCATGCATTTTGTGTCCTTCCCAGGGCTGAGCAGCTCAGGTGACCAGGTGCTTGGAGAGTGCACTGTCCCAGGTGGGCCATGCATCTTAATCACCTCCCAGGTCCCAGCCACTTGGTTTCCCAGATGTGCCATGAGAGCACCATCTCAGGTGTGCCGTATGTCTCCTCTGGAGAGCTGATGGCCTGCGACCCTCCTGGCGGATGTCAACCATCCAGGATCTCAGGAAGACGTGGTTAGCAGCTGGGAGCCTGCTCACAGTTTGGTGGAGGATGCCGGTTTCAGGGGTGAGATTCCAGCAGCCCCTTGCCTTCTGGCTCTGGCAAGGCTGCTTCTCTGCCTCTGGGCAGGGAGGGGCCAGGACACAGCGGGCTAGCTCTCCTCTGGTATTCAGGCAATCCTTTGTTCTGTGAGTGGGCCAGGCCCTGCCTTAGGTTGTTAGCTTAGAGCCTTTCACAGGAAAGTTCTCTTTTCCCTACTTGTGGTTAGGGGTGTATTTTGTGGGCTTTTGTTTTTTTTCCTCCCGGTTATGTTGCCTTCTGAGATTCCAAAACTTCCCACCAACCCATCTCTGAGAGGGTTTCCTACTGTGCAGAAACTTCTCCTACTCCATGACTCCCTGCCCAGGACAGGTCTCCATCCCTAACTCTTTTGTCTCTCTTTTTTTCTTTTGTATTTTGTCCTACCTCTTTTCGAAGAGAATGGGCTGGCTTTCTGGGAGCCTGGTGTCCTCTGCCAGTGTTCAGAAGTTGTTTTGTCAAAGTTGCTCAGCATTCAAATGATCTTTTGATGAATTTGTGGTGAAGAAAGTGCTCTCCCTGTCCTATTCCTCTGTGAAGTTGAATGGTTCTATGAAGACCTACAGGACCTTCTAGAACTAACACCCCCAAAAGACATCCTCTTCATTATAGGGGACTGGAATGGAAAAGTAGGAAGTCAAGAAACACCTGGAGTAACAGGCAAATTTGGCCTTGGAGTACAAAACGAAGCAGTTCAAAGGCTAACAGAGTTTTGCCAAGAGAATGCACTGGTCATAACAAACACCCTCTTCCAACAACACAAGAGAAGAGACTCTACACATGGACATCACCAGACGGTCAATACTGAAATCAGATTGGTTATATTATTTGCAGCCAAAGATGGAGATGCTCTATACAGTCAGCAAAAACAAGACTGGGAGCTAAATGTGGCTCAGATCATGAACTCCTTATTGCCAAATTCGGACTTAAATTGAAGAGAGTAGGGGAAACCACTAGACAATTGAGGTAGGACCTAAATCAAATCCCTTATGATTATACAGTGGAAGTGACAAATAGACTCAAGGGATTAGATCTGATACAGTGCCTGAAGAATTATGGATGGAGGTGCACGACATTGTACAGGAGACAGGGATCAAGACCATCCCCAAGAAAAAGAAATATAGAAAGGTAAAATGGTTGTCTGAGGAGGCCTTACAAATAGCTATAAAAGGCAAAGGAGAAAAGAAAAGATATACCCATTTGCATGCAGAGTTCCAAAGAAAAGCAAGGAGAGATAAGAAAGCCTTCCTCAGTGATCAAGGCAAATAAATAGAGGAAAACAACAGAATGGGAAAGACTAGAGATCTTCTCAAGAAAATTAGAGATACCAAGGCAACATTTCATGCAAAGATGGGCACAATCAAGGACAGAAATGGTACAGACCTAACAGAAGCAGAAGATATTAAGAAGAGGTGGCAAGAATACACAGAAGCATATACAAAAAAGATCTTCATGACCCAGATAACCACGATAGTGTGATCACTCACCTAGAGCCAGACATCCTGGAATGCGAAGGCAAGTGGGCCTTAGGAAGCATCAAGGAGAACACTAGTGGAGGTGATGGAACTCCAGTTGAGCTATTTCAAATCCTAAAAGATGATGCTGTGAAAGTGCTGAACTCTTCATATTCACTCAAGTGAATATGCCAGCACATGTGGAAAACTCAGCAGTGGCCACAGGATTGGAAAAGGTCAGTTTTCATTCCAATCCCAAAGAAAGGCAATCCCAAAGAATCTTCAAACTACCACACAATTGCACTCATCTCACACACTACCAAAGTAATGCTCAAAATTCTCCAAGCCAGGCTCCAATAATATATGAAACATGAACTTCTAGATGTTCAAGCTGGATTTAGAAAAAACAGAGGAACCAGAGCTCAAATTGCCAACATCTGCTGGATAATCAAAAAAGCAAGAAAGTTCCAGAAAAACATCTACTTTTGCTTTATTCATTACACCAAAGCCTTTGACTGTGTGGATCACAACAAACTGTGGAAAATTCTGAAAGAGATGGGAATACCAGACCACCTGACCTGCCTCCTGAGAAATTTTATTGCAGGTCAGGAGCTACAGTTAGAACTGGACATGGAACGACAGACTGGTTCCAAACTGGGAAAGGAGTATGTTAAGGCTCTATATTGTCACTCTGCTTATTTAACTTATATGCAGAGTACATCATGCTAAATGCTGGACTGGATGATGCACAAGCTGGAATCAAGATTGCCGGGAGAAATATCAATAATCTTAGATTTGCTGATGACACCACCCTTATGGCAGAAAGTGAAGAACTGAAGAGCCTATTGATACAAGTGAAAGAGAGAGTGAAAAAGTTGGCTTGAAACTCAACATTCAGAAAACTAAGGTCATGGCATCTGGTCCCGTCAGTTCAGTTCAGTTGCTCAGTTGTGTCTGACTATTTGCAACCCCGTGGATTGCCACATGCCAGGCCTCCATATCTATCACCAACTCACTTCACCTGGTTACATCACTTCATGGCAAATAGATGGGGAAATAGTGGAAACAGTGAGAGACTTTATATTTTCAGGCTCCAAAATCACTGCAGATGGTGACCACAGCCATAAAATTGAAAGATGCTTGCTCCTTGGAAGAAGAGCTATGACCAACCTAGAGAGCATATTAAAAAGCAGACGTTGCTGCTCCTGCTGCTGCTAGGTCGTTTCAGTCGTGTCCAACTCTGTACGACCCCATAGACAGAAGCCCACCAGGGTCCCCCGTCCCTGGGATTCTCCAGGCAAGAACACTGGAGTGGGTTGCCATTTCCTTCTCCAATGCATGAAAGTGAAAAGTGAAAGGGAAGTCGCTCAGTCGTGTCCGACTCTTAGCGACCCCATGGACTACAGCCTACCAGGCTCCTCCATCCATGGGATTTTCCAAGCAAGAAGCAGACGTTGCTTTACCAAAAAATTTCCGTCTAGTCAAAGCTATCATTTTTCCAGTAGTCATGTATGGATGTGAGAGTTGGACAATAAAGAAAGCTGAGTGCCAAAGAATTGATGCTTTTGAACTGTGCTGTTGGAGAAGACTCTTGAGAGTCCCTTGGACTGCATGGAGATCCAACCAATCCATCCTAAAGGAAATAAGTCCTGAACATTCACTGGAAGGACTGATGCTGAAGTTGAAACTTCAATATTTTGGCCACCTGATGTGAAGAACTGACTCATTGGAAAAGACCCTGAAGCTAGGAAAGATTGAAGGCGGGAGGAGAAGGGGATGACAGAGGATGAGATGGTTTCATGGCATCACTGACACAATGAACATGAGTTTGAGTAAGCTCTGGGAGTTGGTGATGAACAGGGAAACCTAGTGTGCTGCAGTCCTTGGGGTTGCAAAGAGTCGGACATGACCGAACAAGTGAACTGAACTGAACTTTGGGGTTCATGTAGTTTTTTGAATTAGTATTTTTGTTTTTTCAGATATATAGCCAGGAATGGAACTGCTGGGTCATATGGTAGTTCCATTTTTAGTTTTTAGGAAACTTCCATACTGTTTTCCACAGTGGCTGCACCAGTTTACACTCCCACCAACATTTTTTCTCCACATTTGTTATTTGTGTTCTTTTTGATGATAGCCTTTCTGACAGATATGAAATGATATCTCCTTGTAATTTTGATTTGCATTTCCCTGATGATTAGCAACATTGACCATATTTTCATGCACTTGTTGGCCATCTGCATTCCTCTTTGGGAAAACATCTATTCGCTTCTTCAGCCCATATTTAAGTTGGCTTGTTTGGTTTTTGATGTTAAGTTGTATGAGATATTTATATATGTTAAATATTAATCCCTTAAGGGTCATATCATTTATAAATATGTTCTCCCATTCATTAGATTGTTGTTTAATTTTGTTGATAATTTCCATTGCAATACAAAAACTTTTAATTTGTTTATTTTTACTTTTATTTCCTTTAAGAGATGGATCCAAAAAAATACTGCTGCAATTTCTATCAGAGTGCTCTATGATTTTCTCTAGGAGTTTTACAGTATTCAGTCTTAATAGTTATGTGTTTAATTCATTTTGAGCTTATTTTTGTATACAGTGTTAGCAAATGTCCTAATTTCATTCTTTTACATGTAGCTGTCCACTTTTCCCAGCACAATTTATCAAAGGGACTACCTTTTCTCCTGTATATTCTTGCCTCCTTTGTCATAGATTGTCCATAAGTGCATGGGTTTATTTCTGGCTTTCTATCCCATTCCATTGATCCATGTGTCTGCTTTTGTGCCAGTACCATACTATTTTGATGACAGTAGCTTCATAGTATAGTCTGAAGTCAGGGAACCTAAATCCTCCAACTAACTCTGTTCTTCTTTCTCAAGATTGTTTTTGCTATTTGAGGTCTTTATATTTCCATACAAATCTTAGAATGATTTGTTCTAGTTTTTCTATGAAAAATGCCATTGGTATTTCAATAGGGATTACACTGAATCTGTAGATTGCCTTGGGTAATATGCTCATTTTAACAATATTAATTCTTCCAATCCAAGAACATGGTGTATCTTTCTACCTGTTTATATTGTATTCAAGTTCTTTCATCAGTGTCTTGTAGTTTTCAGAGTACAGGTCTTTTACCTAAAAAGTTTTACATGAAAAACTAGGTTTGCTCCTAGATGTTTTATAGTTTTTGAAGTGATGGTAAATGAGATTGCTTTCTGAATTTCTCTTTCTGACTTTTCACTGGCCTCATTCTTTTAACTGCACCTCACTACCCCAAAGCGAGGATGCTTATCAACTAGTCATTCAGGGCACTTTCTTAGAAAGGAAACTTCACTTACCTTTTTGGAAACCTCTCTCTGGACTATTGGATCCTAAACGTTGTGTTTTATGGTTCCTTTCTGTCCCAGCCCATGTGACCTTCTGAAACATCTCTCTGAAACTTCATTCTCCCTTAAAGTTACCATCTTCCCCCACTAATTTGTCTTGAAATATTACAGGTCACATTTGTTTAAAAAAATTAACAGACTTATTTTATATTATTTGGGTTCTCCAGTCTGAAATTTGAGGACTTTCTACTTCCTTTTCTCTACCCACTACATTTACTACTTCCCCTCACTCACACTTAACCTTCATTTCTTGTTCTTTCTGTCTCTACTGCTTCTTGTCCCATCCTAGAACCCTACTCTTCCTCTTCAAGCTATTTTTTAAAACATAGAAATGAAGGGGCTAAGAGAGAAAATCAGAGGTAGAGAATGCAAAGTGTACTCTCTCTTTCTCTCTTTCCTCTTTCTATTTCCCAAGTTGTAAAAGTGGGGTAAAACCACAGTGGGTCACCACTCAGGACTTGGTTTCTGGGTTTAAAAACGGGTTCCGCCCCTTGCTAGCAGAGAACCGTGGGCAAGTTATAGAACCTCTTCAAGCCTTAACTTCCCCATTAGTAAAATGAAGATATAAGAATATCTACATCGTGGATGCAAAATGCATGTGAAGTGCTTACAGTATCTGGCACACAGTAAGTGACTAACACGTTTGTTGTTACTAATATCATGTGAGGAAATTATTCTATGACTAACTACAGGATATTGGTCATCTCTTGATTACACACAGCATATGCATGTATCTGTTTCTAAAGAGATTTTCCCCCTCTGTTGCCCAGCTAAGAAAATTTATTTATTCAGGTAGCTAGCAAATATCTATTAAGCATATGCTAAGTTTCATTCCTTGTGCTCAGTAGGTTAAATAACTCCTGTACCTGTAGAATAGGATGCTGCAGCTAAAGAGAATTAGATACATCTAGGTGTATTATCCGGAGAAGTTGATGGCACCCCACTCCAATACTCTTGCCTGGCAAATCCCATGTACGGAGGAGCCTGGTGGGCTGCAGTCCATGGGGTTGTGAAGAGTCGGACAGGACTGAGAGACTTCCCTTTCACTTTTCACTTTCATGCATTGAAGGAGGAAATGGCAACGCATTCCAGTGTTCTTGCCTGGAGAATCCCAGGGATGGGGGAGCCTGGCGGGCTGCCGTCTGGGCTGCCGTCTATGGGGTCACACAGAGTCGGACATGATTGAAGTGACTTAGCAGCAGCAGCAGGTGTATTATTGTGGAAAGATCACTAAAGCTGTGTAATTCAGAGGGAAAGAGAAATTGATGAACAGTTCATACAGTGACACTATTCCTATAAAATTGCACAAATACCCACACACACACACACACAAAACTGCATATTTTGTATGGATCTGTATCTATACATATATAGTATTCACTTATATTACATACACTATATATAATGTAAATGTGTGAGGAAGTTCTAGACTGGTAGACACAAAACTGGGAAGAGAACTAGGATGGGAAAGTGGGGAGTGGTTTGAGGAAATACTAGCCTTATTTGTTACATTCAAATTGTTACATGGAGAAAGAATTCATGTAATATCTAGAATATTTTTAAAAATTAAAACTAAAACAAGTAGAGGATTCTATGGCTCCCGCCAGGATTCCTGTCTGTCCTGTTGCCCTGAACCCCTGGGATTTCTGACCTCAAAAAGGGATTGAGTTATCAGTGTAAAACAAAAGAAAATATAAATCTAACTACACTGAAGACCCCAGGATCCCAGTCGTGTCACTGTCTTTCAATGGCTTGAAAAATAAGGCAAAGGCATATTTTTATGAACACATCTACGTGTAGTTCTAAATTTACTTACTTATAAAATCGCACACACAGATTTCCCCCAGAACCGCCGTCTGGAGCCGCCGCTGCGGTGGGGCGCGCGCAGGGGCGCTGCCTTCCTCCCGCTGCCCTGCCCAGCCCCGCCCCGCGACAGCACTTTCCATTCCTTCATCAGCTTGTGTCTCAACAATACCAGTCAGCAGAAAGCACTAAAAAGACGTCCTGGGCGACAGGTTTCGCCCAGGGGGCGAAATAAGTAGGGTACTGAAGATCTAACTTCCAACCTTCCCTGGGCTTGCTTTGTGGTCCTGGCAAATCAGATTAACTTAGAGGTATTGGTGTCGGGCCGGTGGAGAGTGGGGGATGATGCAAAATACTGTCAATCACTTTCAGTTGGAACCTTGGGATTTGCTGAGTCCTTAGGAAACAGAAGGAAACATGTGGGTACAGAACATGTACCTTTGTGAATTTTTATACATACACAAGAGATACGTAGTTTGGTAACAAGTGATTACATTTATATAAATTGCATATCCTATATTACATGTCAGAGAGCATAAATAATATGTGTATATATTATATATGTTTCATTTTATGCATAATTTTGAGTAAATGAATGTTGTTTTATGCAATGTGCACCTTTTAAGTGTCTATTAAATGCATATACTAATATAGTCACAAAATTTTCTCTCTTGTTAATGTTCCAAATATAAATTTGAACATTACTGAGGTTCCACACTAAGCACAGCACAGAGGGTCCATAATTAATACATAATGGCTATCAGTAGAGCTTATAGGTATAAGAGCCTATACCTATAAGCCTATAGGTATATAGAGCCTATAGCCTATAGGCATGCAGAGCACTGCATGATGTGTGCTCAGTCGCTCAGTTGTGTCAGACTCTTTGCAACCCCAGGGACTGTAGCTCATCAGGCTCCTCTGTCCCTGGGATTTTCCAAGCAAGAATACTGGAGTGGGTTCAGTTCAGTTCACTTCAGTCGCTCAGTCGTGTCCAACTGTTTGCAACCCCATAGACTGCAGTACACCAGGCTTCCCTGCCCATCACCAACTCCCAGAGCTTACTCAAACTCATGTCCATTGAGTTGGTGATGGCATCCAACCATCTCATCCTCTGTTGTCCCCTTCTCCTCCTGCGTTCAATCTTTCCCAGCATCAGGGTCTTTTCCAATTAGTCAGCTCTTCGAATCAGGTGGCCAAAGTATTGGGGTTTCAGCTTCAATATCAGTCCTTCCAATGAATATCCAGGACTGATTTCCTTTAGGATGGACTAGTTCGATCTCCTTGCAGTCCAAGGGACTCTCAAGAGTCTTCTCCAAAACCGCAGTTCAAAAGCATCAATTCTTCAGTGCTCAGCTTTCTTTATAGTCCAACTCTCACATCCATACATGACTACTGGAAAAACCATAGCTTTGATTATATTCTTTGCAGCCAAAGTTGCGGAAGCTCTTTACAGTCAGCAAAAACAAGACTGGGAGCTGACTGTGGCTCAGATCATGAACTCCTCATTGCCAAAATCAGACTTATATTGAAGAAAGTAGGGAAAACCACTAGACCATTGAGGTATGACCTAAATCAAATCCCTTAAAATTATACAGTGGAAGTGACAAATAGATTCAAGGAATTAGATCTGATAGAGTGCCTGAAGAACTGGAGTGGGTTGCCATTGCATAATTTATAATTATCCAGTTATGAGATTTTTTTGATATAGAATTAGTAGTGTGTGATTTAAAAAACAAGGTTAGGAGGAGGGTGAAGCAAATGAGGTGCTTAGGGTGCAAAAATCTGAGGGTCCTCACGGTCAGGTTCTGTAGAACTTCTTGCCTCCCCCTAGTTGATAAAGATGCCTCTGTTCCTCTGACAGCCTCATCACCACCATCAACAATTGCTAATTCCTAAATGCCAAGCACTGTTTTCTGAACTTTACATAAATTAACCTATCTAAAGATATGTGACTACAAATAACAGCTTGAATTTTAAGTGAATTGCCAGCAGTTGTGCCTAACAAGTAAAATGTTTTGAGAACCAAAACTAAAATGCCCCCAGCTCACAGGGATGGTGGGAAGGGGAGAGGGGGAATGGGGGAGATGGATCCCAGATGAGACTTCTTTAGTCAAGCAGTTCCAAATCTCCAGGCAGGTCATCACACCTGCATTAAAATCCAGCACTCTTTCCTCTCCACCAGTCATAGTGGGGTTTTTCTTTGAATAGACACTGAATCAAGTGTCCTTTTACTGATCTCTTTCTATGTTGGGGCAGTTTGGCAGGCAGTAGGCTTCAAATCTATCTGCTGTAGTGTAATGTGATTGACAGATTTCAAAGGAAGAATACATACTTTCATTTCCTATATTACTAGTCCCATTTTGAAAACTGAAGTGGATAATGGGGCTTATGATAGTCTAATTGTACTTCAACAAGGTAATACCTTTATATTTAAACTCACACGTAGACCAAGGAAGGGGGATTTACACAACACATTATCTAGTATCTAGCTCTAGGTGATTTACTGCTGTGTACTGAGATGCGGTTGAAGTACAAGATGGATAGTAATATTATATTATGGTGTATATCCTGTTCAAATCAGACCTTCGTAATAAAAGCCGAACAGCAATCTACAGAACCTGTCCTAAATCTGCCATCTAAGATCATGACTGTAAAATAAAGTGATCAAAGTGCAGGTTATCTCTATAGTGCCTTCCCCTGAGAGAGGGGTATGCAAAGAACTTCCGACTTTTTATTTATTTACACTCAGTCAACAGAAACATAAATTAAATTAAAAACTTTAGTGTTATGTGGACTGAATAAAGCACACCTAATATGCTATTAAGTAGACTGTTTTTGGATAATACAGATCACAGCCTGTATTGTACACAGCCTGTACTTTTATCCAGTGTACCTTTTATTACCAAGAAGAAAATATGCTTATAAAAATAATAGACTAGAATGAAGTTTGCAAATGAGCAATTTCACATGCTACAAACCTGCTGAGAATAAACAATTTTTAGTAGGTCTTTATATTTGACACATGAAATCAAGCGTTCCTGCAAATTGATTTCATTTTAAATAATTTCTTGAAGAATCAACAGAAATAGACCAACACAAAGTTAACGTTGCATAGAGAAATCACAAATGAATTGTAAGCAAGCCTTTTTTGTCTTTATAGGCAACCAGTGGTAAGAACATTAAAGGCCAAACTTTCCTATAAAAAGGGACATCCCTCTGTGTTGTAGGATGTAGAGGGCAGGAAAATATGAGGTCTGGAGGAAATGATCTTGTCTTCTAAACGTGTATACCTACACAGACTCTGGTTAACATGAAGGTCAAGAGAATCCCTGGAAAGGACAAGAAATCTCAGCACTTTGATCACATTTCTGTTACACCCAGAACATTCTTCTCCATGCTTCCCTGGCTCCTGACACAACTACAGTGACACTTATTTTGATAAATGATAGTAATTTATTATAGATTTTATGTATGTAAATATACACAATTAGTATTAATATAAAATACATTTAATTTGTTTATGTGTTGTCTTCCCAACCAGACTATAAACTTCCTGAGAAGAGAAATTGTCTTATCTACCCTGTGTTCCCAGCATATAGTCCAGTACTTACTTAGCACTGAGTAGGTGCTCTGAAAATGCCTGATGAAATTGATAGTATTGGAAAAAATAACATGAAAGAGTGAAAAAAGGATCACAGAAGGGGGAGGGGATAATAGAGTCACATTTGATTGATATTGTGGAAATAAAAGCTGGTTATATGTATTGGGTTGGTCAAAAAGTTCGTTTGGGTTTCTCTGTAAGATGTCACAGAAAGACTCAAAAGAGCTTTCTGGCCAATCCAATAGATTTGACCTTATGGAGCTTTTTAGGGTCAACTACTGAACCAGCTCCATCTCTCACTTGGGCCAGTCATTTCCCCCACTCATTCATTCATTCATTTGACAAATCTCTACTGAGTGCCAGCTATGTGCTAGGCAATCAGACTACTGCAGTGGCCTGATATCATGAAACACAGGATCACTGTCCTTTGTCATGAGCTTTCATGACTGATATGCCAACAGCAAGTCAGAACTGGATTTTAAGTTTAAGCTCAAGCTAAGCCATGGGATATTTCTGTTTTACCATTTAAATATATCTTGCCATTATAACCAAGTCATTCTCCTTAAGACTCAAGGGTTTATTCTAGTATACTTTTGACAACATAACTAGATTTTAAGATCCTGGCTTAATTCTCCAACTTTGCAGTCATTTGCCAAGTGCCACATTATTATTCCAAGGTGGGCCTCATTTCTTTTAGCATTTCATATCAGACTGGAGAGCTTTTGGCAGGGTACTTATTTATTTTTGTACTTAATTCTTTACTGAATGTCTTATTTTCCATCAACAAGTCACTCAGTCATGTCCGACTCTTTGCAACTCCATGGACTGTAGCCCACCAGGCTCCTCTGTCTATGAGGATTCTCTAGGCAAAAATACTGGAGTGGGTTGCCATACCCTCCTCCAGGGCATCTTCCCAACCCAGGGATCGAACCCAAGTCTCCCGCATTACAGGTGGATTCTTTACTGACTGAGCCACCAGGGAAGCCCCAACAAGCAATACCTACGTCAAATGTGGTAAAGAGAAAGTGGGAACAAAATTGGGTTATCTTGCATTCTCAGTCTTAAAAATCGTGTTAAAATGACCACTCACAGAGTTTATAAAAACATTTCTGTTTTCAATCAGTACCAGAGAAAATCCCAATAAGTGTTTTTAAAGAATTCTGTCCACTAAAATGAAGGTAGGTGTCTTTTAAAACTGCATAAAGCCTTTCAGTTCTTTTTTTCTTATGCATAATTCTGGGATTGGGGGTAGGTCCTTCAGAAAAATGTAAATATAGAAAATGATACTACAGTTTTGCTTAAGTAGGAATAAAGGGTTTTTTTTCTTATCATTTCCCTTATTAAACTGACAAAAGCATCTTTTTTAGAATTCTGTTAAAAGCAAGCTTGTTTGCTTATAGGTCAAAGAAGAGAAACAGTGAAATTAGACAGGAAAGAAGCCCATTTGTTCTATCCGTATTACTGCCAAGATGGTAATATTCCTTTCAATGGCCTTTCTGGTTATAAATGTCAAAACTGATAATGGATTCAGCATTCATCTTAAAAAGATGGTTCATAATTGAGCAGTTCTCTATCAAAATAGATAATGGTTTTCACATTAGTTCAATCATCAGTGTTTAAAATTCAATCTTATATTTCCCCTCTTGTTAATGAATTTTCCATATTTTATCCCAGTATTTGTTTTCCTTTACATTTCAGCACTGAAATATGAAGAGAAGTATTGTCACCATTTCCAGACTCTAACATGTTGTCTTTTTGGCCACTGCTTAAACCGCACAATGTATCCCGTAAATCTTTCTTCATAAATCAACTCCTCCTTTCCATTAATCATGTTTGTTATTCATCTTTGGGTTCCCTCCAAGACTGTCAACATCATTTGTCTATTTAGGTGCTTAAAACTGAATACAGTTGTCTCAGAGTGCTTTCAGCCAAACTTGTATGGGGGCCCATAGTCTTCCTTCCCCTGGTGCCACAACACCACCTCAAACAGTCGTGCTCTCTCTATTTTCATAGTCACTGCAGACTACATGACTACGTTTCTCCCAGCCCTTCCTCTTCCCAAGGCTGTTACTAGTGAACCCTCTTCTAGAGAATCTCCTCTCTTCTCTAGTGATTGTTTCTGATGTGACTTGTGCCAGATATGTGTTTGCCTCTTTCTGAGAGCAATTCCAGTTTTTTTTCATCCCATATTTCTGACTTGTTTTGGTCTTTTTGAATCATACTGCTGCTCATATGGGGGCTTCCCTGGTGGCTCAGAGGGTAAAGCGTCTGCTTGCATTGTGGGAGACCTGGATTTGATCCCTGGGTTGGGAAGATCCCCTGGAGAAAGAAATGGCACCCCACTCCAGTATTCTTGCCTGGAAAATCCCATAGACAGAGAAGCCTGGTAGGCTACAGTCCACGGGGTCGCCAAGAGTCAGACACGACTGAGCGACTTCAGCATATCTTGGCCATTTATCAAAGCTTATAACACCTTCTAATGTAGTCTTCTCAGCAACTGTCATTAGCATTCTGTTCATTCCCTCCTTGGATTATTAACAAATACATAAAACTCTGGTGACCCTGGAAGAGATAAGCCCTGGAATTCACACAATGCCACTGTTGTTACCTTTCACAGGTGGCCTTGCAGCCCCCTTCAGACTATGCAACTGGGGTATTATCAAGGCTACATGGAACTAACACATGAAGGAAAACTGTGCAGCAAGCTGAGTTAAGGCTCTGCTCAAGTCTGAATATGATTCGCACATCCTATCATGTTCCCATCGCTGGTCCATCTCTCCTCCATCGATGTGCCTGTGCTCAGTTCTGTCTGACTCTTTGCGACCCAATGGACTGCAGCCTGCCAGCCCACAGACTGTAGCCTGCCAGATCCGTAGAATTTTCCAGGCAAGAATATAGGAGTGCATCATCATTTTCTCCTCCATAGATAAATATCTGTAAATTCTGATCTTGCTTCATGGGGGTTTGGGGCATGAAGGTTGGTTTTATTTTATAGTTTCGTGTAGTTTGGAGTTTGTGTCAGGTTTTTGAGCATCCCTCCTCCGCGGATGTTACTGCTTGATGTGACGCATTTTCAGTGTGCCAAATGCACAACCTGGGGGCCTTGCTACGGTACCAGAAATAGCTCTAAAACTTGTAGCAGCAGATGCATATTCTGGATGCTCTGGTGGTGTCCATGGTCTAGACACCAGGTGTCCAGCCTGTCCTCCAGTTGACAGATTGAAAAGCCCCCTGCATAGCTGCTGCTGGGTGAGGTTTAGCCCCGAGGCTGTTTTTTGTTTTGTTTTGGGTTTTTTTTTTTTTTTGGCCAAACCTACCTGGCATGCAGGATTTTAGGTCTCTGACTAAGGATCAAACCCACACCCTCTGCAGTGGAAGCACAGAGTCTTAACCATTGGACCTCTAGGGAAGTCCTCCGTGGCTGTTCTTAACGCTTCTCTCCTATCAACTCTGCTCCCCTGGTTTGCTTCAAGACTTCAAACTCTCTGATTTTATCCCCACGCTCTCACAAAACTGGCCAACTTCATGAAGAAAGAAACTTTTGGGGTGGACTGTCAACAAACTCATGCTCTACCACTAGGGGACATTATTCACATTGTATCTTCTGTGACTGGTGCCCCTGGGGTTAGACAATAATGGAATTATTGTCAGAGTGGAAAATACTCTGAGTCTTTTAGATGTGAAGTTTATAGCCCAGATCAGATTATTAGGAACACATAAGATAAGGATACAATTGTATCATTTTATAATTATTAAGTAAAAAGAAAACATATAGCTATGTGTCTCAAGTTTCTTTGTTTTTTTAGCAATTTATGTGGACAAGAAAAACTGAGTTTTTTCCAGCTTTTACTACTCTTTAATCTTTCCTTGAACAAGAAGAAAGAAATTATAATTATTCTTCAATATATATTCTAATGATTGATTTGGAAATTTCTTGACAAAATCCCCAATATTAAATATACTGTGACTATTTATTTACACTTCTTTGTATTTGACCTTTTCAAACGTTTAATATTTGCCATGGAATTCTTCCCTTCATTTCTTGCCTTTCTTGTATATCCTTTTAGATATTTCTATGCCGTGTTCCAAGCTATAGACAACCACACCTTCCAGAAACACAGATAAGAATCAAGAACTAATAAAAATAAGAGCTCTAAGCAACTGAAGTGAATATTACAAGTCCATCCATTAAGATGCATGTATGCCATTCAAAGATGAAGCCTAAACTCAGGGCCCGTTTACACTTTGCATACTGTTCTAAAAAAACGTTACTAGCTGTTTTCTGAGTGTATTAGATCGGGCTGGTGCTGCTGCTAAGTCGCTTCAGTCGTGTCTGACTCTGTGCCACCCCATAGACGGCAGCCCACCAGGCTCCCCCGTCCCCAGGATTCTCCAGGCCAGAACACTGGAGTGAGTTGCCATTTCCTTCTCCTATATCGGGCTAGTGAATCTAAAATGGAGCAAAGATTTTCTTTGCCCAGGTCAGCATTCTGAGAGGTACTCACAATGAAATCTACAGAGGAATCCAGAAAAACAAAACTATTAAAGTCCAAATCACTAAATTTAGGAGTGAAGTCACTAAATTTGAGGACCAACAGTGCCTCAAATGACTCTGATGATACCACTGTGACATGCCACTATCTAGTGAGTGAGTGCAGTTCATACTGATGATATTGTAGTCATATTGTTTCCTGATACAGTAGAGAAGAATGCAATACATTTTAGATGAGCGCCCACCTAAAATAATTCTTTAGTGTTTGTTGATTAACATAGCTAAGTTATTTTTAGAATCATTTTATTTTATTGGAGGATATTTGCTTTACAATGTTGTCTTAGTTTCTGCCATACAATGTAGTGAATGGCTTCCCCAGTGGCAAAGAATCCACCTGCAATGCAGGAGACGTGGGTTCAATCCCTGGGTTGGGAAGATCCCCTCAAGGAATGCACAGCAATCCACTCCAGTAATCTTGCCTAGAGAAACCCATACAGAGAGCAGATTCATGGGCTACAGTCCATTGGGTCTCAAAGAGTCAGACACGATGTAGTGACTGAGCAAAGTACAGCAGCATATGTATGTCCGGGATTCCCAGGTGGTGCTTATAGTAAACCCTGTTTGCCAGTGCAGGAGATGTGAGAGATGCGGGTTCGATCCCTGGGTTGGAAAGATCCCCTGAAGAAGGGCATGTCAACCCACTACAGTACTCTTGCCTGGAGAATCCCACGGACAGAGGAGCCTTGTGGGCCACAGTCCATAGAGTTGCAAAGAGTCGGACACCACTGAAGCGACTTAGTACAAACACACATACAGAGCCTTCCTCCCACCCCTCTAGACTGTCACAGAGCACCCAGTTAAGCTCCCTGTGCTATAAAGCAGCTACCTGCTAGCTAGCTATTTGCTAAGTTATCTTTAAAAGACTGTCTAGAACTAACTGAACTGCAAAGAAAGCCAAGATTTTCTATAAATGGCAACATAATTCTCATGTCCTCCTTGGCATATACAAACCGATGCCCAACTTTTAAGAGTATAAATCCTTCAATAGCAGGGACTGGTTTGGTTCAACTTTGAATATAGAATGCACACAAGAGTTTAGAATCCCGGACTTTTAGAATGAAAGGAACCCTGGAGAGCATTCTTCCAATACTTTTTTTTTTTTTACAGAAATACTAACTATACACACTAATATTTTCTTAAAGTTAATTTGCCACTTTCCTTCAAAGTTGTACAAAAATGTATGCAGCAAAGGATGTCTCCTTCCCAAACAGAATCATCAGTGCTCCAATTTGCCTCCTAAAACAGCTACTGTCACCAGTTTCTTTTGTAAAAACACTGTAAATAAAAGTATATATTAGAGTTTTACAAAATACAAATGAGAGCATAAGATAAAGACCACTTTGCAACTTCCTTTTTTTTCACTTGAAATACTTTTTATATTCTTAAAATAATGAATCTACATGCAGTAATAACTATAATATATAGTAGACATTAGAATTAAGCTTTTATAGTATTACCTTCGGAGAAGGAAATGGCACCCCACTCCAGTACTCTTGCCTGGAAAATCCCATGGACGGAGGAGCCTGGAAGGCTGCAGTCCATGGGGTCGCTAAGAGTTGGACATGACCAAGTGACTTCATTTTAACTTTTCACTTTCATGAATTGAGAAGGAAATGGCAACACACTCCAGTGTTCTTGCCTGGAGAATCCCAGGGACGGGGGATCCTGGTGGGCTGCCGTCTATGGGGTTGTACAGAGTCAGACACGACTGAAGTGACTTAGCAGTATTACCTAAAGTTTATTATTAATACTAAATAAGTCATTAGTAAACACAACATATACCTAAAGAGTCACTTCAGGCTATACAAGTGCTTTCTTTCAGTTTGAGGGATGGAATAATCTGCAGAAAAAAGGGAAGACTATGTAAAAGCTAACGTTTTCTCTGTAGGAATGTTGCTGGTCGATTCTTTTATGACTCCATGGGCTGTTGCCTGCCAGGCTCCTTTGTCAGTGGGATTTCCCAGGCAAGAATACTGGAGTGGGTTGCCACTTCCTTCTCTAGGGAATCTTTCCTACCCAGGGACTGAACCCACATCTTTTGTGTCCCTGCACTGAAGTTTCTTTACCACTGAGCCACTGGGGAAGCCCTTTGTTATAGAAATACTGTATCCCTAAACTCCTCGTCCTTCAACACTTTAAGATGAAGGTTAGGGGAGCAAAGATCATCAAAGTTATATTCTTAATATTATGGTTATTAAAGATTATTATAGTGTCAGACCTAAGGAAGATAACCCAAGATCCATTTAATACGGTATTTGCAAATGGCAGGTCACAACTGGTAAGTGGATAAATCATTTAGTGGATTACAACCAGTATTTTTTTTTTTATGAAGTAAAGAGAAAATATCAGAATATACTCCATTTCAGTTCAGTTCAGTTCAGTTCAGTCGCTCAGTCGTGTCCGACTCTTTGCGACCCCATGGACTGCAGCACACCAGGCCTCCCTGTCCATCACCAACTCCCAGAGTTTACCCAAACTCATGACCATTGAGTCAATGATGCCATCCAACCTCTCATCCTCTGTCGTCTCCTTCTCCTCCCACCTTCAATCTTTCCCAACATCAGGGTCTTTTCCAATGAGTCAGTTCTTTGCATCAGGTGGCCAAAGTATTGGAGTTTCAACTTCAACATCAGTCCTTCCAATGAACACTCAGGACTGATCTCCTTTAGGATGGGCTGGTTGGATCTCCTTGCAGTCCAAAGGACTCTCAAGAGTCTTCTCCAACACCACAATTCAAAACCATCAATTCTTCGACGCTCAGCTTTCTTTATAGTCCAACCCTCAAATCCATACATGACTACTGGAAAAACCATAACCTTGACTAGATGGACCTTTGTTGGCAAAGTGATGTCTCTGCTTTTTAATATGCTGGGAGTAAAATTTATTTTATAAAAATTCAGTGTGTGTGTGTGTGTGTGTGTGTACTGAGTTGTGATTTCTTGCTGTGGATCACAGGCACAAAAGGTTGAAAGCTCCCAATCTGATCTAGCCTCTGGCTCCTAGTGAGGTGTAACTCTAAATGTTCTCGAAAACTGGCATCAGTGCGTTTCTTACTGTCTTAAAACAAGCCTCTCCCGAGAACGGTCTTCACTTTGGCTCATTATTTGAAGTGCAATCTCAAGTTCTCTTTTTGTCAAGATTACCACAGGAAAGGCTTAATTCCAAACTTACTCTCTTTACAACAAAAGTTGGCCTACTCAAGTAATTTTTTAAGACCCCATATAAATCCATCTTAACCATTAGTCATCATATGTATTTCAATTAACAGGAGCACAGCAATAACAGGAAAACTTTAGCTACCTCTGGAAAAGACTCACATTTTTTGACCAAGCGCCTTTCTTGCTCAGAGTCAATGAGGCAGAGGCTGCTGACCCAGCCACAAACCCTGAGACATGTCCAAAGCCCTGACAGTCTCAATTTGGTTAAGCCAGTGAAATAGTATGGTTGCACTTCCAGTCTTAATGAAGAATACATCTTTCTTTGCCACAGTCATTCTTCTTTCTGATACACTGCAGAAATAGAAATGGGGAAAAAGAATATATGTCCAGAAACTTATGTTTTTACTAGCTTCTTATTCAAATAAGGAGGCAATGGAGTGGAGGTGAGGGTCAGGAAATGCATGTTCTGGGTTAACTGACTTTGGTTGCAATCTGAACCAGTTTTTGAATTGCTTGGGGCCTTCATATCTTTTCTAAAATGAGGGATGGTGCCATAGCAGTTTAGCCAGAATACTAATCATAGAGTGCCCAAGAAATGATGCTTTTGGATTGTGGTGCTAGAGAAGACTCTTGAGAGTCACTTGAACAGCAAGGAGATCAAACCAGTCAATCCTAAAGGAAATCAACTCTGAATACTCATTGGAAGGACTAACGCTGAAGCTGAAGCTCCGGTACTTTGGCCACCTGATGCGAAGAGCCGACTTATTGGAAAAGACCCTGATGCTGGGAAAGATTGAGGGCAGGAGGAGAAGGGGGTGACAAAGGATGAGATGGTTGGATGGCATCACTGGCTCAAAAACATGAGTTTGAGCAAAGTCTGGGAGATAGTGAGGGATGAGAAACCTGGCATGCTGCAGTTCCTGGGGTCACAAAGAGCCAGGCACAACTTAGAGGCTGAATAATACTTCACATGGCACTTACTAAGTCACCGTCTCTGGTTCAAACATTTTATATAATTGACTGATTTAATCCTTACAACACCATTAATAGCCAGAAAATTTTTTCTTGTTTTGCAGATAGATATGGATATGAGCTATGACCAACCTAGACAGCATATTAAAAAGCAGAGACATTACTTTACAAAGGTCCATCTAGTCAAAGCTATGGTTTTTCCAGGAGTCATATATGGATTTGAGAGTTGGACGATAAAGAAAGCTGAGCACCAAAGAATTGATGCTTTTGAACTGTGGTGTTGGAGAAGACTCATAAGAGTCCCTTGGACTGCAAGAAGATCCGACCAGTCCATTTTGAAGGAGATCAGCCCTGAATATTCACTGGAAGGACTGATGCTGAAACTGAAACTCCAATACTTTGGCCACCTGATGCAAAGAACTAACTCATTGGAAAAGACCCTGATGCTGGGAAAGATTGAAGGTGGGAGGAGAAGGGGACAACAGAGGGTGAGATGGTTGGACGGCATCACCAACCGACTGGACAGGAGTTTGAACAAGCTCCGGGAGTTGGTGATGGACAGAGAAGCTTGGTGTCCTGCAGTCCATGGGGTCGCAAAGAGTCAGACACGACTGAGCAACTGAACTGAACTGAACTGAATGGATATGGATGAGTAACAGAGAGTAAGTAAGACAGTTAGGCAGTTGTAGAACTGGGGTTCAAACTTAGGTGGTATCCAGATGCTATGCTCTTAAAATCATGCAATATTGCCTTGATGAAGACCATTTTTATCACTGATGCTATCCCCAGCTACTCTTCAAAGTCCATGTTACCAAAGGTGTTTTCTACGAAATAAAGTGTAGTTACTAAGTAATATTTCATTCATTTTCATTTTATTAATCAAAGATATACTGAAAGATCAATGAGAGTTTCTGATTAACATAAAATGAATTACTACACACATTGGCAGAATTCCTGCCCACCAGATTGCCAGGAATTATCTTTGATCTTCCAGTTGTTCTGGGACTGCTCCAGAAGACATCCTCAGAAGGTAACCAGAAGGTAGCAGAGAAAAACCTCATGCCACATGTCTAATGAGGTTCTTGATCCAGATTTACTGGCTCTTTTAAAAATATGTGTCAAAAAGCCATAATGAAATATAACTTCACATTCACTAAGATAGCTAAAGTTTTAAAGACAGATAATGTTTCTACAAGGATGTAGAGAAATTAGAACCCTCATATACTGCTGATGGAAATGTAAAATGATATAGCTTTGGAGAACAGTTTGGCAATTTTTCAAAAAGTTAAATGTAGACATACCATGTAATCTAGCAATTCTACTCCTAGATATATACCCAAGAGAATTAAAAGCATGTTACCATAATAACCTGTAGATAAATGTTCATAGCAGCATTATTTGTAATATCCTCAAACTGGAAATAACCTATGCCCATCAACCGATGAATGAATAAAAAATTGTGGTATCTATATGCACAATGAAATATTATTCAGCCACAGAAAAAAATGAAGTACTGTTAATGCTACCACACACATGAACAATGAAAACATCATGCTAAGTAGAAGAAGCCAGTCACAATAGGCTAGCTATCATATGATTCCATTTATATAGTATGTCAGGAATAGGCAAGTCCACAGAAACAGGAAGTACATGTATGGTTGCCGGGGGATAGGGGAAGAGGAGTGACCATAAGGTGCCTGGTATTCATTTTGGGGTGATGAAAAATATTCTGGAATTAGACAGTTGTGATAGTCGCACAACTTTGTGAATATACTAAAACCACTGCAAGTGTGAATTTCATGGGATGTGAATTAAATTCAATCTTGATACTGTAGTGGAGGAAAAAGTTTTCCTCACCTTCTTAGGGTCTCTAGCTGAGTCTGAAAACTGAACTGACAAAGACACATTAACAGAACAAAAACATAAAAATAGATTTAATATAAGTTTTATGTGATAGGAAAGCTTTCATAAAGGAAATGAGGACCCAAAGAGTTAGAATTCTACTCCTTTATGCTGAGTTTGATGAAGACTGGACAGTCTTGGAAGAGTATGATAGGTTACAGAGTGTGAGGTTAAGTATAGTAAACTGGGGGAACAAGTCCTGTTTGTTAAGGTTCTTTTTAGCATCTATTATCTTCAGAGATAAGGATGTTCCTTCCTCCTTAATTTCTAGAGGCTGATGGTCAGGGAGAAAAGGGAAATAACTGCTAATGGGTTTCCTTTTGGTATAATGAAACTCTTCTGGAATTAGATGGTGGTAGCAGTTGCATCAGAGAAGTCAATGGCAACCCACTCCAGTGTTCTTGCCTGGAGAATCCCAGGGACAGGGGAGCCTCGTGGGCTACTGTCTATGGGGTCGCACAGAGTCGAACACGACTGAAGTGACTTAGCAGCAGCAGCAGCAACAGTAGTTGCATGGAGGATCCCCTGGAAAAGGAAATGGCAATCCACTCCAATATTCTTGCCTGGGAAATCCCATGGACAGAGGAACCTGGTAGGCTACAGTCCATGGGATTGCAGAGAGTCAGACACAACTGAGCAGCTAAGCACACACGAATTCCTACGATGTAACAGACACCCTTCTAAGCATTGAGGGGATTCTGCAGTGAACAAAGTAGACAAAGCACTTGATTTCACAGAATTTGAATTCTCGTAAATAAATAAATGAAAATTAAATTCACACATTTGTAGACTGAACCCTTGAGCGAGCTCAGGGCACAGGCGGTGTTCAATTTCTACTTCTGTGGACCCCTGGCAAGCTCACCCCCATCCCCACCCATCACATCCCCCCACCCTACACCCCAACATGGCTCCTGGGTGCTCAAAGGGGTCTGCACAGCACTGGCTCAGGACCTCCTTCTCAGGAACTCACTCTTGGCTCAAGGCATTGGAGTTCTTCACTGACCACCCCTCCTCTCTCCTCCCAGACTCCCTGGCTTTCTTCCAATTCACTTTTACCCTTATTCAAAAAATGGCACCCCACTCCAGTATCCTTGCCTGGAAAATCCCACGGACAGAGGAGCCTGGTAGGCTGCAGCCCATGGGGTCGCTAAGAGTCAGACATGACTGAGCGACTTCACTTTCACTTTTCACTTTCATGCATTGGAGAAGGAAATGGCAACCCACTCCAGTGTTCTTGCCTGGAGAATCCCAGGGACGGGGGAGCCTGGTGGGCTGCCGTCTATGGGGTCGCACAGAGTCAGACACGACTGAAGCGACTTAGCAGCAGCAGCAGCAGCATTCATTTAACAAATCATTGAACAAATTTTTACCAAGGCTAGATTAGTTAGAATGCTTTGGGCTAAATGATACATAAAACTGACTCAAAACTTCTTAAAAGATGAGGAAAATTATTACCTCCTGTGATAGGATGTCCGAACTTCAGGTTCAGGGCTCTGGCTCTGTCTCTTTGGGGTCCTTTGGCTCTGCTTTCATCATGTGTTGTCACTATCCTTGGGCAGCTGCTAGGGCAACTAGCTACAATGGGGATATATTCTTTCTTGGTTACACCTAGCAAGAAAGAGAGAGAGGGAAAACTATCTTCCAACTGAGAATAAAAATCCACCTGATATCCATAGATATGAGTCTATCAGAGCCAACTTAAATCAAGTGCCCTTAGGTCAAGCTGGCAGTGAAATGTCTGATGATTGGCTTCTGCTGCGCTCCTAGACCAGTTACTACCATGGAGACTGGAATTCCCATGATGGATTATGGTCTGGACCTTAGAACTGGAGGAGGGGTCCTCATCCCTTGAATCTGTGAGCTACATAGGCAGGAGGAAGGGATTCAGTCTGATTTACTGTGATAGAGGCTTCCCTAAAGAATCCTTCTGCCAATGCAGGAGATGCAGTAAACACAGATTCAATCCCTGGGTAGGGAAGACCCCCTGGAGTAGGAAATGGCAATCCACTCCAGTATTCTTTCCTGGATGATCCCATGAACAGGGCAGCCTGGAAAGCTATAGTCCATGGGTCTCAAAGAGTTGGACATGAATCAGCATGCATGCATGCACAAACTGTGTAGCCATATGTTCCTTAAGTTCAAAACAGGTACTGAGTGCTTCTCTGTGTGCTGCTACTGCTAAGTCGCTTCAGTCGTGTCCGACTCTGTGTGACCCCATAGATGGCAGCCCACCAGGCTCCGCCGTCCCAGGGATTCTCCAGGCAAGAACACTGGAGTGGGTTGACATTTCCTTCTCCAGTGCATCAAAGTGAAAAGTGAAAGTGAAGTCGCTCAGTCCTGTCGGATTCTTCGAGACCCTATGGAGTGCAGCCTACCAGTCTCCTCCATCCATGGGATTTTCCAGGCAAGAGTACTGGAGTGGGTTGCCATTGCCTTCTCCGCTCTGTGTGCTAGGGGTAGGTATAGTATACTTTTTGATAAGAGACTATTTTTATAGCTAAAGTGAAGTCACTCAGTCGTGTCTGACTCTTTGCGACCCTATGGACTATAACTCTCCTCTGTCTATGGGATTCTCCAGGCAAGAGTACTGGAGTGGGTTGCCATTTCCTTCTCCAGGGGATTTTCCCAACCCAGGGATGGAAGCCGGGTCTCCCGCATTCCAGGCAGACGCTTTAACCTCTGAGCCACCAGGGAAGTCCTAAAGCTGCCTCTAAATCTCCTCCAGGGAACCATATGTTACCTCTCTAAGTGATGGCTTAAGAATTATTTCACCTGGATGATGTGATATTTGAGAGCAAGTACCTGACACTCCCAATATCGAATTCTATAAGGAGCCCATCATTCTGCCACACTTACAGCCAACCCTGCACACAATCTCAAGAACTCCTCATGGGCATCTGTGCCATATGAAGGAAAGTTCTTGCCCTTCTGTCCCTACCCATGCAATGTGCTATAAAAAAATGCCAAATATACTGCTAGGAAGTTCTAGATTTCATTCCCAAAAAGCTGAATGAAGGATAGGTTGAATTATCATCTATGTATAGAAAATTCTTTGGATTTTTTCAGATACCCCTCAGAAATATTTTAGAAACCTTATTGCAGATTACTCATATGTCACTAGACATTTTTAAAAAATACTTTAGGCAAGTCACAAACCAACTGATACTTTAATGTTTCTTAATTCCTACACAAAGAAGTATTTCCAGAGGGTCTTTTTAGAGCTAATCCAGTGTCATGCACATACATGCTATGATTTCCCCACCTACCAAAAATGTGATTTCAAGTGGCATGAAGAATGAATATGAATATTAATTCTAAACTCCTTGCATGCTTAATCAGAATCACAGTCTTCTCTTGCAATCTTGTAAATGCAAAGCAAAGAGACTTGCCAATGTAGCAGGAAGGAGGAAGGCAACTGATTGGAAAAGAACCATAATTAACCAATTAAGTTTATAAGCAACACTGGTCTCTTAGGAAAGAAGTTTTCAAAATAATACTGAGACTTAAATGCAACTGATATTATGATTAACAATACTAATTATTCTATCATGTTTCATTATTTATAAGATTCTTTTACAGGCATTATCTCATTTGGGCATCATTGCTGCTGCTGCTGTTGCTGCTGCTAAGTTGCTTCAGTCATGTCTAACTCTGTGCGACCCCATAGATGGCAGCCCACCAGGCTCCCCTGTCCCTGGGATTCTCCAGGCAAGAACACTGGAGTGGGTTGCCATTTCCTTCTCCAATGCATGAAAGTGAAAAGTGAAAGTGAAGTCACTCAGTCGTGTCCAACTCTTAGCGACCCCATGGACTGCAGCCTACCAGGCTCCTCTGTCCATGGGATTTTCCAGGCAAGAGTACTAGAGTGGGGTGCCATTGCCTTATCCGTTTGGACATCATTATATTCCTATTAAAAGGAGAGGAGTCATTTTCATTTTCTGAATGAGGAAATTGATAAGGCAAAATTTAAGATTACTTAAAGCCTTTGACTGTGTGGATCACAATAAACTGGAAAATTCTGAAAGAGATGGGAATACCAGACCACCTGACCTGCCTCTTGAGAAATCTGTATGAAGGCCAGGAAGCAACAGTTAGAACTGGACATGGAACAACAGACTGGTTCCAAATGGGAAAAGGAGTACGTCAAGGCTGTATATTGTCACCCTGCTTATTTAACTTATATGCAGAGTACATCATGAGAAACGCTGGGCTGGAAGAAATACAAGCTGGAATCAAGATTGCCGAGAGAAATATTGATAACCTCAGATATGCAGATGACACCACCCTTATGGCAGAAAGTGAAGAGGAACTAAAAAGCCTCTTGATGAAAGTGAAGGTGGAGAGTGAAAAAGTTGGCTTAAAGCTCAACATTTAGAA
>NW_011494649.1:3064826-3067489 GCF_000754665.1 Bison bison bison | reverse complement strand
TTTTCCTGTGGTCATATATGGATGTGAGAGTTGGACTGTGAAGAAGGCTGAGCGCCAAAAATTGATGCTTTTGAACTGTGGTGTTGGAGAAGACTTTTGAGAGTCCCTTGGACTGCAAGGAGATCCAACCAGTCCATTCTGAAGGAGATCAGCCCTGGGATTTCTTTGGAAGGAATGATGCTAAAGCTGAAACTCCAGTACTTTGGCCACCTGATGCAAAGAGTTAACTCTTTGGAAAAGACTCTGATGCTAGGAGGGTTTGGGGGCAGGAGGAGAAGGGGATGACAGAGAATGAGATGGCTGGATGGCATCACTGACTCGATGGACGTGAGTCTGAGTGAACTCCAGGAGTTGGTGATGGACAGGGAAGCCTGGCGTGCTGTGATTCATGGGGTCACAAAGAGTCAGACACAACTGAGCGACTGAACTGAACTGAACTGATGGGCACTAAAGAGAGTAAAGGAGTTGACCCCCACTCCCAGTTGGATTGTCCCAGAGCTGCACTTAGTTTTGACTTCCGTTCTCCTGCATTTATATTTCAATGTGCCCAGTACAAAGAATAAGGTCAAAATTGATTGTCAAATGGCTAGACTAGAAGAATGAATGGAAGAAAGAAACAAATACATGATCTGGACAAGTTACAGTGAAACCAGAATTACAATTTAGAAACTTTTAAGGAAGAAGGAGAGTTAATTAATGTAAACCATCTTCAAGTATTGCATTGGCCAAAGAGTTCCTTCTGTTTTTTAAGTAAAATAAAAGACACATTTTGCATTTTCATCAAGAACTTTATTGAACAACATATTCATGACTTTGTTCCACTACCTTCTGTCATTTTTCAGGCAACCTCATACATAATTCCATCTTCCCCAAACTTACCTTTGTGAACAAAAAACTGTTTCAGGTGACTTTTACCTGAAAGGTAATTGATATTACCAATTGATATTATGTGTTCCAAGGAATTGATATTTTTTCCAATAAGAGAAGTTTGTAGAAACTGAAATAAATGGACATCTGAAGGTGCAATGTAGTGAATACATTGGATGAATCAGAACTTCCCAGCCAAGTTGTAACAGTTTTGCCTGGTCATTAAACAAACATGCAGTTTTGCATTATCCTGATGGAAGATTATGTGTTTTCTGTTGACTAAATCTGGACGCTCTTCATCCAGTGCTGCTTTCAGTTGGTTTAACTGGAAGCAGTACTCCCTGGAATTGTTCGGTTTTCTGGAAGACGCTCATAATAGAGTTCTTCTTCCAATGCCACCACATGCACATCATATTCTTTGGGTGAAGACCAGTCTTTGGTGTGGTTGGTGGAGGTTATTTAGTGTGCCCCATGATCTCATCCATCCCACACTGTTGTACAATTTGTTTTAAAAATGAAATGTTTTCATTATGTTTAAGTAGAGAATTGCATGAGGAAATAATGACCAAGAAGTTTTTTTTTATTTTTTTATTATTTTATTTTATTTTTTAACTTTACAATATTGTATTGGTTTTGCCATATATCATCATGACTCTGCCACAGGTATACACGTGTTCCCCATCCTGAACCCTCCTCCATCCTTCCTCCCCGTACCATCCCTCTGGGTCGTCCCTGTGCACCAGCCCCAAGCATCCAGTATCATGCATCAAACCTGGACTGGTGACTTGTTTCATATATGATATTATACATGTTTCAATACCATTCTCCCAAGATTTTTTTCTCTTATGTGGAACCCAAACATCAATGCAATTAACATAACCAAGCTGGTGCAAATTATTTTCAACATTGATTGTTCTCAGTTAATATCTCAATTTGATCTCTCTCAACTTCAACTGGTCTACCCCACCATGGAACATCATCCAGCAAGAAACCTCCAGCACAAAACTTCGAAAACTACTTTCGACATGTTTGATCAGTCATAGCACCTTCTCCATACACTGCATAAATCTTTTTTTTTTTTTGCATTTCAGCTGCGTTTTGACCTTTCTTGAAATAATAAAGTATGATATGCTAAAAATGTTACTTTTTTCTTCCATATTCAATATTAAAAAGGCTACACAAAAATTCACTAATTTTGAGGTCTTTTTTTTCTTTAAATTTTATTTTATTTTTAAACTTTACAATATTGTATTAGTTTTGCCAAATATCGAAATGAATCCACCACAGGTATACATGTGTTCCCCATCCTGAACCCTCCTCCCTCCTCCCTCCCCATACCATCCCTCTGGGTCGTCCTAGTGCACCAGCCCCAAGCATCCAGTATCGTGCATTGAACCTGGACTGGCGACTCGTTTCATACATGATATTATACATGTTTCAATGCCATTCTCCCAAATCTTCCCACCCTCTCCCTCTGCCACAGAGTCCATAAGACTGGTCTATACATCAGTGTCTCTTTTGCTGTCTCGTACACAGGGTTATTGTTACCATCTTTCTAAATTCCATATATATGCATTAGTATACTGTATTGGTGTTTTTCTTTCTGGCTTACTTCACTCTGTATAATAGGCTCCAGTTTCGTCCACCTCATTAGAACTGATTCAAATGTGTTCTTTTTAGTGGCTGAGTAATACTCCATTGTGTATATGTACTACAGCTTTCTTATCCATTCATCTGCTGATGGACATCTAGGTTGCTTCCATGTCCTGGCTATTATAAACAGTGCTGCCTGCCAA
>NW_011494649.1:3063774-3063865 GCF_000754665.1 Bison bison bison | reverse complement strand
TGCCTGATGCTTTTGAACTGTGGTGTTGGAGAAGACTTTTGAGAGTCCCTTGGACTGCAAGGAGATCCAACCAGTCCATTCTGAAGGAGAT
>NW_011494649.1:3063264-3063674 GCF_000754665.1 Bison bison bison | reverse complement strand
TGAGAAAAAGGTGAAATTCATTGTTTGGGGATGAAATGTCCTATAGATATCAATTAGGTCTAACTGGTCTATTGTATCATTTAAAGTTCGTGTTTCCTTGTTAATTTTCTGTTTAGTTGATCTATCCATAGGTGTGAGTGGGGTATTAAAGTCTCCCACTATTATTGTATTATTGTTAATTTCTCCTTTCATACTTGTTAGCATTGTCTTACGTACTGTGGTGCTCCCGTGTTGGGTGCATATATATTTATAATTGTTATATCTTCTTCTTGGATTGATCCTTTGATCATTATGTAGTGACCATCTTTGTCTCTTTTCACAGCCTTTGTTTTAAAGTCTATTTTATCTGATATGAGTATTGTTACTCCTGTCTTTCTTTTGATCCCTATTTGCATGGAAAATCTTTTTCC
>NW_011494649.1:3062708-3063164 GCF_000754665.1 Bison bison bison | reverse complement strand
TGGAGTTGAGCTGTAGGAGTTGCTTGTATATTTTTGAGATTAGTTGTTTGTCGGTTGCTTCATTTGCTATTATTTTCTCCCATTCTGAAGGCTGTCTTTTCACCTTGCTAATAGTTTCCTTTGTTGTGCAGAAGCTTTTAAGTTTAATTAGGTCCCATTTGTTTATTTTTGCTTTTATTTCCAATATTCTGGGAGGTGGGTCATAGAGGATCTTGCTGTGATGGATGTCGGAGAGTGTTTTGCCTATGTTTTCCTCTAGGAGTTTTATAGTTTCTGGTCTTAAGTTGAGATCTTTAATCCATTTTGAGTTTATTTTTGTGTATGGTGTTAGAAAGTGTTACTAGTTTCATTCTTTTTACAAGTGGTTGACCAGATTTCCCAGCACCACTTGTTAAAGAGATTGTCTTTAAATCCATTGTATATTCTTGCCTCCTTTGTCAAAGATAAGTGTCCATA
>NW_011494649.1:3059742-3061395 GCF_000754665.1 Bison bison bison | reverse complement strand
CCAGGATGTGATCTATCCTGGAGAAGGTTCCATGTGTGCTTGAGAAAAAGGTGAAATTCATTGTTTGGGGATGAAATGTCCTATAGATATCAATTAGGTCTAACTGGTCTATTGTATCATTTAAAGTTCGTGTTTCCTTGTTAATTTTCTGTTTAGTTGATCTATCCATAGGTGTGAGTGGGGTATTAAAGTCTCCCACTATTATTGTATTATTGTTAATTTCTCCTTTCATACTTGTTAGCATTGTCTTACGTACTGTGGTGCTCCCGTGTTGGGTGCATATATATTTATAATTGTTATATCTTCTTCTTGGATTGATCCTTTGATCATTATGTAGTGACCATCTTTGTCTCTTTTCACAGCCTTTGTTTTAAAGTCTATTTTATCTGATATGAGTATTGTTACTCCTGCTTTCTTTTGATCCCTATTTGCATGGAAAATCTTTTTCCAGCCCTTTACTTTCAGTCTGTATGTGTCCCCTGTTTTGAGGTGGGTCTCTTGTAGACAACATATGTAGGGGTCTTGTTTTTGTATCCATTCAGCCAGTCTTTGTCTTTTGGTTGGGGCATTCAACCCATTTACATTTAAGGTAATTATTGATAAGTATGATCCCGTTGCCATTTACTTTATTGTTTTGGGTTCAAATTTATACACCGTTTTTGTGTTTCCTGTCTAGAGAATATCCTTTAGTATTTGTTGGAGAGCTGGTTTGGTGGTGCAGAATTCTCTCAGCTTTTGCTTGTCTGTAAAAGCTTTTGATTTCTCCTTCATATTTGAATGAGATCCTTGCTGGGTACAATAATCTGGGCTGTAGGTTATTTTCTTTCATCATTTTAAGTATGTCTTGCCATTCCCTCCTGGCTTGAAGAGTTTTTATTGAAAGATCAGCTGTTATCCTTATGGGAATTCCCTTATGTGTTATTTGTTGTTTTTTCCTTGCTACTTTTAATATTTGTTCTTTGTGTTTGATCTTTGTTAATTTGATTAATATGTGTCTTGGGGTGTTTTGCCTTGGGTTTATCCTGTTTGGGACTCTCTGGGTTTCTTGGGTGATTATTTCCTTCCCCATTTTAGGGAAGTTTTCAACTATTATCTCCTCAAGTATTTTCTCACGGTCTTTCTTTTTGTCTTCTTCTTCTGGGACCCCTATGATTCGAATGTTGTAGCGTTTAATATTGTCCTGGAGGTCTCTGAGATTGTCCTCATTTCTTTTAATTCGTTTTTCTTTTATCCTTTCTGATTCATTTATTTCTACCATTCTATCTTCTAATTCACTAATCCTATCTTCTGCCTCTGTTATTCTACTATTTGTTGCCTCCAGAGTGTTTTTAATTTCATTTATTGCATTATTCATTATATATTGACTCTTTTTTATTTCTTCTAGGTCCTTGTTAAACCTTTCTTGCATCTTCTCAATCCTTGTCTCCAGGCTATTTATCTGTGATTCCATTTTGATTTCAAGATTTTGGATCAATTTCACTATCATTATTCAGAATTCTTTATCAAGTAGATTCCGTATCTCTTCCTCTTTTGTTTGGTTTGGTGGGCATTTATCCTGTTCCTTTATCTGCTGGCTATTCCTCTGTCTCTTCATCTTGTTTAAATTGCTGAGTTTGGGGTGTCCTTTCTGTGTTCTGGCAGTTTGTGGAGTTC
>NW_011494649.1:3057776-3058547 GCF_000754665.1 Bison bison bison | reverse complement strand
AGGTATAGAGGCGTTTGATGAGCTCCTGTCAATTAATGTTCCTTGGAGTCAGGAGTTCCCTGGAGTCAGGGTTTGGACTTAAGCCTCCTGCTTCCAGTTATCGGTCTTATTTTTACAGTAGTTTCAAAACTTCTCCTTCTATACAGCACCATTGATAAAACATCTACATTAAAGATGAAAAGTTTCTCTACTGTGAGGGTCACCCAGAGAGGTTCACAGGGTTACATGGAGAAGAGAAGAGGGAGGAGGGAGTTAGAGGTGACCCAAATGAGATGAGGTGGAATCAATAGAGGAGAGAGTGGGCTAGCTAGTAATCACTTCCTTATGTGCACTCCACAACTGGACCTCTCAGAGATGTTCATGGAGTTATACAGAGAAGAGAAGAAGGAGGAAGGAGACAGAGGTGGCCAGGAGGATAAAAGGGGGGAATGAAAAGGAGGGAGACAGATACAGCCAGTAATCAGTTCCCTAAGTGTTCTCCACCGTCTGGAACATACAGAAATTCACAGAGTTGGGTAGAGTAGAGAGGGGTTAGGGAGGAGACACAGGCGACCTGGCGGAGAAAAAGTAGAGTCCAAAGGGAGAGAGAGCAGTCAAGCCAGTAATCTCGCTCCCTAGTGAAAAATGGGTACTGAAGATTGGGTTCTTAAAGGTACAAAATTGGTAACAAATACATAAAAGCAAAAATTAAAAATCTAGAGTTTGGAATTTCAAGAATACGATGTTAAAGAAAAGAAGAAGGAAAAGAAAGAGAGAAAAAATGAAACAAAA
>NW_011494649.1:3057001-3057676 GCF_000754665.1 Bison bison bison | reverse complement strand
GGTTATAAAAGTGAAAATTAAAGGAATAATAGAGGACTTAAAATTTTTTTTAAAAATTAAAATAAAAAAAGAAAGAAAGAATGATTGTAAAAATAGTAAAAATATATCTAGGACTTTCTCTGGTTTTGTTGTGAGTATTGTGGGTTCAGTTCATTTTTGGCTAGTTCCTTGGTCCGACTTATATTTCTCAAGATCTATAGGCCCCTTCCTATGTAGTCGGTACTAACCACAGGGTTTTAAACTATTGCCTGTAGCTTCCAAGGCGGTTCCCTCTGTTATAGCTTCTTCTGTTTGTTGGTCTCTTCAGTGTCTGGTTTCCACCCTGACACAAAGGGGACGGTGGAGGACACTTTTTTTTTTTTTTTTAGGCTCACTTGTTCAGTCGCGCTGTGGGGAGGGACGGAGGGATGCTGCAAACAAATAACACTGGCGTGTGCTCGCAGGGCCTCAGCCACACTGGGTCTGCCCCCGCTCACGGCACGTGTAGCCTCCCTGCCCACACTGCTCAGGCTGTAGGTTGCTCCGCCAGGAACCATCCGTGGCCGGCCCTGGGCTGCCTGCACCTCCCAGGTCCAAGCTGCTCAGAGGCCCAGACTCGGTTGGGCCTGCGTTTTGTGCTCTTCCCAGGTCCGAGCAGCTCAGCTGATGAGGTGTTTGGCGAGCGCGATTGCTGCA
>NW_011494649.1:3055641-3056901 GCF_000754665.1 Bison bison bison | reverse complement strand
CTCGGTTACCTAGGTGTACAACCGGCACACCTTCTCAGGCAGATGTTGACCGTCTAGACCCCCAAGAAGTTTTAGTTAGCAAAGAAGCCTGCTTACAGTTTTATAGATAATGTCTCTCTGGGGCTGCGTTTGCCCCCTTCCGGGTCTGGCTGCCTGTCACCGGAGGGGGATGGTCTGCAGCCGGCTATCTCTGTTCAGTCCTTTGTTTCGTGCGTGGGCCTGCTGGTGTCTTAGGTTAGGCCTGGCTTTTCGCGTGGTAGATATCCCACAGTTGGTTTGCTAGCCCAAATTATTTCACTCAGATAGCGCTCAGGGTATTCAGGCCAGATCCTTACTCTAAGTAATGCAGCCTGTGCCGCGCCTCCCTGCCCAGCCCCCACTTGCTAGTGGCGCATGCAGGCATCTGCAGTGCTTCTCCACTGGGTGAGTTACCGTAGGACTCGCAATCTGCGGGTTTTAATTGTTTGTTTATTTTTCCTCCCTGTCATGTTGCCCTCTGTGCTTCCAAGGCTCAGCACAGATTCGGCAGTGAGAAGGTTTCCTGGTATTTGGAAACTTCTCTCTTTTTAAGACTCCCTTCCCGGGATGGAACTCTGTCCCTCCCTCTTTTGTCTCTTTTTTTTGTCTTTTATATTTTTTCCTACCTCCTTTCAAAGACTTGGGTTGCTTTTCTGGGTGCCTGATGTCCTCTGCCAGCATTCAGAAGTTGTTTTGTGGAATTTACTCGGCTTTTAAATGTTCTTTTGATGAATTTGTAGGGGAGAAAATGTTCTCCCCATCCTACTCCTCCGCCATCTTAGCTCCTCCTCCTGATAAGTCTTTTTAAATGCAAACTGATATGACAACCATTACAATAAAATAAAATAAAAAATAAATAAATAAAATAAAAACAACCAAATTTTTTCAAAGTTAAAGACAACTAAACACTACTAAAGACATCTTATGGGAAAAACCAGATGAATCTTTTGCCCAAGTCGATATATGGAAAATTGAATGAAGGCAAAGTTGAGGAAGTTTGTTCACTAATTTAAAATTTATCTGTTTCAAATTTTACACTGTAAATCTTGATTGTTGCTGTCATCTACAAAAATCTTTAATGTCCCTATTATTTTTTAATAATAGTGATCATTTGTTGCCAACATCTGCTGGATCATCGAAAAAGCAAGAGAGTTCCAGAAAAATATCTATTTCTGGTTTATTGACTATGCCAAAGCCTTTGACTGTGTGGATCACAATCAACTGTGGAAAATTCTGAAAGAG
>NW_011494649.1:3051068-3055000 GCF_000754665.1 Bison bison bison | reverse complement strand
ACAAAGGTCTGTCTAGTCAAGGCTATGGTTTTTCCAGGAGTCATGTATGGATGTGAGAGTTGGACTGTGAAGAAAGCTGAGCACCGAAGAATTGATGCTTTTGAACTGTGGTTTTAGAGAAGACTCTTGAGAGTCCCTTGCACTGCAAGGAGATCCAACAAGTCCTTCCTAAAGGAGATCAGTCCTGGGTGTTGATTGGAAGGAATGATGCTACAGCTGAAACTCCAATATTTTGGCCACCTCATGCGAAGAGATAACTCATTGGGAAAGACCCTAATGCTGGGAGGGATTGGGAGCAGGAGGAGAAGGGGACAACAGAGGATGAGATGGCTGGATGGCATCACTGACTCGATGGACATGAGTTTGGGTAGACTCCGGGAGTTGGTGATGAACAGGGAGGCCTGGCGTGCTGCAATTCATGGGGTCGCAAAGCGTCAGACACGACTGAGCGACTGAACTGAACTGAACTGAACTGATTTGGTGTGTTTACTCAGTGCCAGGCCCTCTGCATATATTACTTATTTCAATCCTCACATTTACCCTGTAAGTGGGAATTAATAACTGCATTTCGTAGATAAAGATGTGCTGCATTTTGAAGGATTAAGTATGTCTCATCTCACACAGAAGAAAGTCATAAAGCTGGGATTAGAAAGGAATATTATCATGATTCAATGACTTTCTGCTGGATTAGGTCCCTTTTTAGGAGACAGACTCCTCAATAAGGGGCTTCCCTTGTGGCTCAGAGGTAAAGAACTTGTCTGTCAATGCAGGAGACACAGGTTTAATCCCTGGGTTGGGAAGATCCCCTGGAGAGGGAAATGGCAACCCGCTCCAGTATTCTTGCCTGGAAGTCCCATGGACAGAGGAACCTGGCAGGCTACAGTCCACAGGATCACAAAAGAATTGGACATGACTTAAAGACTAAACAACAACAATTCCTCAGTAAACTTCTTCTAAACAGCAAATGCAAAAATTAAAGTTCTTAGTAGCAACATCTTTGACCACAGTTCTTATAAACCACTGTTCTTTTTTATAGAAATGTGTATTTATTCATAGAAATTAAGCAAAATTCAAATCTTGATTGTAACTAGTAAATACAAGGTATATATATATATATATATATATATATATACACACACATATATATATATATCATCTTTTACCCAGTCATTTTAAGTGGCTGAGTATGTGTGGGTTTAGTCCACACACTTATAATTGAACTTGAAGGTATTCAAGGTAACCGGATTTTAATTACATGTGCCCAGAATACAAACAAATGGTAAAATATTTTATTATAAAAACACATGTACCTTCCCTAGTAACTAAGTTTCCCTGCTGGCTCAGATGGTAAAGAATCCACATGCAATGCAAGAGACCAGAGGTTTGATCCCTATGTCAGGAAGATCCTCTGGAGAAGGGAATGGCTACCCACTCCAGTATTCTTGTCTGGAAAATCCCATGGACAGAAGAGCCTGACAGGCTACAGTCCAGGAGGTTGCAAAGAGCTGGACATGACTGAGTGACTAACACTCTCTTCCCCTAGTAACCAATGATATGCTTGATTTTTTCTGATGTGTAAAACTTAGTGGACCACCTATGAGACTTATAATACTAAATTTCTTGTATTGGTAAGCCTTAAGGAGCTATTGTTTATAGTGTCAGTAGCCTCCCCCCCCACCACCTCCCCAAAAGACCTGATCAAACAAAATAATTTTGGAATAGGAGAGAATTAACACTGATCAATGAAGACCAATCCAGAGTTGTTATCTGAAATATTGCCCAAGATTGAGCATAAAAGTGTCCCAGGTGTTATGCAGGCACAAAAAAATAAAACCCATAACAAACAGACAAAAAATAGAGGTGCATAGTTCTGCCCTCCAGAAGTTTAAATTATAATGAAAATGGAAAATGAAAGCAGACCCAGCCATATGTTCAACAGATCATTAGCTAGGCTCTAGAGAACGAGGTGGCATCAGGAAGACAAACAGGTTACTGTGAAAAGTTTGAAATCTAGATTCCTTGAGAGGTAAAAGCTGCGCACCCCCTGTGGCCTGGTTAGTGAGCTCTTCAGCAGATGGCTGATTTACCTTTCTTATTTCCCTCTTGCAGTTAGCCTAAAAGAGGGACAATTCTCAATTTCCAAACCAGATGTGCATGACTGTTTAACTCCAGGAAGAGACACAGAGAAATAGCTGGTGAGTTTCTCATTAGTAGGCAATGTTCTAGATATGAAGACTGGGATTTCTTTTTGTAGCTAAATGATGTGCCTTTATTCCATTGAAAGGCAATGAAGATTCCTAACTGGTCTAAGGGAAAGAAGATGGAAGAATATGTCCTCCTATGGAACCAAAGGGCTTCCCAGGTGGTGCTAGTGGTAAAGAACCCACCTGCCAATGCAGGAGACAGAAGAGACACAAGTTCAACCCCTGGGTTGGGAAGATCCCCTGGAGGAGGGCATGGCAACCCACTCCAGTATTCTTGCCTGGAGAATCCCACAGGTAGAGGAGCCTGGTGGGCTACAGTCCATAGGGTCACAAAGAGTCAAACATGACTATAGCGACCTTGCATGCTTGGATGGAATCAAAGCATTTTCCTCCCTAATCCATTGTACCTCCTATAACTAGAAAGAACCATGAGTTGGGGCAACTGAGTGTGGTGCTTTTTTTAACAAATATGATGTGCCTTGGATAACTTGCATAGGCTTCCCTTCAATAGAAGATGAATAATAAATTTAATTAGCCAGTGCTTTTTTGGGAAATGTATCTGAAAGCAGATGACAGATCTCCATAATGAAACTACCACCCACACTTGAATTTTACACTATTTTCTCAAAAAAGGAATGTACTGATTTGTAACTGTAGTTGCTTATAAATACATGCAGTTATTTTTATCTTGTTTTCTACACTGGATGTGGCTTTGCCTATATATAAATTAGCGAGAAACAGCTGCCTTTGCAAGGGAAAATCTATAATTCATTGCTGATGTATCCTACTAATCGGATAGAATAAATGCATTTGCATACTATCAATATTGAAAAGGCCTTCTGTCAACCCAGCATACACAGCATTTCCATTTTTTGCTTCAACCAACAGACTTAACTGTGTAATCCTTCGGAAATAATGGCTAATTCATCTGACTGTAAACTCTCAAAAATATTTTAAGGATGTTCTGAATCCAACACCCCACCACTTTCAATGCCATGCTCTGTACAGAATTTCAAATACAGGATTTCATAATCAAAATGTTACCTTCATCCATTCTACCCACTGTGTAGCTAGTCTGACCTCTCCTCACAGTGCTACGGCATTTGCTGAGTAGCTACTACGTGCCAGGTACCAGGGACACAATAATGTTTAAGGCATAATGGTTCCCCCTTGAGAGCAAATTCTAGTCAGGGAGACAAAGATGTAAACAAGTAGTTACAGAGTGCTCCACGATCCCAGAGGGAAAAGTAAAGTATTTTTCTAGAGATATGTGTTTGGGAAGCCTTCATGGGGACCAACATTCAAGCAAAGTCCTGAAGATGAAGCAAACATTCAACAAGTAAGAGATGGAAAGAGAGGTGTGGTCGGACATGTGCTGGGATCGCTGTCTTTACTGAGGTTGAAACACAAGGTGAAGATTAATATTTATTAGTGCTATGTGGGCTGTATTTATTAAGACACAACTGTACTAGTCTAGGTGACAGGCTGTTGAATATGCCTTCAATTTCCAAAGAGACTCCAATAAAGTAACACTACACAAAAAGACTGGAGAAGGCAATGGCACCCCACTCCAGTGCTCTTGCCTGGAAAATCCTGTGGACAGAAGAGGCTGGTAGGCTGCAGTCCATGGAGTCACTAAGAGTCAGATACGACTGAGCGACTTCACTTTCACTTTTCACTTTCATGCATTGGAGGAGGAAATGGCAACCCACTCCACTGTTCTTGCCT
>NW_011494649.1:3045239-3050968 GCF_000754665.1 Bison bison bison | reverse complement strand
GGAGAATCCCAGGGACAGAGGAGCCTAGTGGGCTGCTGTCTATGGGGTCACACAGAGTCGGACACGACTTAAGCGACTTAGCAGCAGCAGCAGCAGCAGCAGCACACAAAAAGACTGTAACATTATTAACAGATGAAAGGCAATAAAGAATAACACAACATTGTAAAGCAACTATAATCCAATAAAAATTTATTTTAAAAAGGCAGTAAAGAATAATATAAAAAGGTAAATGTTCAACAAATATTTGTAGGCTGTTAGTATTTCCATTGTTTTGATTGTTTATATAAATAATTTTATATGTATTTATAAAGAGATGAGAATACCAGACTACCTTACCTGCTTCCTGAGAAACCTGTATGTAGGTCAAGAAGCAACAGTTAGCACTGAACATGGAACAACGGACTGGTTCCAAATTAGGAAAGAAGTACGTCAAGACTGTATATTGTCACCCTGCTATTTAACTTATAAGCAGAGATATCATGTGAAATGGCAGGCTGGAAGAAGCTCAAGCTGGAATAAAGATTGCTGGGAGAAATATCAATAGCCTCAGGTATGCAGATGACGCCACCCTAATGGAAGAAAGCGAAGAGGAATTAAAGAGCTTCTTGATGAAGGTGAAAGAGGAGAGTGAAAAAGCTGGCTTAAAATTCAACATTCAAAAAACAAAGATCATGGCATCCAATCCCATCACTTCATGGCAAACAGATGGAGAAAAGACGGGAACAGTGACAGACTTTATATTCTTGGGCTCCAAAATCACTGTGGACAGTGACTGCAGCCATGAAATTAAAAGATGCTTGCTCCTTGGAAGAAAAGTTATGACAAACCTAGACAGCATATTAAAAAGCAGAGACATCATTTCTGCCAACAAAGATCCATCTAGTCAAAACTATCATTTTTCCAGTAGTCATGTATGGATGTGAGAGTTGGGCCATAAAGAAGGCTGAGCACTGAAGAATTGATGCTTTTGAACTATGGTGTTGGAGAAGACTCTTGAGAGTCCCTTGGACAATAAAGACATCAAACCAGTCAATCTAAAGGAAATCAACCCTGAATATTCATTGGAAGGACTGATACTGAAGCTCCTGATGGGAAGGGCTGAATCATTGGGAAAGACCCTCATTCTGGGAAAGATTGAGGGCAGAAGAAGGGGATGACAGAGGATGAGATGGTTGGATGGCATCACCGACTCAACAGACTCTTTGAGCAAACTCAGGGAGATAGTGAAGGACAAGGAAGACTGGTGTGCTGTAGTCCATGGGGTCACAAAGAATTGTACACAACTGAGCAAATGAACAACAGCAACAATATTTAAATATATAAACATGTTTGCTTGCTTTGCTTGCTCAGTCATGTTCAACTCTTTGTGACCCTTTGGACTGTAGCCCGTCACACTCCCCTTTCCATGGGATTTTTCAGGCAAGAATACTAGAGTGGGTTGCCATTTCCTCTTTTGGGGGATCTTCCCAACCAATGGATCAAACCCACATCTCCTGTATCTCCTGCATTGCAGGTGGATTCTTTACCCACTGAGCCATCATGGAAGCCCCGTATAAACATGTAGATAATGAATATTCACTATATAACTATGTATTTATAATATACCATAAAGATAAATATATAATGTATATAGCAACATAATAAACATGTAACAAGTAATACAAAAGAACCAAAAGCTGGGTCTTATTTGGCACCTACAAGACTAGAAGTTTATATCCTAGTCATCAGGGAGACAGAGTAAACGAGGCCGATGAGATACCTGCCCTCATAAGGCATTACAGGGGGATGAGAGCAAAGAATACGTGTAATATAAACTCAATAATGTAATGCTTAAGAGGTATTACAGTATTAATTACAGTAAGAAGTGGATATGTTCGTATTTCCTGCTGCTAGCTTGCCCTCTAAAACCAGCATAATCATTATAAACTTTAAAAATATTGTGTGAATGATAGATTTATACTTTCTATAGTTTTCATAGTAAATACATTTTTCTGTATTTATCATGTAAAACTTGAGTAGAAATATTAATGGTTTTCTTAAAGACCGGCAATAAACTGACATGTGGTGAAAAGCAAAACTTCTAGAGAAGCAAACCACCTGGGCTCATATCTTCTGGCTGAGTGGCCCTGGGCAAGTTAATTAGCCTCTCTACATCTCAGATCCTCCTCTGTAAAATAATAATAATAGTACCCACACCATGGAGTTACTCTAGTATTAAATGATTTAATACATGTCAATAACTTAGAATAGTACTAAGCACATAACGTGTGTGTATGCGTGCTAAGTAACTTCAGTCATATCTGACTCTTTGCGACTATATGGACTGTAGCCTGCCAGGCTCCTCTGTCCATGGGATTCTTCAGGCAAGAATACTGAAGTGGGTTGTCATGCCCTCCTGTAGGGGATCTTTCTGACCCAGGAATGGAACTGGCATCTTCTGCAGCTCCTGCATTGCAGATAGATTCTCTACAGCTGAGTCAATGGGCATAATAAGCACTCAGTAAACCCCACCTGCCATTGTTATCAAAACATTAACAAAACTGAGTTAAGCAGGCCAGGGTTTGAAATAAGTTCAGGTCTCAAAAAAAGAAGTCATGAAAAATTACGTTGTGGAAGACTTTCTCTTGAGTCATAATATGTATCTATATACTATGAATGGCCATAACGTTAAAAAATAAAAATAAAGAAAAAAAGGGGGAAAAAAATCATGCCAGATGTAGGAAAGGCACATCTTGTCTCCCTACTAGAGATTTAAAGGCGAGTTGACTTGGACTTTGGAAGTTCTTTCCACAGCTATAACATGCCACTTCTCTGGGCCAATGAGCAAAATCATTCATCTTCATGATATTTAGCAAAGCAAACTTTCCTTCCTTCATTCATGCTGTAGCTTTTGAAATGGATTTAAACCAGCACTCTGCAATTAGCAATTGTTTCTCTAGTGGTTTCTAAGCTACTTGATCGTCTTACAGCACTCTATTTCTGTACATTATTCATACATATGTTGAGAACCCAGCATAATACGGCAATTGTTCCATTAAGCTTTCACTTAGTCAACTTTACTCCTTCACGTCAATGATTATTTAGTTTTTTCTCTTCCTGGGAGAGTTGGAAAGGCTTCACAGAGGAGATGATATTTGAGTTCAAACCTGAGAGAGATAGGCTATAGGAGTAAATCTTGTGGAGAAGGACAAAGTATTCAAGTTCAGGAAGTGGTGATAAGTTTGGGGTGTTAACATTTATAAGGTTTAGGACCATATTTCACTTAGAAGTGAACAATATTAATATCAGGGGTCATCTTTTGCTGGCTGTTGTAACGTCAATAACTGTTCTTCTCTCTTGACACCATTTGCCCCGACCCCAATGCAGACATGTACAAATGGACATCCACATATATTCATAAACATGGGAGATATGCTTTACATTTGAAAGAAAAAGGCAATGGTTAATGAGGAAGGGGCAGGAAATGGGGGAAAAAAAACATGTAAAAGAATCTAATCCTTTTTAGCAGATGCAAACTATTATATATATATAAATGAATAAACAACAAAGTCTTACTGTACAGCACAAGGAACTATGATAACATAATGGAGAAGAATATGAAAAATAATAGATATGTGTATAACTGAGTCAATTTGCTGGACAGCAGAGATCAACACAATGTTATAAATCAAAAAAATTCTTTAAAACATGATCTAATTCTTTTAAAACTGGTTTTGTGCCTTCCATAGACAGGGGAGTAAAGACAATAATCTGATGCATTTATTCAAGAGTGACCTGTGCGATTCTGGAGACAAAGATATTCCCTAGACTCAGGCAACACAGTATGGCAGAGGAGTACGGCCACTTCTTCTTCCCCACCTGAGTACCAGCTGGTGCCCAGGGTGGAAAGCCTTCCAGCCACTCCAAATGAGCAGTACATCTCAGTAAAAAGAGAGATGCTTGCCATTCAGATTTTGCTCAAGACTGTCTCCCAGCCCTCTTCCACCTCAGATTGCCACCATGAAGCCCCTGCTGCAAAGAAAAGTCTGGGGAAGAAAACCACCTGGGAAGCACTGAGCACAGGCAAAACACTGCTCTTTCCCAAGGGCCACGTTTGCAGTGGGGCTTCTCCGGGTGGTTTCTCCTGAGCCGGGACAGGGAGAAAAGCAGGCCAGATGCAGAGCAATGGCCACAGCTGGCAAACTGGCCTGTGTAGGGTGAGCACTTGTGAGTCATTGCACTGGAAACGCCTAGAAACAAACAGGATGCGCTTTGGCACGTTTTCAGATGTCATGACTGGCAAAGAGCTCATACTAAGAGTGGAAAGACTGTTGGTTCTGCAATTTTCTTAGGTTTGTGCAACATATCTGAAGGGTCAGCCATGTGCTAGGCACCATTTTAACCAGTCACATCGAAGAAAATAATCTATCCTCTTTAATCTTTTCACCAGAGCAGATAAAAGATATGATAAATAAGTAAATTATAAGATATAGACAAGGATAACTGCTAGTGTAAAAACAATAATAATAAAATAAAAATTAATTATAATAATAAAGCAGAGTGGAGAGAATAAGAAATGCAGAGGTGGGTATTGCAATTTTGAATGATAGTCAGGTAACATGTAAGCTAAGTCTTGTAGGAGGTAAGGGAGTCCTGCCAATAACTGAGGGAAGAGCATATCAGGCAGAGGAATCAGCTGGGACAAAGGTCCTGAGATCGACTGTGGCCGGTGTGTTTGAAGAAAAGCAAGGATGGACTTCCCTGTTGGTCAAGTGGTTAAGACTTCACCTTCCAAGGCAGCGGGTGCAGGTTTGATCCCTGGTCAGGGAGTTAAAATCCTACATGCCTTGCAGCCAAAAAAACAAAACAAAACAAAACACAACACAAAACAGAAGCAATATTATAACAAATGTAATAAAAACTAGAAAATAGTCCACATCAAAAAAAATCTTAAAAAACAAAAGGCAAGGAGACCAGTGTAGTCTTGAATGTGTAGAAGGGTAAGTCCTACTACTTTTGTCCTTATACAATTGGTATAATCTTCAGTATTTTAAGTCATTTGAATATTTTACCAAATTTGCTTTGACTGAATATAGATAATATAACCTACATATGACTATCCCAGGCGTTATCAATTGCAATCCTTTTGCAATAAACTGAAAATAAACAAAGAATGAGGATGTTACTGTCACCCCCTTCCATGTGTGGAACCATCACTCTTCTTTCAGATACATCATATATTATATATGTTCCATGACCATCTGACATCACATTGAGTGTGGGTGTTAGGGTCAATTCATAAGTTGATATTAATAACATTTAATTACTTATTTTTAATTGGAATAAAATATGAATATTAATGCAAGTTCACATATATTCTTTCAGAGTGCCCGTATCTGCTATTCACCCAAATCTTATGCACCATTGAGAAAGCTGCCCTAGCGATTTACATCTGACCTAGAGAAGCAGGGGCTGATGGTCCCCAGGCAGCCTGGGGTATGAGTTCTGGGAAATCTCTTCTGGGCTCCATTGAAGGAAGGACTGGCCTATGAATTGCAGAGGATGGGGGCCAGAAAAGTGACATAAATCCAAAAAAGAAATTAAAACACGAAATGGAGCAATGTACTCCAAAGAAATAGTGAGTGCAAAGGAGCAGGACGAACGTGGAAAAATTCAGAAAGAGGGAGTGAAACAAAAACTGAAAAAAAGTGAAAGTCATTCATCATGTCCTACTCTTCGCGACCCAGTAT
>NW_011494649.1:3044334-3045139 GCF_000754665.1 Bison bison bison | reverse complement strand
AGCTTCCTAGTAATCTCAGCAGCCGCTTCCTCTGCCTGAACCATTGCCTCCTTCATGACATCCAGATTCTTTCGGGGAATCTCTCCAGTCTCATAGAAGGACAGCCGCTCCTCAACTTGTTCTCGAAGCTTCTCCCCAAAAACACTGGTGGGCACCTCAGAGAAGCAATCGATTCGTGAGGCAATACTGCATTTGTTTGCCAGGTATCAGGAGATGCGACCTTTGTTCTCGGCAGCTGCTCGGCCAATGAAGGTAGAGTGGAAAGTGAGTTCATATTTTGGGGTGTTACCCCTTGTCTTCAAGGCTCTGGAAACTTGGTCCCTTTGCTGGGCCCAGGGAATCACTCAAGCCAATGGCCTTTTGAGAATCTGAATTTTACTTTTTTTATTATAACTTTATTTATTTGTTTTTTGGGTGTGCTGAGTCTTCATTGCTGTACAGGCTTTTGTCTAGCTATGGTGAGGGGGGTTACTACCCAGTTGCAATGCACAGGCTTCTCACTGCGGTGCCTGTTCTTGTTGCTGAGCATGGGCTCTGTAGTTGCAGCTCCAGCACTCTGTCAATGCAATTCCTGGGCTCTAGAGCACAGGCTCAATAGATGTGGCTCACAGGGTTAGTTGTCCTGCAGCATGTGGGATCTTTCTGAACCAGGAATCAAACGCAGGTGTCTTCACTGGCATGTGAATTCTTTATCACTGAACCACCAGGGAAGGTGCTGGATTTTATTCTTGAATATGAAGGAATCCATGGATCAGTTCAATTCAGTCACTCAGTCGTGTCCCATTCTTTGCGACCACATGGACTG
>NW_011494649.1:3038302-3044234 GCF_000754665.1 Bison bison bison | reverse complement strand
AACAAAAACTGAAAAAAAGTGAAAGTCATTCATCATGTCCTACTCTTCGCGACCCAGTATAGTCCATGGAATTCTCCGGGACAGAATACTGGAGTGGGTAGCTGTTCCCTTTTCCAGGGGATTTTCCCAACTCAGGGATCGAGCCCAGGTCTCCCGCATTGCAGGCGGATTCTTTACCAGCTGAACCACTAGGGAAGCCCAAGAATAATGTAGTGAGTAGCCTAGCCCTTCTCCAGCAGATCTTCCTTACCCAGGAAATGAACCGGGGTCTCCTGCATTGCAGGAGGGTTCTTTAACAGCAAAGCTGCCAGGGAAGCCAGAAACTGTGAAAGTAGGAGTCAATTCTTCATTGTGTATTTCAAAAAATATCTAATCCTTGAAATATTTAGAGTGTAAAGGTCATGCCAGAAACACAAACTTCTTATTCAATCAGAGTCAGTTTTCCCCTTCACCACTCATCTCACTTCCAGATAAGGTAACCAAGGCACCCCTGTTTGCCCTACACTTGCCCAGTTTTAGCTATGAAGTCCCACATTCCAGGAACCTCCTCAATCTCAGGAAAAGCATGACCATTGGTCACCCTACTCCCAGATGACATAAATGTTTCACAGAGTTGGAAAAGGAGGAACATCAGAAGGGAAGCAGAAGAATATTATATTGATATAGATCTGGAATAGCTAGTCACTGTAGAGGAAGAATAACGGAAACCTAAAATAGATTTGGAAAACCCAAGAGCCCTCTCTCCAAGGTAGAGTGAGGAACTTCTGCCCCCACTCCAAGGTACAGTCTAAGGAAGTGACAAGGTGCCTGGGTAATGCAAGGCAACGTGGTACAGAGCAGTAACAGAAATGGGCTTGTGGTAAGTCCAGGCTAAGAAAACCTGAGATCACCTGAAAGAGTTTCCTATGTCCTGCATGACGCAGGAGAAATATCTTATATGCTCTGCGTGCCCAAGAGGAGCTAGAAGAATGAGATCCAATAAGCCTTGAAACTGGGCATAAGAGCACAATGCCCTGCATGGACAGATGGGCAAGGATCTTAACAACCTGAATTAAGGACCAGCTGGGTAGATGATGGATGCCCCAGGACCCCTCAACCCCTTTTCCCAACCTCCAGAAACCTTGACATCCCCCAAATCCATGGAATTTAGATGCAATCCTAAATGAAGTCAGGGAAGTAGAGGTCCGTGTGGCTCAACTAACTGAGATTTCTTTTCCCATCATCTGTCATAAAGTGACTCAGTGAAGTGAAGTTGCTCAGTCGTGTCTGAGTCTTTGAGACCCCATGGACTACCAGGCTCCTCCATCTGGGATTTTCCAGGCAAGAGTACTAGAGTGGGTTGCCATTTCCTTCTCCAGGGGATCTTCCCAACCCAGGGATTGAACCCATGTCTCCCACATGGTAGGCAGATGCTTTCACCGTCTGAGCCACCAGGGAAGTCCCAAAGTGACTTAAAATATAAATTAAATTCAATTATAGAGAAATAAAATCGTATTTCCTACACATCTGAGCCTGTGTGCTGAAATTTATAATCTTCTTATTTCTCTAAACACACACACATACACCAAGCGGTATTGTTTAATTGCTTAATTCAATAATTGTTTAATAATAAACTCTGGAAAGAGAGGTGTTGGTTCATTTTGAGGACAATATAACTCTTTGCTCTTTATCGTTCTGAATTGCTCAACATTTTAATAAGAACTTACTTGCTTCCTGTATAAATTGAAAGTTAGCAAAAGAAAAAGATTTTCCTGCAAGTAAGAATGGCATATACTTATTTTATTACCATTTTGCTGCTAATGGACTGACCTGTAAAAGATAAAAAGAAAATGATATTATATGCAGAAGACTCAATTTGAGAAAACAGGAAAACTCAGAAGAGCAATGGTTAGAATGTGACATGGACTCTAAAGGTAGAGAAAAGCTGAATTTTTTTGTTGTGTTTTAGGAGAAGTTTCTATAAGCTAATAGACTAGAAAGAAAACAAATAACATTCATAGTAGAGAAAACAATGAGGTTTAAAAAGCAGGAACTAATATGACTCAAAAACAATATTCAATGGCCCTTTTTCAGCTTCATCCTCAACAGCCTTGTGGCAGCATCTGTCTTCCAGACCTGCATCCCTCCTGGATTCTTGGGGTCCATCTCAACTTTTTTCCCTCTGAGCTTTCTCCTGTGGCAGCTTCCAATTAGTCCCAGGAGTTTAATTAGCACTTTCGTGCAGACAGTTCCCTGAGCAGTATCTCCAGGGGTGTCCTCTCTCCTGGTAACATTTTTCATATCTTATTCCCTGCTAGCATCCCATCCTAGTAAATATAATAGTAACAGTATATAGAATCCACTTCATTCCCCTAGTTTTCACCTTTTTAACGATATTACTAGAGCCTCCCTGGTTGCCCAGATAGTAAAGAGTCCACTCCAATGCAGACTGGGTTCGAATCATGGGTCAGGAAGATTCCCTGGAGAAGGAATGGCAACCCACTCCAGTATTCTTGCCTGGGAAATCCCATGGACAGAAGTACCTGGCAGACTACAGTCCATGGAATCACAAAAGAGTCCGACACAACTGAGCAACTAACACTTTCAATGATACTACTATCCGCTCCATCTCCCTTCCCTGCACCCTGGTCCACATCATTTTAGATCAAAATCTCTTTTCTCCTCTTCATTTCTTTCCCTCTCATCCAATCAGTTGCTCAGATCTATTGATTCTCATTTGCACATCTCTCTCCTCCTCTCCATTTGAGTTGGGCCTAAAATGGTCCCTATAACCTGTCACCTAGACTATTACAATAGTAGTAGTCTTCTAACTTCTCAAGTGGCTCAGATGGTAAAGCCTCTGCCTACAATGCAGGAGACCCAGGTTTCAATCCCTGGGTTGGGAAGATTCTCTGGAGAAGGAAATGGCAACCCATTCCAGTACTCTTGCCTGGAAAACCCCATGGACGGAGGAGTCTGGTAGTCTACCAGACTGGGGTTGCAAAGAGTCGGACACGACTGAGCGACTTCACTTTCTTTCTTTCTTTCTAACTTCGCTTTGGTTCCCTCTCTAGGAACAGACAGAATTCATTTCTCACAATGCCAGAAATCTTCTGGAAGGAAATGAATTTATTCAACACAAATTCATCAAGCCCTTGCCAAGAACCAGGCAGTAATCTACGCCAAGGTGAATCAGAAGTAATTAATACAGTGTTTCTACTCTTCTAGATTTTTCATTCTTGTGGGAGGCAACAGGTAATGAACGAGTGACCGAATAAGCAAATAACACTTCAGAAAACAAGTGCTATGAAAGAATAGACTTGTATATTTTTGCATTGTGGCTGGAATCGACAATTCCATGTAGAGTGGTCAAGACGAACTCCTCTGAAGAAGCTAAGACCTAACCAAGCTGAGATTTGTCTCTCAGAGCAAAATATTTCAGTAAGAAGAGCTAGAAAGTGGGAGAGGGGTAGCCAATGGCCTTTTGAGAATCTGAATTTTACTTTTTTTATTATAACTTTATTTATTTGTTTTTTGGGTGTGCTGAGTCTTCATTGCTGTACAGGCTTTTGTCTAGCTATGGTGAGGGGGGTTACTACCCAGTTGCAATGCACAGGCTTCTCACTGCGGTGCCTGTTCTTGTTGCTGAGCATGGGCTCTGTAGTTGCAGCTCCAGCACTCTGTCAATGCAATTCCTGGGCTCTAGAGCACAGGCTCAATAGATGTGGCTCACAGGGTTAGTTGTCCTGCAGCATGTGGGATCTTTCTGAACCAGGAATCAAACGCAGGTGTCTTCACTGGCATGTGAATTCTTTATCACTGAACCACCAGGGAAGGTGCTGGATTTTATTCTTGAATATGAAGGAATCCATGGATCAGTTCAATTCAGTCACTCAGTCGTGTCCCATTCTTTGCGACCACATGGACTGCAGTACACTAGGTCTCCCTGTCCATTACCAACTCCCGGAGTTTACTCAAATTTATGTCCATTGAGTCAGTGATGCCATCCAACCATTTCATCCTCTGTCATCCCCTTCTCCTCCTACCTTCAATCTTTCCCAGCATCAGGGTCTTTTCAAATGAGTCAGCTCTTTGCATCAGGTGACCAAAGTGTTGGAGTTTCAGCTTCAGCATCTGTCCTTCCAATGAATATTCAGGACTGATCTCCTTTAGAACGGACAGGTTGGATCTCCTTGCAGTCCAAGGGACTCTCAAGAGTCTTCTCCAACACCACAGTTCAAAAGCATCAATTCTTCTTCAGTGCTCAACTTTCTTTATAGTCCAACTCTCACATCCATACATGACTACTGGAAAAACCATAGGCTTGACTAGACAGACCTTTGTTGACAAAGTAATGTCTCTGCTTTTTAATATGCTGTCTAGGTTGGTCATAACTTTCCTTCCAAGGAGTAAGTGTCTCTTAATTTCATAGCAATCACCATCTGCAGTGATTTTGGAGCCCCAGAAAATGAAGTCAGGCACTGTTTCCACAGTTTCCCTATCGATTTGCAATGAAGTGATGGGACTTGGAATAGGAACCTGGAATGTCATAGGAACCTGGAATGTCAGGTCCATGAATCAAGGCAAATTAAGTGGTCAAACAAGAGATGGCAAGAGTGAATGTCGACATTCTAGGAATCAGCAAACTGAAATGGACTGAAATGGGTGAATTTAACTCAGATGACCATTATATCTACTACTGTGGGCAGGAATCCCTCAGAAGAAATGGAGTAGCCATCATGGTCAACAAAAGAGTCCAAAATGCAGTACTTGGATGCAATCTCAAAAATGACAGAATGATCTCTGTTTGTTTCCAAGGCAAACCATTCAGTATCACAGTAATCCAAGTCTATGCCCCAACCAGTAATACTGAAGAAGCTGAAGTTGAATGGTTCTATGAAGACCTACAAGACTTTTTAGAACTAACACCCAGAAAAGATGTTCTTTTCATTATAGGGGACTGGAATGCAAAAGTAGGAAGTCAAGAAACACCTGGAGTAACAGGCAAATTTGGCCTTGGAATATGGAATGAAGCAGGGCAGACTAATAGAGTTTTGCCAAAATGCACTGGTCATAACAAACACCCTCTTCCAACAACACAAGAGAAGACTCTATACATGGACATCACCAGATGGTCTACACCGAAATCAGATTGATTATATTCTTTGCAGCCAAAGATGGAGAAGCTCTATACAAAGTCAACAAAAACAAGACCAGGAGGTGACTGTGGCTCAGATCATGAACTCCTTATTGCCAAATTCAGACTGAAATTGAAGAAAGTAGGGAAAACCACTAGACCATTCAGGTATGACCTAAATCAAATCCCTTATGATTATACAGTGGAAGTAAGAAATAGATTTAAGGGCCTAGATCTGATAGATAGAGTGCCTGATGAACTATGGAATGAGGTTCATGACATTGTACACGAGACAGGGATCAAGACCATCCCCATGGAAAAGAAATGCATAAAAGGAAAATGGCTGTCTGGGGAGGCCTTACAAATAGCTGTGAAAAGAAGAGAAGCCAAAAGCAAAGGAGAAAAGGAAAGATATAAACATGTGAATGCAGAGTTCCAAAGAATAGCAAGGAGAGATAAGAAAGCCTTCTTCAGCGATCAATGCAAAGAAATAGAGGAAAACAACAGAATGGGAAAGACTAGAGATCTCTTCAAGAAAATCAGAGATACCAAAGGAACATTTCATGCGAAGAAGGGCTCGATAAAGGACAGAAATGGTATGGACCTAACAGAAGCAGAAGATATTAAGAAGAGGTGGCAAGAATACGCAGAAGAACTGTACAAAAAATATCTTCACGACCCAGATAATCACAATGGTGTGATCACTGACCTAGAGCCAGACATCCTAGAATGTGAAGTCAAGTGGGCCTTAGAAAGCATCACTACGAACAAAGCTAGTGAAGGTGATAGAATTCCAGTTGAGCTATTCCAAATCCT
>NW_011494649.1:3037066-3038202 GCF_000754665.1 Bison bison bison | reverse complement strand
AATTCCAGTTGAGCTATTCCAAATCCTGAAAGATGATGCCGTGAAAGTGCTGCACTCAATATGCCAGCAAATCTGGAAAACTCAGCAGTGGCCACAGGACTGGAAAAGGTCAGTTTTCGTTCCAATCCCAAAGAAAGGCAATGCCAAAGAATGCTCAAACTACCGCACAATTGCACACATCTCACATGCTAGTAAAGTAATGCTCAAAATTCTCCAAGCCAGGCTTCAGCAATACCTGTTCCAGGAACTTCCAGATGTTCAAGCTGGTTTTAGAAAAGGCAGAGGAGCCAGAGATCAAATTGCCAACATCCGCTGGATCATCGAAAAAGCAAGAGAGTTCCAGAAAAACATCTATTTCTGCTTTATTGACTATGCCAAAGCTTTTGACTGTGTGGATCACAAGAAACTGTGGAAAATTCTGAACGAGATGGGAATACCAGACCGCCTGATCTGCTTCTTGAGAAACCTATACGCAGGTCAGGAAGCAACAGTTAGAACTGGACATGGAACAACAGACTGGTTCCAAATAGGAAAAGGAGTACATCAAGGTTGTATATTGTCACCCTGCTTATTTCACTTATATGCAGAATACATCATGAGAAACACTGGGCTGGAAGAAGCACACACTGAAATCAAGATTGCCGGGAGAAATATCAATAACCTCAGATATGCAGATGACACCACCCTTATGGCAAAAAGTGAAGAAGAACTAAAGAGCCTCTTGATGAAAGTGAAAGAGGAAAATGAAAAAGTTGGCTTAAAGCTCAACATTCAGAAAACTAAGATCATGGCATCTGGTCCCATTACTTCATGGCAAATAATCTCTGAATGTTAAAGAGTTCAGATAGTTGTACACCTATGTTCACAGCAGCATTATTTACAATGACCAAGTGGTGGAAGAAACTTAAATGTTAATGATAGATAAATGGATAAATAAATGTAGTTTAATTAGCCTCCAAGAGGAAGTAAGTTTTGACACATGATATCTGGTCCTATCATGGCAAATAGATGGGGAAACAGTGGCTGACTTTATTTTTTTGGGCTCCAAAATCACTGCAGATGGTGATTGCAGCCATGAAATTAAAAGACGCTTACTCCTTGGAAGGAAAGTTATGACCAACCTAGACAGCATATTA
>NW_011494649.1:3034706-3036966 GCF_000754665.1 Bison bison bison | reverse complement strand
AAGCAGAGACATTACTTTGTCAACAAAGGTCCATCTAGTCAAGGCTATGGTTTTTCCAGTAGTCATGTATGGATGTGAGAGTTGGACTATAAAGAAAGCTGAGCACTGAAGAATTGATGCTTTTGAACTGTGGTATTGGAGAAGACTCTTGAGAGTCCCCTGGACTGCAAGGAGATCCAACCCTCCATCCTTAGAGAAATCGGTCCTGGGTGTTCATTGGAAGGACTGATGTTGAAGCTGAACATTTTGGCCACCTGATGCGAAGAGCTGACTCATTTGAAAAGACCCTGATTCCGGGAAAGTTTGAAGGCAGGAGCAGAAGGGGATGACAGAGGATGAAATGGTTGGATGGCATCACCAACTCAATGGACATGAGTGAGTAGACTCTGGGAGGCCTGGCGTTCTGTGGTTCATGGGGTCGCAAAGAGTCGGACATGACTGAGTTACTGAACTGAATTGAACAATACAGATAAGGGTTTCCCAGGTGGTTCACTGGTAAAGAATCTGCCTGCCAAGAGACACGGATTTGATCTCTGGGTAGGGAAGATCCCCTGGAGGAGGAAACAGCACCTGGCTCCAGTATTCTTGCCTGGAAAATTCCATAGACAGAGGAACCTGGCAAGCTACAGTCCATAGAGTTGGACATGACTGTGCATTCACGCACACACAAAACACATAAACTTTGAAGATATGCTAAGTAAAATAACCTGTCCCCAAAAAACAAATATTGTATGATTCCACCGATTGTATTGTATTGAGTTCAGTCACTCAATAATGTCTGACTCTTTGTGGCCCCATGGGCTGTATCCCGTCAGGCTCCTCTGCCCATGGAATTTTCCAGACAAGAATACTGGAGTGGGGTGCCATTTCCTACTCCAGGGTATCTTGCCAACCTAGGAATTGAGCCCTCGGGTTCTTTACCACTAGTGCCACTGAGTAGTCAAATTCTTAGAGACAGAAAGTGGAATAGTAGTTGTCAGGAAGGCGGAAATTGAGAGTCATTTTTTAACAAGTATAAAGTTTCAGTTTGAGAAGATCAAAAAAATAATTCTGGGGATAGTGGTGATGGTTGCACAACAATGTGAATGTACTTAATGCCACTGAACTGTGCACTTAAAAATGGTTTAAATGGTGATTTTTTTAAAAGCTGAGGTATAAATAGGTATATAATTCATGATTTGGTATTTGTATAAATTGCAAAATTATCATCATAATAATAGCTAACATCTGTCACTTTACACAGTTCCAAAAGTTCTTTTCTTATGGTTGGAATGTTTAAAATCTACTCTTTTAGCAACTTTCAAATATGCAATATAGTATTATTAGCTATAGTCACCATGCTGTACATTTTACATCCCAACGACTTATTTATTTTATAACTGAGTTCATACCTTTTGAATCTCTTCACCCATTTTTTCCACCCTCTTCATCCTCCCAACTCCCTGCCTTGCTTCTAGCAGCCACCAATCAGTTCTCTGTATCTCTGAACTTGGTTTTTGTTATTTTGGTTATTTTTTTTCTGTTTTTTAGATCTCACATAAAATGAGGTCATGTAATATTGCTTTTCTCCATCTGACTCATTTTACTTAGTATAATGCCCTTGAGGTCCATCCATGGGGTCAAAAATGGCAGGATTTCATTCATTTTTATAGCTGAATAATATTCCATTACATATATGTACCGCATTTTCTTATTCCATTCATTCATTAATAGACATTTAGATTGTTTCTGTTAAGATGGTCAATTTCATATGTGTGTTATCATGAATTTTTAAAATTTACAATTGTTTCATAAATTTCTCTTTACAGATTTTTTTTTTTTTTTTTTGGTCTGTTTGAATAGGATTCCAAAGTCTATGCATTACATTTGACTAACTGATCTCCTAAGTTTCTGTTAACTGATTACAATTCCATTTCACCTACCCCTATTTTAAAGTCACATGAAATAATCCTCTGTGTCATTAAGACACAGATCCACTCATTTGAAACATTTATTTTACTTCATTTTGTTTCCAGTTTTTATGGATTACCTTATTTATTTTTTCCTTTTTTATCTAGTTTTGTTTCAAGACTGTAAAATTTCATGGACAGAGGAGCCTGGCAGGCTACAGTCCACGGAGTCACGAAGAATCGGACATGACTGAGAAATTAGCACACAAAAACATTTACATGACTCCAACATCAAATTTTGCCTTTTTGGCTATGTGGATCACAATAAACTGTGGAAAATTCTGAAAGAGATGGGAATCCCAGATCACCTG
>NW_011494649.1:3034031-3034606 GCF_000754665.1 Bison bison bison | reverse complement strand
GGCTGTATATTGTCACCCTGCTTATTTAACTTATATGCAGAGTACATCATGAGAAACGCTGGGCTGGAAGAAGCACAAGCTGGAATCAAGATTGCTGGGAGAAATATCAATAACCTCAGATATGCAGATGACACCACCCTTATAGCAGAAAGCAAAGAGGAACTAAAAAGCCTTTTGTTGAAAGTGAAAGAGGAGAGTGAAAAAGTTGGCTTAAAACTCAACATTCAGACAACAAAGATCATGGCATCTGGTCCCATCACTACATGGCAAATAGATGGGAAAACAGTGGAAACAGTGTCAGACTTTGTTTTTATGGGCTCCAAAATCACTGCAGATGGTGATTGCAGCCATGAAATTAAAAGATGCTTACTCCTTGGAAGGAAAGTTATGACCAACCTAGATAGCATATTAAAAAGCAGAGACATTACTTTGCCAACAAAGGTTCATCTAGTCAAGGCTATGGTTTTTCCAGTGGTATGTATGGATGTGAGAGTTGGACTGTGAAGAAAGCTGAGCACCGAAGAATTGATGCTTTTGAACTGTGGTGTTGGAGAAGACTCTTGAGAGTCCCTTGG
>NW_011494649.1:3014017-3033875 GCF_000754665.1 Bison bison bison | reverse complement strand
TGCTGAAGCTGAAACTCCAGTACTTTGGCCACCTCATGTGAAGAGTTGATTCATTGGAAAAGACCCTGATGCTGGGAGGGATTTGGGGGCAGGAGGAGAAGGGGACAACAGAGGATGAGATGGGTGGATGGCATCACCGACTTGATGGACACGAATCTGAGTGAACTCCGGGAGTTGGTGATAGACAGGGAGGCCTGGCGTGCTGTGATTCGTGGGTGCAAAGAGTTGGACACAACTGAGCGACTGAACTGAACTGAACGTCAAATTATCAAACTGTGTTTTAAGAACTCTAGTACCCAGATTTTTCACACCACCCAGATCCTCACCGATAACCATTTACAGTAGTTTTTTATCTTTCCTTTGTTTCATTAATACATCCAAAAACAAACATATATTTAAATCCCTCTCCCTTCTAAAGATAAAAGGTAGCCTATTATAGATTGTTTGGCCCTTCATTGTTTTTTCGCCTACTTATTATTCACAGAGAGAAATAAAGATCATCTTCATTCTTTGTAACTACTTCATGGTCCTCCATTGTGAGGATGTTTCATGGCTTATTTCAACTGGTTGCTTCTTGTTGAATATTTGAGTTGTTTCCTATTTTGCTATTATAAATTTGTGCTACTGTCAACTGCCTTGTATATATGTCATTCCACACTTCCTGGTGAATCTTAAGGAAAGACTCCGTGAAATAAGGTTGCTGGATCAAAGCATAAATACCGTAGTATTTATTGCTAGATATGGAAAAGTTTCTTTCACCAGGGCTGTATTCCCATCAGCAACATATGGGAAGCCCTGTTTTCTCATAACCTTGCCAACAGAATGCAATTGTTACACTCCTGGATTTTTGCCAGTTTGGTAGATGAGTGATGGTGTTTTAATATAGTTTTAATTTTCATCTCTTTCATTAGGACCAAGTTTGAGCATCTTCTTTGTGTCTGTAAAGTGCTGTTTATATTTCTTTTCCTTTGAACTGTGTGTGTATAGTTCTTGTCCAGTTTTATAATGTGATTTGCTTTCTTCTCACTTTGTAGAGTTCTTTAGATATTAGAGATATGAAGCCTTTTTCTGCAAGAGAAGTTGTAAATATTTCCCCAGATGTCACTTGTATTTTCACTTTGCTTTTAGTGGCTTTTTGCCACCCAGAATTTTTAAATATAACCAGAGTTATTAAAATTTTCACTTAACTTGAGAAATTTTCACTTAATCACATGTTGTAAAGAATTCACCATGCTTTTTTCTAGTATTTGTGTAGTTTTATTTTTTACATTTGGATCTTGTACCTATTTAGAATTTACACTGGTATACAGAATGCAGATTTTTACCTTTTTCACATGCCTGTCCATTTATCTCAGCATCACTTTTTTAGAAGTCTATATTTCTCCACTGATTTCAGATGTGGCCTTTATCATAACCTAAAATTCCATGTGAAATTAGGTTTATTTCTGGGTTTTCTATTTGGTTTTATTAATTTGTCTGTTTATTCACTTGCCAATATAATATCCTTCTAATTATAGAGATTTCGTGATACATTTTAACATCTGGTTTAAGATTTCACCCTCTCCCATTGTTTTCTTTTTTAAGGTTTTCCAGGCTATTTTTGTTTAATTGCTTTTCCAAATGAAATATATAATCTGTTTAGCTTCAAGAAGAAATCCTGATAATCTGTGTATTATCAGAAAAGATACTTCACAATATTGAGCCTTCCTATTCAAATTGATGGTATGGCTGGCTTCCTATCTGTTCACGTTTCCTTTGTGTCATTCAGGTATATTTTATAGTTTCTTTCATGTATGTCTTGGTATTTTCCTGTTAAATTTATGCTAAGTACTTTGTAAAAATTGTTGCAATTATTAAAGGGGGCTTTAATCAGTTATTATTTTTATATATGAAGGCTATTGTTGTCTACAAATTGTTTTACTAAGTTTCTCTTAAGTGCATTCGTAGCTTTTTCAATTTTGTTAGCTTTGCAGATATATAATCTATAAATAAACATTATTTTATTCTTTCCTTTCTAATTCATGTATCTCTCTCTAGTGGCACTGGATGACAATTTGAAAATGATTTTGGATAGTAATAATGATATTGTCCATATACTCAAAGCTATGGTTTTTCCAGTAGTCATGTAATGGATGTGAGAGTTGGACCATAATGAAGGCTGAGAGCCAAAGAATTGATGCTTTCAAATTGTGGTGCTAGAGAAGACTCCTGAGAGTCCCTGGGACAGCAAGGGCATCAAACCTGTCAATGCTAAAGGAAATCAACCCTGAATATTCACTGGAAAGACTGATGCTGAAGTTGAAGCTCTAATACTTTGGCCACCTGATGCAAAGAGCCAACTCATTGGAAAAGGCCTTGATGTCGGAAAAGATTGAGGGCAGGAGAAGGGAACATCAGAGGATGAGATGGTTGGATGGCATCACCGACTCAAAGGACATGAGTTTGAGCAAACTCGGGGAGATGATGAAGGACAGGAAAGTCTGGCGTGCTAGAGTCCATGGGGTCGCAAAGAGTCAGACACAACTGAGCAACTGAAAACAACAACAAATGATATTGGTCATCCTTGTCTTATTCCTGGCAGATGTTTGTTTCCTTATTAAGTAAGATGCTGGCTTTGGGGATGAGATACAAATATTTTTCTGATGCACTTTTAGCTCCTAATAAACCTATCACTCTACTTATTGTAGCTAAATGATGCTTCAGTATTACAGAAATCACCAAGAGTTGTTTTTCAAATGTTAACATATATGCAAATCACCAGGAGAGCCTATTTAAGTACAGATTATGATTCAGCAGGTATGAGCTGGGAGCTGATGTTCTGTGTTTTTAACAAGCACACCCAGGATAGGCTGGGCTGCTGCTGCCCAAAGTGGACCACACTTTGAGTAGTGATGATCTGAAGCAAAGATAGCATTTTCTACTTTGCTTTTCAAAATAAACTTTAAAATAATTCAAAGTAGAGGCAAAATCATGAAAATTCTGGCTTTCAGTTTTAAGAGCCAGACTCTTAAAAGAGAACTGAGGGTTTGTTTGTTTTAGAAAAATCTCCCAAAGCTGATCTTTTAGCTCTCTGTGGACCAAGCCTGGAGAGCTTGTGTAGAGGTTTTCTCATAAGACACAGAGTATCAAGATGCAGGATATGACAAAAGGGCGGCTTCCTGCCACACAGGAAGAGGAAAAAAAGTACTCTCTGCAGCTATGAGGAGGAGTTTGAGGAGACAGAGTTGAAACATTAGTTTCTGCAGCCCTTGTCAGAAAACCTCCCACAGGGCACTGCAGATAGAAAAGAACAGATAGCTCAAAGGAGAATTCCAGTAGCGGAGGGAAGGCAGGATCCAGTCCAGCTCACTAGTACATTCCAAGAGCCTTACAGGCACAAAGGCCAATGTTCAAAGCCCTCACAGAATGAGACGCTTTAGAAGAGACTAGCCGGAGAAAGCAATGGCACCCCACTCCAGTACTCTTGCCTGGAAAATCCCATGGATGGAGGAGCCTGGTAGGCTGCAGTCCATGGGATCGCTAAGAGTCTGACATGATTGAGCGACTTCACTTTCACTTTTCACTTTCATGCATTGAAGAAGAAAATGGCAACCCACTCCAGTGTTCTTGCCTGCAGAATCCCAGGGACAGGGGAGCCTGGTGGGCTGCCATCTCTGGAGTTGTACAGAGTCGGACACTACTGAAGTGACTTAGCAGCAGCTGCAGCAGCAGCCAGGCTCAAAGGACTAAGACCAGTCTTACTTTTCCCAGTGCCCGTGTAAGTATTTATTATTGCTATTGGGTCTGGATTTCACACATGAAAAAATATTAAATAAATCAGAAGCAGACAGAGTCAATCCATTCACCCATCCATTCATCCACTCTGCAGACTGAGTACTTATTATGTGCCAAGTGCTAGGGACACAATAAATAAGACAGAGCTTTTGACCTCATGGAGCTTAAAGTCAATAATGTCTAACATCTATCAGCAATGGTGCTTTACCCAGGGATATATATCTGAAAATCTACATACCCAAACCTGCACCTGACAATCTAGTCCAATGGGTCTGGGAAGGATCCAGGAAAATGTATTTTTTAAATGCCCAAGTATTTCTGATGCTCAATTCTAGTTTCAGTACTTATATATCAAGAGTATTTAATTTTCCTACTAATTAAAAACTACAAATTTAACGTTATGAGTATATGGTAGAATACAGTCTTTGGGGTTCTAGAAAACATTTTTGGAATATATGAAAATTATTTTTAGGAGACCTCCATATTAGTCATACTTTATTTTGGGACAACGCTTCACAATCTTTTAAATTATAACCTAACATGCACAAATCAAGATTCAAACATAGGGTATTATTTAATTAACACTTTCTTTTAATAATTTAAGCCAATTCGTATTTGCAAATTTAATAATACTGTGAAAATGAAGTTCTGGGGTTCAAATAATCATTCTGTAAAAAACTGTTAAGTATATATATTTTTATATTTGGGGTGTGAACGCATGTGTATGTGTGTATGATTGTCCTATATTTGCAAATTCTGAATCTTGATATGTGTTGATATTTACAAAATAAAATTATTTATAAGATTTTCTTGTATATAAAAATACATATTTTTCCAGTAAAGATATTACTTTAATCCAAACTTCTTCCTGGAATCTTCTCCAAGCTTCATCCACATTCACACCCTAGATTTTGATTGTGCCAACAGTGGTTGAAGCTTTGTTGCGTTGCCACAGCATAATTGCCCAAACCACTCTAAAAGGGAAATGTGATCACAGAGACCTAAGTGAAGTCTGATATTTCCAAGATCTTGTTCAAATATCATCTATTAGTTACCATATCCTATTACACTCCTTGCCACATTGCATTATGACTTATCAATTTACAAGTCTATCTCAACTAGACTGCAAAAAGAAGTTTTTGATCTCAAGTCTGACACATCAATAAATCAATAAATGCTTAAGAAATAAATGAATGACTAGACATGCATTTCCCATCTTCTTTTAAGCTATAATTTAACAACCAGCATTTAGATAGTCTTCATTTTTTGTACTCCTAAAATTTGACTTTACAATCAAACTCAATCATATAGAGCTTAGTTCATCTTACTTACTTCATCGGTGAGCTGTTTCTTTATCCTGAAGGCATAGAATCCACTGGACTAAGCAGTGGAAAGGATAGCAGTGGAAAAAAGCCTCTCTACATTCCAGACTCTGTTCTCAGGAAACCAGCCAAACCACAGACCTGAAAGTCAGTTAGTGTATTTGTGATAATAAGAAAAGCAAAATAAAATAGAAACTCGTACAGAATAATTGCATCAAGTGCTTTTACAACAGTTCTACTCTTACTTATTAAGCCAACCTTATACTCCTTTGCCTCGGTCAAGCCTAATGGTTTTGTTTCAAGTCACCTTTTTATAATCTGGAAACTAACAACTTTCTTAAAAATCTTTCACTGTTTTTTATGAATTGCTTGAAGAAGGAACAATGGAGTTAAGTATACCAAATAAAGACCTAAGTACTGGAGATATAGAAGGAAAAGAGACCAAATACATGTGTCCAGGTTTTGTGTAAAGCAAATTTTTTCCACAACCATGAAACTTAAAATCTTAGAAACAGAGTATTTTTACAGAGTTGAAAAGACAATGTAGGTGAAGATATATTGCCCCAAGTGCCCCAAGAGTCTGAGCAATCCTAAACATATAGAGGGATTCCATGATAGCTCAGCTGGTAAAGAATCCACATGCAATGTAGGAGACCCCGGTTTGATTCCTGAGCTGGGAAAATCCCCTGGAGAAGGGAACGGCTACCTACTCCAGTATTTTGGCCTGAAGAATCCGAGTTTCACTTCACTTACTGTTAAAAAAAAAATAAAGACAGAGGGATAAGAATTGAATCCAGAAAACTAAACTAAGGCATGAAAGGACAGGTAAGTAAAGTCCTCATACCTCTGCACTGAAGTCTGGAAATGCAGAGTCAGCAAGAACAACAGAGAATAAAGCTAAATTCTATGCCTAAGGCATGAGCTTAATTCAACTGCGATTTGACATCTTTAGTGTATCATAGTAAAAGGAGAATAAGAGGTTACTGAAGATGAACCATTATCCTATTTCAGTGCTGGTATCACCAAATGTTGTCCCCAAAACATAAGCAATTTATGTGAGACATCAGGACCTCTGGAGGGTCATGGGTAGAGAATGGATAGTTTAAGCCATTACAGTGAATAAAAGATTGATATAATCTACACCATATAAATACACTTCATTTTTATCATTTTTGGTATTTGTTAATGTTTATGTTTTTGTGACATATTTGATATGGAAATATCTCCAGAGCAAAGATATAGGCTCTTGAAACAAATCTGTTTCCATTTATATTTTTATATTGACTGATGTTCTAGAGGAAAACTGTCAGAAAATAACTTTATAAAATATTTTTTTAAGCCAATACCTTGTGGAAAGTTTTACAAATTAATTTATTGAAGAAACATATTCCTTAGATACAAAAGTTCCTGATACAAAAAAAAATGTAGAAAGTGCCAGCAAAGTAAAAGAATTCAGCAAGTTTAACTGTGCCATCAAATGAGAAAAGAATTTGGAGTCTAAAGACTCAGGAACAAATGCTATTTCTGCCACTACTACATTTACTTACCCATCTGAGAAAAATAATTATACTACATCACAAAATTTTATGAGAATTAAATAAGATACTCTGTGTGTAGGAGCAATGTCAGCAAGATGGCAGAATAGGAGGTTCCAGACCTCATTCTCTCACAGAAACACCAGTTTGAAAACCATCAAGAGATAAGAGTACCTGCCAAGAGCTCCAGAATCCAGATGAGAGATTGTAGCACCATGTGTACAGAAATGAAAAAAGAGATGCACTGAAGAGCGTAGGAAGGACAGTTTCACTTTACCAGCAACTTCTTCAAATGAACCTACACAATCAACAAAAGGGGATAAGGATCGTGAAGAATCATGGAAACCCGACACCACCAAAGGCACAAAATAAAGCACCAGTAACTGGCCCTAAAGAAATGGAGATCTATGAATGACCTGTTAAGTAATTCAGGATATTCATCTTAAAGAAGCTCCACGATCTACAAGGGAACACAGATAGACAAGTAATTGAAATCAGGAAAACAATACACACAAAAAATAAGAAGTTTAACAAAGAGATAGAAATCATAAAAGAAGCAAGCAGAAATTCTGGAAGTGAAAAACCAATAATTGATCTAAAAATTCAAGGGAGAGCTTCAATAACAGAATAAAAAATCAATGAACTTGAGAACAAATCATTCGGAATTACCCAATCAGAGGGGAAAAAAAGAAAAGGAGTAAAGAAAGCCTATGGGACTTTGGAATCATGTCTTTTTTTTTTTCCTTTTTTTAAATTTTATTTTATTTTTAAACTTTACAATGTTGTATTGGTTTTGTCAAATATCGAAATGAATCCGCCACAGGTATACATGTGTTCCCCATCCTGTACTTCTCCCTCCTCCCTCCCCATACCATCCCTCTGGGTCTTTCCGTATAATATCATATATGAAATGAGTCACCAGTCCAGGCTCAATGGAATCATGTCTTATAAGACATTATCAACTGAACCAATATATGCATATGGGAGTCCCAAAAGAAGAAGAGAACAAGAAAGGAGCAGAAAGCTTATTTAAAGAAATAATGGCAAAAACCAACTCAAAATTGAGAACAAAAATGGTCATCTAAATTTGTGAAGCCTGAAAGACCCCAAATAGATTTAACTTAAAGGGACTTACACTGACTTAATATAGCTAAACAGTCAAAAGTCAACAAAAATTCTGAAATAAATAGAACAAAAAGGGACCTTGTCACATACAAGGGAATCCCCATAACACTAGAAGCAGATTTCTCAGTAGAAATCTTGCAGGCTAGAAAAGAGTTAAATTATATATTCAAAGTGCTAAAAGAAAAAAAGATCACTACCAGCCAAGAATTGATGCTTTCAAACTGTGGTGTTCGAGAAGACTCTTGAGAGTCACTTGGGCAGCAAGGTGATCAAATCAGTCAATTCTAAAGGAAATCAACCCTGAATATTCATTGAAAGAACTGATGCTGAAGCTGAAGCTCCAATATTTTGGCAACCAAATGTGAAGAACCAACTCAATGGAAAAGACCCCGAGGCTGGGAAAAATTAAGGGCATGAGGAGAAGGAGGCAACAGAGGATGATATGGTTGGATGGCAGGACATGAGTTTGAGTAAATTCCAGGAAATAGTGAAGGACTGGGAAGCCTGGCATCTGGCAGTCCATGGGGTCACAAAGAGTTGGACACAACTTAGTGATTGAATGAAATAAATGGAGGGCTGCCCTGGTCGTTCAGTGGTAAAGAATCTGCTGCCAATACAGGAGACATGGATTTGACCCCTGATCCCACAAGATCCCACAAGATCCCACATGCTGCAGAGCAACTAGTCCATGAGCTGCAACTGTTGAGCTTGTGCTTTACAGCCTGGGAGCCACAATTACTGAGTCCACGTGCCACAACTACTGAAGCCTGTGTGTCCTAGAGCCCATGCTCCACTTCAAGAAAAGCCACCACAATGAGAAGCCTAAGCATCACAACTGGAGAATAGCTCCCACTCTTAATACAACTAGAATAAGCCCACACAGCAATGAAGATCTAGCACAGTCAAAATGAATACACAAAATTATTTTTAAAAATGGATTAAACTCACCAATTAAAAGACAGAGTGGTGAAATAGATTAAAAAAGATAAGATCCTACTACCTACTGTTAATGGAAGATCCATTTTAGATTTAAAGACATATATAGGCCAAAATGAAGGAATGGAAAATGATATTCCAAGCAAAGGATAATCAAATGAAGGACTTCCTTGGTAGTCCAGTGGTTAACACTTCATCCTCTAATGCCAGGAGTGCAGTTCAGTCCCTGGTCAGGGAGCTAAGATTCCACATGCCTCAGAACCAAAAAACATAAAACAGAAGCAATATTGTAACAAGTTCAATAAAAACATTAAAAATGGCCCACATCAAAAAAATCTTTAAAAAAAATAACCAAATGAAAGCAGGATTGCTTATGATTATACCAAAACTGTTGTTATATGTATCTAATATCAGACTATCAAAATTTATAAAGCAATCATTTACAGATCTGAAGGAGCAAATAGACATTACAATAATAGGAAAGTTCAATAATCCGCCCATAATAATGGCCAAATTATCCAAACAGAAAATCAATAAGGAAACAGCAGATTTAAACTATGATACAGACCAAACTAAGAGACACGCAAACTATTCTTCCCAAGAGGAGCAGAACACACATTCTTCTCAAGTGCACACAACATTCTCCATGACAGATCACATGCTAGGTCACAAAACAAGTCTTAATCCATTTAAGAAGACTGAAATCATTCCAAGAATCTTTTCTAACTACAATGGAACAAAACAAGAGCTCAAATACAAAAGAAAATGGAAAAAAAATCACAAATCCATGAAAATTAAACAACACACTCTTGAAACATTGGGCCAAAGAAGAAATCAGGAAAGGAAGTTAGGGATCTCACTGATGGTCCAATGAATAAGAATCTACCTTGCAATGCAGGGGATGTGGCTTCGATCCCTGGTCAAGGAACTAAGTTGCCACATGCTGCGGAGTAACTAAGCCCATGACCACAGTTACTGAAGTGTGCATGCCCTAGAGCCCATGGACCACAAATAAAGAGTACATGCACTGCACTGAGAGATTCCACATAATGCAACAAAGACCACAACTAAGACCCAATGCAGCCAAATAAATAAGTATTTTTTAAAAAGGAAGTTAGAAAATATTATGAGACAAGTGAAAACAAAAACACAACATACCAGAAGTAAATTTATAGTGATACATGCCTACATTAGAAAAGAAGAAAGATCTCTTATTAACAACGTAGCGTTATACCTCAGAGAACTAGAAAAAGAGCACACTGAGTCCAAAGTTAGCAGAAGGAAATAAGATTAGAGCAGAAATAAATGAAATAGACTTTTGAAAAAACAATAAAGTAAGTTGATGAAACTAAGACCTGGTTCCTTGAAAAAAGTAGACAAAATCAATAAATCCTTAGCTAAACTAAAAAGAAAAGAAAAGAAAAATTAAATAAGTAAAATAAGAAATAGGAAAGGAGACAATCAATGCTTTGGAAATTTTTTAAAACATCATAAGAGGCTATTATGCTAATATGCTGACAAATTGAACATTCTAGAAGAATGGATACATTTTTACAAACATACATCCAACCAAGACTGAATCAAGGAGAAAGAAAAAGACTGAACAGACCAATACCACATAAACAGATTGAATCAGTTATAAAAATAATTTCCCAACAAAGAATAGCCCAAGACAGGCAAATTCTACCAAACATTTAAAGAAGAATTAATACCAATCCTTCTCAACCTTTTACAAAAATAAGAGGGAATATTTCCAAACTCTTTTTACTGATCCAGCATTACCCTTAAAGTAAAGCCAGACAAATACGCTATAAGAAAATAAAACTATAGGCCAGTATCCCTGATGAACAAGGATGAAAAAATCCTCAACAAAATATTGGCAAGAAACAGAAATAAGTATCCAAATCAAAACAGAAGAAGTAAAATTATTCCTACTTGCAGATGACATTTAAAAAATACCCTAAAGACTGCAAAAAAAAAATCATTATAACTAATTCAGCACAATTGCAGGATACAAAAGTCAATATAAATAAGTTGTACTTCTACGCACTAACAGCAAATTATCCAAAAAGGAAATCAATAATCTCATTTAGAAAAGCATCAAAAATAAAATAAAATACTTAGCAATAAACTTAACCAATGAGGTTAAAAATCTGCACACTGCAAACTACAAGTCACAGTGTAAGAAACTGAAGAAGACACAAAAAACGTGGAGATACTGTGAGTTCTTAGATGGGAAGAATATTTTTAAAATGTCTGTACTGCCTGAAGGGTCTACAGATTCAATGCAATTCCTATCAAAATCCCAATGTCATTTTTCACAGAAATAGAACCAAAAAAAAATCCTAAGATCTTTATGAAACCATAAAATAATTCAAATAATCAAAGCAATCTTGAAAAATAACAAAAATAGAGGTATCACACTTCCCAATTTCAATGTATATTGCAAGCTACTATAATTAAAACAGTAAGGTACTAGAACCAACACATAAACACATACATAAACCAACAGAATAGAGAGTAGAGAAATAAACTCACACATATGTATCAACTGATTTTGACAAGAATGCCAAGAATACACAATGGGAAAATGTAATCTTCAATTAATAATGTTGAGAAAACTGGATATATTCATATAAAATAATTGAATTGGACCCTTATCTCACACCATACACAAAGATGAACTCAAAATAGTTTAAACATTTAAACATAAGAACATTAAATCCCTAGATGAAAACAAAGGGAAAAAGCATATTGACACTAGCATTAGCAATGACTTCTTAAATATAGCGTCAACAGCACAGACAACAAAAGAAAAAATAAAGTCGGATTATATAAAAATAAAATCCTCTCTATGGCAAAAGAAATAATTAACGAAATGAAAATGCAACCTACAGAATGAAATGAATGTTTGCCAGTCATTTGCCTGATAAAGGGTTAATATCTAAAACGCATAAGGAATTCTTACAACTCAATAACAAAATAAACCAAATAACCCAATTTTAAAATGAGCAAAGGAACTAAGTAGACATTTCTCTAAAGGAGGCATATAAATGATCAATGGGTACATAAAAAGATGCTCAATTTCACTCACTACCAGGGAAATGCAAATCAGAACCACAAGGAGATACCACCTCACACCTGTTACAATGGCTTTTATATATTAGAAAAATAAATGTTGGTGAGGATGTGGAGAAAAGGAACCCTTGTGCACTGTTGGTGGGTGCATATATTGGTGAAGCTGCTATAGAGAAGAAGTTCCTCATAAAAACTAAAAATAGAACCACCATCTCATCCAGAAAATCCATTCTGGGTTAATATCCAAAGAGCTGAAATCAGGATCTTCAAGGGATGTCTGCATGTTCATTGCAGCATTATTCACGACAGCCAAGATATGGAAACAACCTCAGTGTCCACTGATGAATGAATGTTCAAAGAAAATGTTATATATAAATACAGTGGAATTTTATTCAGCCTTTAAAAAGAAGAAAATCTTGCCATCTGTGACACGAATGAGACTAGAGGACATTATTCAGTTCAGGTCAGGTCAGTCGCTCAGTTGTGTCTGACTCTTTGCAACCCCAGGGACTACAGCACGCCAGCCTTCTCTGTCCTTTACCAACTCCTGGAGCTTGCTCAAGCTCATGTCCATAGAGTCAATGACAACATCCAACCATCTCATCCTCTGTCATCCCCTTCTCCTGACTTCAATTTTCCCCAGCATCAGGGTCATTTTTAATGAGTTAGTTCTTCACATCAGGTGGCCAAAATATTGGATCTTAGCTTCAGCATCAGTCCTTCCAATGAATATTCAGGACTGATTTCCTTTAGGACTTCCCTTTTAGGATTGGCTGGTTTGATCCCCTTGAAGTCCAAGGGACTCTCAAAAGTCTTCTCCAACACCACAGTTAAAAAGCATCAATTCTTCAGCATTCAGCTTTCTTTATGGTCCAATTCCTGCATGGTGAGTGAAATAAGCCAGAAACAGAAGAATAAATTCTACATTATGCCACTTATATGATGAATCTAAAATAACCAAACTCATAGAAGCAGAGAAAAATGTGATTGCCAAGGCCTGGGAAGACAGGCAAACAGGGAGGTAGGAGTCAAAGGGTATAAAGTTTCAGTTATGCAAGATAAATAAGTCCTAGAGATCTATACAGCATAAAGCATGCAGTTAACAATACTGTATTATATACTTAAAATTTTGCTAAGAAGGTAGATTTTGTATCTTATCAGAAAATAATAGCAACAATAATAAAAAATAAGAGGGAAGGAGGAAACCTGTGGAGGTGACAGGTTTATAGCATAGACTGTTGTATTTTTTTTAACAAATGTATATTTACTTTCAAACTCAAATTTGCACAGATTAGTTACATAGCATTTTGTATGCAAAAATTTCTAATAAATAAATATGGTAGGAACACTGCAAAAAATTAAAGTTAGTTTTGAACAGCTTAGATGTATAAATCTTTTTTTAACTGTTCATTTTATAAACTATAAATATGGGTCTACCATGACAGGGAGGCCTGGCGTGCTGCGATTCATGGGGTTGCAAAGAGTCGGACACGACTGAGCGACTGGACTGGATACCCATTGAAAATTGATTGTAACAATTGAAAAGTGTTGTAAACAGAAAATATACACTGGATTTTGAAAGCTTAGTATAAGGAAAGGAGTATAAACTATCTCATTGATAATTTTTAATATTGATCACATGCTCAAATGCTAATATTTGTGTCTATATGATTAAATAAAATATTTAGCATATACATTAAAAAAAAATACTGTGTGTAAAAGCATCTGGGACTAGGTTTAGCACATGACAGCCACTCAAAATTTTTCATTTCTTCCCTAGTGTTGCAACTTTTAGTTAATTAACCTCTTCAAGTTTTAGTTTCCCCACCTCAAAAACTGAAATAGGAAAAGAATCTAAAAAAAAGAGTGAATATATATGTAAAACAGGGTCACTCTGCTGTACAGCAGAGATTGGCACAACATTGTAAATGAACTATATTTCAATTTAAAAAGACAGAAATACAGAAATACTTCAAGTTGCTAAAAAAAATCAAATGAAAAATATTCCAAGGGACTCTGTTAACTGCAAAGCATTATTTGACTCTTAGTAATCGATGTTGTAAGGGACATTTGGCATGTGGGGTTTTTCAGTGTATAAATCCACATTCTATTTGGGGGACATCCTAAGGTAGGTGGGAAGCAGAGCGGGGGAAATCCTAAGGTAGGTGGGAAGCAGAGCAGGTGGGGGGCTTCATGATGGAAGCCAAAGAAGGATAAATATTCCTGACTCCTGACAGGTAAAGCAGATGCAAGCAATGGCTCCTGCCTGGACATTGAAACTTAATGGAGCCATCAAACGCACAGGTCAGAGATTCAGTGCAACAGCTGCGGTGCCTTGGAGTACAGTCTCTACATTTCATGCACGCAGAGTGGCGCTGCCAGCAGCAGCAGTGTCCAGTGGTAACTGTGCCAGGGGCAATATCCTCAACAGAGGGAGCCTAGGGCAGAATCTTGGCTGTGTCTCATCATGCTTGGAGCCTGCCTGCGTCTGGCTTTTCAACCTTCCCCTGGATTCTTTTTGCACATGAGATATGCAGAGGCCATTTCTCTTTTCATAATTAAAAAATCCTGATTAGTATACATACCGTCACCAAGCCCAAGGAGTTGGTATGGGGTCTGGACTTAATCAAAATGCTGATGATAGAATGATTTATGCCCATTTGGTTATTTAATATATTGGCTAAAACTCAAAATAATCAGATTTTTTCTTTTTAATATCAGATCAGATCAGTCACTCAGTCGTGTCCAACTCTTTGCGACCCCATGAATCACAGCATGCCAGGCCTCCCTGTCCATCACCAACTCCCGGAGTTCACTCAGACTCACGTCCATCGAGTCAGTGATGCCATCCAGACGTCTCATCCTCTGTCGTCCCCTTCTCCTCCTGCCCCAATCCCTCCCAGTATCAGAGTCTTTTCCAATGAGTCAACTCTTCACATGAGGTGGCCAAAGTACCGGAGTTTCAGCTTCAGCATCACTCCTTCCAAAGAAATCCCAGGGCTGATCTCCTTCAGAATGGACTGGTTGGATCTCCTTGCAGTCCAAGGGACTCTCAAGAGTCTTCTCCAACACCACAGTTCAAAAGCATCAATTCTTCGGCACTCAGCCTTCTTCACAGTCCAACTCTCACATCCATACATGACCACAGGAAAAACCATAGCCTTGACTAGATGGACCTTTGTTGGCAAAGTAATGTCTCTGCTTTTGAATATGCTATCTAGGTTGGTCATAACTTTCCTTCCAAGGAGTAAGCGTCTTTTAATTTCATGGCTGCATTCACCATATGCAATGATTTTGGAACCCAGAAAAATAAAGTCTGACACTGTTTCCACTGCTTCCCCATCTATTTCCCATAAATGATGGGACCGGATGCCATGATCTTCATTTTCTGAATGTTGAGCTTTAAGCCAACTTTTTCACTCTCCACTTTCACTTTCATCGAGAGGCTTTTTAGTTCCTCTTCACTTTCTGCCATAGGGTGGTGTCATCTGCATATCTGAGGTTATTGATATTTCTCCTGTCAATCTTGATTCCAGCTTGTGTTTCTTCCAGTCCAGCGTTTCTCATGATGTACTCTGCACATAAGTTAAATAAGCAGGGTGACAATATACAGCCTTGACGAACTCCTTTTCCTATTTGGAACCAGTCTGTTTTTCCATGTCCAGTTCTAACTGTTGCTTCCTGACCTGCATACAAATTTCTCAAGAGGCAGATCAGGTATCAGATGAGAAAAAAAATTAACCAATGCCTAAAGTAAATCTTCAGTTGAAAGCTTATATAGTTAGAAATCCAGATTTTCTGTAAATTCTACATCAAATAGCAGTAAAATCTTTATAATTAGGACAAGTGATTTTGTTCCATACTCATCATCAAATGGATTTTAGCAAAAAGGAAAAACAAAAATAAGTCAGTCCTTCTCAGATACCAAAGGAAAGATACCTGAAATTAATGTCTTCTACAAATTTCCTTAATATCTTAAGAATACTGTTTCTCGGTTTTTTTTTTTTTTCCTCCCTCCTTACTAACATCTAAGGAGGGAGAATTTTTATTTAACAAGAAAAATTAAATATTAAGGAATAAGATTTTGCCAAATAGGGTTGAGCCATTTTCCAGTAGTCATGTATGGATGTGAGAGTTGGACTGTGAAGAAGGCTGAGCATCAAAGAATTGATGCTTTTGAACTGTGGTGTTGGAGAAGACTCTTGAGAGTCCCTTGGACTGCAAGGAGATCCAACCAGTCCATTCTGAAGGAGATCAGCCCTGGGATTTCTTTGGAAGGAGTGACGCTGAAGCTGAAACTCCAGTACTTTGGCCACCTCATGTGAAGAGTTGACTCATTGGAAAAGACTCTTGATGCTGGGAGGGACTGGGGTCAGGAGGAGAAGGGGACGACAGAGGATGAGATGGCTGGGTGGCATCACTGACTTGATGGACGTGAGTCTGAGTGAACTCCTCGAGTTGGTGATGAACAGGGAGGCCTGACGTGCTGCGATTCATGGGGTCACAAAGAGTCGGACACGACTGAGTGACTGAACTGAACTGAACTGATGGAGGCCCCCCACGGTTACAGCCAAGGTTTTTCTGCCCACAGAAACCAATTTTCGACTCCCTTGAGAATACATACTTTAGAATTATGATCCTGAACAATAAACTAAGCAAGGAACAATTACATGGTAAGTGGTATCTGTACTTCCTATTCAATGCCTGAATAAATATTTATTTGGGGCCTCAGCCAGCTGAGTTTATTACATCTGAAAATGTTGTCAGGATCATGGCTTGATATCTACTGTTCAAACTTTGCCTATAATTTATACCCTGATAATATATTGATTTGTTTGAAACAACAGGAGTTTCTTTGTTAACCTCAGATGGAGTTGAAATTTAAATTACCTATGTTCTAACAGAGAGAACATAATAGCTTTATAGACTGAAAAGGATACACTCCATACCCAACTCATTCTGGACCCTGAGGGCAGAAGTATATAACCACTTTCTTCCTCTATTCCACAAATTCTCCCCAGTTTACTTAATCATGCCTTTAGCCTTAACTATGATTAAGTTGCTAATCATACCAAATCTCTATTGCTAATTCAAATCCCTTTCCTTACCTCCAGATCCATTTATCCAACCTCCAATAAATATCCGTAACTGGGATTTCCTCCAAGAATATGCAACTCACTATGTCCCAAACTCAATCTATCCTTTGGCTTTTGTTGTATATTACCTAGATTAATTAATGACAATCAATTTCCAAAGACATAAATCTGAGTCATTCTAGACTTTTCTTCTTTTTTGCTTTCTTGTACAATTAAATTACAGTTCTTACCAATTTTGCCCCTTAAGCATCTCTACAACCCCTGATCCATTCCAGATCATCTCTCTGAGTCCTACCACAGACACCTAAGAAATCTCTGCCTCCAGTCTTGTCTCCTTTAACCCCTTCTTTATACTTCACATTGGACATCTCATTATGATGAAAAGGGAAACTATATCCCAACTCAAAATTTTGAGTGCACATCATCTACATCTTTTTTCTTGGTCTCATGTTTAAGACACCTCTGCAACAGTGATGCATATGTTCTATTTTAAATTGCCTATCACACTCAAATCATACCTTCTTATGGAAGCATTAGTGATTTTCTTTGTGAATTTCAGAGAATATACTGCTTAGCTTTTCAGAGTCAGCCAGTCCATAGATAAATCCCACCTGCTGTTCATCTGTAGGGTCATTTTTTAATGGCAGGCTCTGTCCCTTTGAGAAAGGGGTGCTTCAGTTTAAGGGGTAAAAGTGTTCAGGAAGAAGTACTAAGAAGCCTGTATGACTGTATCTCTAAGCTATATCATCCAATCCAGTTTTTATCTGTAATAAAGTTGCTTTCTTTTTTTTCCCAGAATACATCGAACTCTCCTACTTCCTTTCTTTACAATGTTATTTTCTCTGCTGCTTTTGCATTTGGAAAACTCTTCTCATACTTAAGCTAAAATGATACACCCAGATGTGCTGGAGAGCTCTTATTTCGTTCCTACTAAAGATAATCTTTGTATCCATGCTGAAATTACCATATTACATTGTAATTAGTTGTTTGCATTTTTGACTGTAGTTTGTTCCTGCAATCCAGGAAATGCATCTAAATTCATCCTTGAATTCCTAGAAGCTAGCACTGAGTGACATTGTACCCATCCGTAATTAATTATTCAGTAAACAATTAAATAAATGAGCTTAGCATGTACCCTCACACCCAAAACTTTGAATTAAAAAACATGCTGGCAGTATAATTACATGAATACTAAATCAGGGTTAAGATGTGCCACACTCCTTTTTTACTGTATGCCAACTTTAGTTAAAGGAGAATTATTAGTCCTTAAATGTGTTTTAACAGGATACCAGTCCAAAAATAAAATCAGCTCTATTTATAATCCCTATTCTATAAACTCCTCCAAGTAAAAAATTATATATCAAATATGTTAAAAAAAGAATGCAATTTTTCTAGATAAAATCAGTCTTACAGAAAATTGTGCACAATTGATTTTTAAGTTTGCTTTACTTGAAGCTTATGGGCTACAAAAATGCTGATCACACCATTTTATGAGATTTAGTCACAAAGAATTGTGTTTCGGACAAAGCATAGCACCTCTGTAATTCCATCAGTTCATTTAAGTCCAGTTGCTCAGTCGTGTCTGACTCTTTGTGACCCCATGGACTGCAGCATGCCAGGCCTCCCTGTCCATCACCGACTCCTAGAGTCCACCCAAACTCATGTCCACTGAGTTGGTCACGCCATCCAACCATATAATCCTCTGTCGTCCCCTTCTCCTCCCGCCTTCAATCTTACCCAAAATCAGGGTCTGTTCCAATGAGTCAGTTCTTCGCATCAAGTGGCCAAAGTATTGTAGTTTCAGCTTCAACATCACTTTTTCCAATGAACACCCAGAACTGATCTCCTTCAGGATGGACTGGTTGGATCTCCTTGCAGTCCAAGGGACTCTCAGGAGGCTTCTCCAACACCACAGTTCAAAAGCATCAATTCTTCAGCGCTCAGCTTTCTTCATAGTCCAACTCTCATATGCATACATGACTACTGGAAAAACCATAGCCTTGACTAGACGGACCTTTGTTGGCAAAGTAATGTCTCTGCTTTTTAATATGCTGTCTAGGTTGGTTATAACTTTCCTTCCAAGGAGTAAGTGTCTTTAATTTCATGGCTGCAGTCACCATCTGCAGTGATTCTGGAGTCCTGAAAAATAAAGTCTGACACTGTTTCCACTGCTTCCCCATCTATTTCCCATGAAATGGTGGGACCGGATGCCATGATCTTCATTTTCTGAATGTTGAGCTTTAAGCCAACTTTTTCACTCTCCACTTTCACTTTCATCAAGAGGCTCTTTAGTTCCTCTTCACTTTCTGCCATAAGAGTGGTGTCATCTGCATATCTGAGGTTATTGGTATTTCTCCCAGCAATATTGATTCCAGCTTATGTTTCTTCCAGCCCAGCGTTTCTCATGATGTACTCTGCATAGAAGTGAAATAAGCAGGGTGACAATATACAGCCTTGACATACTCCTTTTCCTATTTGGAACCAGTCTGTTCTTCCACGTCTAGTTCTAACTGTTGCTTCCTGACCTGCATACAGGTTTCTCAAGAGGCAGGTCAGGTGATCTGGTATTCCCATCTCTTTCAGAATTTTCCACAGTTACTTGTGATCCACACAGTCAAAGGCTTTTGCATAGTCAATAAAGCAGGAATAGTTGTTTTTCTGGAACTCTCTTGCTTTTTCCATGATCCTGCGGATGTTGGCAATTTGATCTCTGGTTCCTCTGCCTTTTCTAAAAACCATCTTGAACATCTGGAAGTTCACAGTTCATATATTGCTGAAGCCTGGCTTGGAGAATTTTAAGCATTACTATACTAGCGTGTGAGATGAGTGCAATTGTGCGGTAGATTGAGCATTCTTTGGCATTGCCTTTCTTTGGGATTGGAATGAAAACGGGCCTTTTCCAGTCCTGTGGCCACTGCTGAGTTTCCAAATTTGCTGGCATATTGAGTGCAGCACTTTCATAGCATCATCTTTCAGGATTTGAAATAGCTCA
>NW_011494649.1:3011489-3013917 GCF_000754665.1 Bison bison bison | reverse complement strand
AATTCTATCACCTCCACTAGCTTTGTTCGTAGTGATGCTTCCTAAGGCCCACTTGACTTCACATTCCAGGATGTCTGGCTCTAGATGAGTGATCACACCATCGTGATCATCTGAGTCATGAAGATCTTTTTTGTGCAGTTCTGTGTATTCTTGCCACCTCTTCTTAATATCTTCTGCTTTTGTCCATACCATTTCTGTCCTTTTTGAGCCCATCTTTGCATGAAATGTTGCCTTGGTATCTTTAATTTTCTTGAAGAGATCTGTAGTCTTTCCCATTCTATTGTTTCCTCTCTATCTTTGCATTGATGGCTGAGGAAGCCTTTCTCATCTCTCCTTGCCGTTCTTTGGAACTCTGCATTCAGATGCGTATATCTTTCCTTTTCTCCTTTGTTTTTCACTTCTCTTTTTTTCACAGCTATTTGTAAGGCCTCCCCAGGCAGCCATTTTGCTTTTTTGAATTTCTCTTTCTTGGGGATGGTCTTGATCCCTGTCTCCTGTACAATGTCGTTGAACCTTTGTCCATAGTTCAGTAGGCATTCTGTCTATTAGATCTAGTCCCTTAAATCTATTTCCCACTTCCACTGTATAATCATAAGGGATTTGATTTAGGTCATACCTGAATGGTCTAGTGGTTTTCCCTACTTTCTTCAATTTAAGTCTGAATTTGGCAATAAGGAGTTCATGATCTGAGCCACAGTCAGCTCCCAGGTTTGTTTTTGTTTTTTTTTTTTGCTGACTGTACAGAGCTTCTCCTTCTTTGGCTGCAAAGAATATAATCAATCTGATTTTGGTGTTGACCATCTGGTGATGTCCATGTGTAGAGTCTTCTCTTGTGTTGTTGGAAAAGGGTGTTTAGTATTATAGAATAAATTATAGATATATATATTAATATTAAAGTTAACCCTCTTAAAACCACTCCCAAACAAAAATTAAACTATTTTAGAATAAAAGAATACTAAAACATATTTATACATCATCTCCTTGAAAACTTACTGAAAACAATCTTCAAATAAAACGGAATTATAATTAAGTAAAAAATCAGTGGAAGGAAAAAAATCAGTGGAAGAAAACAAGACAAAATCCTCAATGAAAATAGGACAAAAATGTATGCCACTACATTATATAAGCTTTGAGAGGTTGTCTATAAATTTTCCCTTAAAGAGAGTTTGGCAATTTCCTATCAACTTGCATGTTGTACATAAACATAAACACACTTATTAAGCTCTCTGTTTAATAAATGCACCTTAGGACATAGCTTATTCACAGCAATGGAATAGGACATAAATAAAAGATAAATAAGTTATTAATAACCACACATCATCCTGAAATTTTCATCTTACAAAATGTTAAAGGATTTGTAGTGAGGTGGCCAAATTTAAAGACAAGCTGTACTGTAAGCAGAACTTTTATTGAGAGGCCCAGTTGTTGTTGTTTTTCAGTCACTAAGTAGTGTCTGACTGTTTGCAACCACATGGACGCAGCATGCCAGGTTTCCCCATCCTCTACTGTCTCTCAGAGTTTGCTCAAATTCACTGATGCTACCTAATCGTCTCATCTTCTGCCACTCCCTTCGCCTTTTGCCTTCAGTTCAGTGCTGTCGCTCAGTCGTGTCCGAATCTTTGCAACCCCATGAACCACAGCACGTCAGGCCTCCCTGTCCATCACCAACTCCCAGAGTTCACCCAAAGTCATGTGCATCGAGTCGGTGATGCCATCTAGTCATCTCATCCTCTGTCGTCCCCTTCTCCTCCTGCCCCCAATCCCTCCCAGCATCAGAGTCTTTTCCAATGAGTCAACTCTTCGCATGAGGTGGCCAAAATACTGGAGTTTCAGCTTTAGCATCATTCCTTCCAAAGAACACCCAGGACTGATCTCCTTTAGAATGGACTGGTTGGATCTCCTTGCAGTCCCAGGGACTCTCAAGAGTCTTCTCCAACACCACAGTTCAAAAGCATCAATTCTTCAGCACTCAGCTTTCTTGACAGTCCAACTCTCACATCCATACATGACCACAGGAAAAACCATAGCCTTGACTAGATGGACCTTTGTTGACAAAGTAATGTCTCTGCTTTTTAATATGCTATCTAGGTTGGTCATAACTTTCCTTCCAAGGAGTAAGCGTCTTTTAATTTCATGGCTGCAGTCACCATCTGCAGTGATTTTGGAGTCCTGAAAAATAAACTCAGCCACTGTTTCCACTTTTCCCCGTCTATTTCCCATGAAGTGATGGGACCAGATACCATGATCTTAGTTTTCTGAATGTTGAGCTTTCAGCCAACTTTTTATTCTCCTCTTTCACTTTCCTCAAGAGGCTCTTTAGTTCTTCTTCACTTTCTTCCATAAGAATGGTGTCATCTGCATATCTGAGGTTATTGATATTTCTCCCAGCAATCTTGATTCCAGCTTGTGCTTCTTCCAGCCCAGCGTT
>NW_011494649.1:2997484-3011389 GCF_000754665.1 Bison bison bison | reverse complement strand
ACAGCTCAAGAGGCAGGTCAGGTGGTCTGGTATTCCCATCTCTTTCAGAATTTTCCACAGTTTCTTGTGATCTACACAGTCAAAGGCTTTGGCATAGTCAATAAAGCAGAAATAGATGTTTTTCTGGAACTCTCTTGCTTTTTTGATGATCCAGCAGATGTTGGCAATTTGATCTCTGGTTCCTCTGCCTTTTCTAAAACCAGCTTGAACATCTGGAAGTTCACGGTTCACGTATTGCTGAAGCCTGGCTTGGAGAATTTTGAGCATTACTTTACAAGTGTGTGAGATGAGTGCAATTGTGTGGTAGATTGAGCATTCTTTGGCATTGCCTTTCTTTGGGATTGGAATGAAAACGGGCCTTTTTCAGTCCTGTGGCCACTGCTGAGTTTTCCAAATTTGCTGGCATATTGAGTGCAGCACTTTCACAGCATTTGCCTGCAGTCTTTCCCAGATTGGGGTCTTTTCCAATGAGGCGGCTCTTCACATCAGATGGTCAAAGTGTGGAAGCTTCAGTTTCAGCATTAGTCCTTCCAGTGACTGATTTGATCTTCCTGAAGTCCAAGGGATCCTCAAGAGTCTTCTCCAGCACCACCATTCAAAATCATCAATTATTCAGTGCTCAGTCTTCCTTATGGACCAACTGTCACATCCATATATGACTCCTGGATAAATCATAGCTTGGCCTATATGGACATTTGTCTGCAAAGGGATGTCTTGCTTTTAATATGCTGTGTCTTTTAACTTCATAGCTGCAGGTATTATAATCTAGATAGTATAATTGTTAAATAAAAATACCCAAAGAGGATTTCTGAATGATTGATAAGTATCTTTAAATGAGGAGTTCTGATCACAGTTCTGGAGGCTGGCAAGTACCAACTTGCCAACTACCCCAAATCAGCCCTTCCTGTCAGAAGAGAGGGTTTTTGATAATCAGACCTATACAACTGTAATCAGACCCATAAAATCCCAGGCTGTCTACCTACATTAACCAACAGTCTTTTATCTTTAAACAGACAACCAAACATTTGAGGAAAACTTGATGCACAGAAGAAAAAGATCAACAAGCAACAAACAACTGATCAAGAATAAGGAGAGATGATGCAGGGAACAGAAGAGCTTTCATAAATTAAAAATTGATCTTGAAAATAAAGTTGCAGAAATGGTAGATATTACTAAAGAAGAAAGCAGAAATAAAACAAGGAAGAAGAAATTATATCAATAAAAGAAAATGGTACTGGGAAAAATTTTAAATCAAAATAGAAAATCAGAAAGAAGATTCCATTGTACAAATTGGAGGATTAAAACCTATAAATTCTTAACTGTGAAATGATGGTGTAAAATTTCCTTTTAAGAAAAAAAAAAAAGAAAGAAAGGCAATTGGAAATTCAATTTGGGACCATAGTTTTGGAGTGAAATAAAAGAGAATGCTTAGAATGTTCTCATTCTAAGACATATTTAATCACACAAATAGTTCTGCAAACATGAACTCAGTCACTCTACTTGCTTTTCCAAAGTATATTAACATAGTATTGTAAATATATCTTATTGGTTTTCCACTTTAGAAGTAATTATAGGAAAATAATGGAAAATGTATTTTATATAAAATAGAAAGTAAATAATAAAAGCTTTATTAATATACAAGTGACAGATTAGTTAAGATAAAAAGAAGAGGCATAGGAGAATGTATGCCAGGTAAGTACAGCTGTCTTTATTACCTCACTTTATAGAGTAAAGAGTTAAGTACAAATATAAACCATTACAAACCTATAAAGGTAAATACTAAAATAGGTAAAAATATACCTAGCCAAAACTTAGAAGTAGAGTGGGAAAGCGGAGCAGAGATGAATATTAGTGAACGAAATTCAAAGAATTCCCTGGTGGTCCAGTGGATAGGATTCCATGCTTTCACTACCAGGGTCCCAGTTCAATTTCCAGTTGGAGACCTACCTTGGTCAGGGAAACTAAGATCCCTACAAGCTACAGGGCACAGCCAAAAAAAAGTACACTAGAGTCTTCACCTTTCATAGCATAAAGCCAATAGGTTCCACTCACATTTTCAAAGCAAGAAACAAGCATAATTAGAATGCATGTACTGGAATAAAATAAAAAATAGCTTAAAGGAGAGACATCTGAAGAGTTTGTTTTGTTACTATTTTTTGTTTGTTTTTACCATATGATCCATTCTAAAAGAGATCAGTCCTGGGTGTTCATTGGAAAGACTGATGTTGAAGCTGAAAGTCCAGTACTTTGGACATCTGATGCAAAGAGCTGACTCATTGGAAAAGACCCTGATGCTGGGAAAGATTAAGGGCAGGAGGAGAAGGGGATGACAGAGGATGAAATGGTTGGATGACATCACCGACTCAATGGACATGGGTTTGGGTAGACTCCAGCAGTTGGTGATGGACAGGGAGGCCTGGCGTGCCATGGTTCACGGGGTTGCAGAGAGTCGGACACGACTGAGAGACTGAACTGAACCATATGTATGTATTAGTTTTAAAACAGAATTGGGTCAATGAGTGGCTGGCTGGCTCGATGGGTGGATGGATGAATGGAAATAAAGAGCTGCACTACTTTATGAAAGAAATTATAGTCAAGCAGAAACCTAGAAAAAGAGAAAGAGGTATCAGTTCCCTTGCAGTCTGGTTAGAATTCTGGACTTTCCCTGCGGTCATTCAGGTTCAGCCTGAAAGCCTCACAGCCAAAAAACAAAAAACAAAACCACAATAAAGTAGGACTTATCTAAATGAGGAGAAAAAGAAATGCAGAAAAGAAAAATGGCTATCTGAGGAGGCCTTACAAATAGCTGTGAAAAAAAGAGAAGCCAAAAGCAAAGGAGAAAAGGAAAGATATACCCATTTGAATGCAGAGTTCCAAAGAATAGCAAAGAGAGATAAGAAAGCCTTCCTCAGTAATCAGTGCAAAGAAATAGAGGAAAATAATAGAATAGGAAAGACTAGAGATCTCTTCAGGAAATTAGAAATACCAAGGGAATATTTCATGCAAAGATGGGCTCAATAAAGGACAGCAATGGTATGGACCTAACAGAAGCAGAAGATATTAAGAAGAGGTGGCAAGACTACACAGAAGAACTGTACAAAGAAGATCTTCACAACCAAGATAAATCACGATGGTATGATCACTCACAATCACCTACAGCCAGACATCCTGGAATGTAAAGTCAAGTGGGCCTTAGGAAGCATCACTACGAACAAAGCTAGTAGAGGTGATGGAATTCCAGTTGAGCTATTCCAAATCCTGAAAGATGATGCTGTGGAAGTGCTGCACTCAATATGCCAGCAAATTTGGAAACTCAGCAGTGGCCACAGGACTGGAAAAGGTCAGTTTTCATTCCAATCCCAAAGAAAGGCAATGCCAAAGAATGCTCAATCTACCGCACAATTGCACTCATCTCACATGCTAGTAAAGTAATGCTCAAAATTCTCCAAGCCAGGCTTCAGCAATACGTGAACCATGAACTTCCAGATGTTCAAGCTGGATTTAGAAAAGGCAGAGGAACCAGAGATCAAATTGCCAACATCTGCTGGATCATCGAAAAAGCAAGAGAGTTCCAGGAAAACAACTATTTCTGCTTTATTGACTATGCCAAAGCCTTTGACTGTGTGGATCACAAGAAACTGGAAAATTCTGAAAGAGATGGGCATACCAGGCCATCTCTACTGTCTCTTGAGAAACCTATATTCAGGTCAGGAAGCAACAGTTAGAACTAGACATGGAACAACAGACTGGTTCCAAATAGGAAAAGGAGTATATCAAGGCTGTATATTGTCACCCTGCTTATTTAATTTATATGCAGAGTACATCATGAGAAACGCTGGTCTGGAGGAAGCGTAAGCTGGAATCAAGGTTGCTGGGAGATATATCAATAACCTCAGATATGCAGATGACACCACGCTTATGGCAGAAAGTGAAGAAGAACCAAAGCGCCTCTTGATGAAAATGAAAGAAGAGAGTGAAAAGTTGGCTGAAAGATCAACATTCAGAAAACTAAGATCATGGCATCTGGTCCCATCACTTCATGGGAAATAGATGGGGAAACAGTGGCTGAGTTTATTTTTCAGGACTCCAAAATCACTGCAGATGGTGACTGCAGCCATGAAATTAAAAGACGCTTACTCCTTGGAAGGGAAGTTATATTCAAAAACATATTCAAAAACAGAGACATTATTTTGCCAACAAAGGTCTGTCTAGTCAAGGCTATGGTTTTTCCAGTAGTCATGTATGGATGTGAGAGTTGGACTATAAAGAAAGCTGAGTGCCGAAGAACTGATGCTTTTGAACTGTGGTGTTGAAGAAGACTCCTGAGAGTCCCTGGGACTGCAAGGAGATCCAACCAGTCCATTCTAAAGAAGATCAGTCTTGAGTGTTCATTGGAAAGACTGATGTTGAAGCTGAAACTCCAATACTTTGGCCACCTGATTCGAAGAGCTGACGCATTAGAAAAGACCCTGATGCTGGGAAAGATTGAGGGCAGGAGGAGAAGGGGACGGCAGAGGATGAGATGGTTGGATGGCATCACCGACTCAATGGACATGGGTTTTGGTAGACTCCAGGAGCTGGTGATGGACAGGGAGGTCTGGCGTGTTGCAGTCCATGGGATGACCAAGATTCAGACATGACTGAGTGACTGAACTGAACTGAACTATGCTATTTACATTATCTTTGTAGCCCTATATCTCCAATATTGCTTGGTGTATAGTATATGCATATAACTACAGGTGACAACTAGACTTATCATGGTGATCAGTTTGAAACATATTGAAATATGGACTCACTATGTTGTGTGGAAGGAATTAGCATAGTGGTGTAGGTCAATTATATTTCAAATGCAACAAGCAAACTCATAGAAAAAGTGATTTGACTTGTAGTTACCAGAGGCAGGTGATTATGAGTTGGTGAATTGGATGAAGGTAGTCAAAAGATACAACTTTCCAGTTATAATATAAACAAGTACTAGGAATGTAATGTACAGCATGATAAATATAATTAACATAATAAAATTCAATAATATGATAACATACTACTCTGTGTTATATATGAATGGTGTTAAGAGAGTAAATCCTGAGAGTTCTTATCACAAGGAGAACAGATTTTTTTTTTTCCTATTTCTTTAGTTGTATCTATATGAGATGATGGATGTTCACAAAACCTATAGGTAGCTACACGCCCTAGTCACTGGGGGTGAAAAAATCAGTAGAACAGTGTTCCTGCCTTTCAGGAGTCAAATTTTAGAGAGCAAAACATATAAATGAATAATTGCAGCAATGTGAGATATATGGTAGGTTGGAAATACAAACAGGGCAGAGTGGCAGCACAAAGAGGAATGTACTTAACTGCCTGCAGAGTTCAAAGAAACCTCCTGAGGGAGGCTGCACTTGAGCTAGCTTTAAAGTATGCCAAGAAATGTGCTGAATAAAGAACAGAAGAAAAGCACTGCAGAAGATGGAATGTAAAGATAGAGAGGATCATCGGAGGAATTCAACATGGCTGCAGCACAAAAGGGGCAACAGAGTCTCTACAGATGAGCCTGAAACAAGGACAAAGGCCAGATGGTGCTGAAAAGTTTCATCTCTGTCTTGTAAATGATGACAAGACGCGGGATGACAAGTGTGAGAATGACATGATCACACTTGCATCTAAGAATGGTCACTCTGGCCAGGCCACAGTGTAGCTAACATATTAGAAGGGCAGGGAGATGTGGGCACAAGTGAGAATTCATATAAGAAATGATGCAGGCTTGAATGTGGCAGTGACACTGAAAAGAGAGAAGAGATAAATTCAGGGGATATTTAAAAGGTAGAAGAGGCAGAATGAGATAGTTAGCAGAGGAATATACTGATAGAGAAGGGGATCTTTTAGATGGTTGCTAGGTTTCTCTCCAGTACTCTTGCCTGGAAAATCCCATGGATGGAGGAGCCTGGTAGGCTGCAGTCCATGCTAAAGATCGGACATGACTGAGCGACTTCACTTTCACTTTTCACTTTCATGCATTGGAGAAGGAAATGGCAACCCACTACAGTGTTCTTGCCTGGAGAATCCCAGGGATGGGGGAGCCTGGTGGGCTGCCATCTATGGGGTCGCACAGAGTCGGACATGACTGAAGCGACTTAGCAGCAGCAGCAGCTAGGTTTCTAGCTCGAGCTCCAGGATGAACTGTGGTGCCATTAGCCAAAAGTTGGGAAGGGAAAGAAAAACAGAACATTTGCAAATACATTGCTTTTGAGGGTCCCCTATCTAAAACAGGGGCTTCCCAGATGGCTCTAGAGGTAAAGAACCCAGCTGCAGGAGATATGAGACGTGGGTCCAATCCCTGGGTCAGAAAGATCTCCTGGAGGAGGAAAGGGCAATCCACTCCAGTATTCTTGCCTGGAAAATTAAATGGATGGAGGAGCCTGGTGGGCTACAGTCCACGGGGTTGCAAAGAGTTGGACAAGACAGAGCACAGTCTAGAATGAGATAGTAATTGAAAAGTTAAGTTTGTAACACATGACAGCAGTCAGAGGTGAGGATGAGATTTGGCAGAGAGCAGTTCCTGGATGAGAGTTATAGAAATAGGTGGAGAATTGCCCAGGGGAACAACGAAGGGAGAAGGGAACTGCATGTGGAATCCTGTGAAATACGTGCAATTCATTTGATATCAGCTTATGGTTTATTTGGTATAATTTTCTTCTCAAAGTTTTAATAACTTATTCACTCCAGTTAGAGATTCCCACAACTTAATCTTATTAATACATATGTAGTGTTACCACTGTTGCTGCTGACAACTCAAGGCTAATATTTTAATCTGTTTTTAAAATGTTTTAATTATTTGTTTTATAACTAAAGCTTTTACTGCACAAATCATGGTCTTTTATGTCTTTGGTTTAACTATAAAATAAACATGCAGATACAGATGAACTTTGAAACGGCCTCTTCCTTGCCTCTTCTTTCCTCTGCTTGTCTATTGTTATTTGTATTATTCAAATATTATCACAACTGTGCCCTGCTTTTGAGAGGGAGAAAGTTACCTGGCAAATTGCCATTTCAAGGTTCTTAAAGAGTTGGTGAGGAGGGAGAGGGATAAAGAGTTGCTGAAACAAAAATCCACAAAACAGAGCAAGGGAATAGTTACTAGTGCATTCATAAACTGAGATATAAGGTCAAACTCAGTATTTTCTTTCCAAAGACACCTACTTATGTCATTGATGATGCTTTTTGTTCTACAGTCAGTGGATTAATGCTTATGCAACTTGAGTAAATTCCCAGAGGCATTTATGTTTTTAAAATATGAACATACAGAAGAAAGTGTTTTTTTTAGTAGTTAAAGGTACTCGTTAAAATACTGCAATGATTTAGGCAGCTCTGTAGATTTTAGAACAGTCTGTTGTCTTTTAAGAGCCTCATAATCTCATGATGAACACTTCCTTCCATTCACTTATATATAAAGGTAACAAAAAATGTGACATAACGTTAAAATATTTAAATTATCAGTCTTTTTTCCAACTGTTTATTTTTTTAACTTTTTATTTTCAAATTATCGTTGTTTTTTATACTGAGATTTTTCAAAGAAGCATAGGGACAGCAAGAATTTCTTTAGCAGGATTTTCATCAAGAAACACAAAGTACCTCGATGTTAGTTTGGAGAAAAATTGTGAGAAAATTCATGAAGCATTTAAAAATTCTCTTGGACACTAAAAACCAGTATGATGTACACAAAAATCAAACGGCATGGATATTTTGTATATAACATGTCGCATCTTCAGTTGCCCAAAATTTAGGCAAAGAGGTAGCCACTTAAAGATTTGGGAGTCATAATTATATCTACCCGATAGGGAAAAGGGCTGATAAGAATGAGACAGCGCTTTTTCTCCTGTTTCCTTTCTTGAGTCCTGGATTACCCTGAGATAAGTCACCAGGGGTGGGTGGAAGTCTTTTTCCTCTCCCCCACTCTGATTAAGCTGAAACCCTAAAGAGATCCTTTGTGCCTTCATAAACTCTTGCTCCTCTGTTCTTTTATGCTATAATTTCTAGTAAAACAGGATTTTTCCCCTTAGAAAAATATCAAGGTATAATCATTTTTAAAAATGGCTTTGACTCCCAGACATATTTCCCAAATATCCCAAGTATATTTCAGTTTCTATACTTTGCATGTGTTCCCCTATGTGTCTCTCTGTTACCACCTTCCAGCATTCAGTAACTCCCTGTTCCCTACACTCATCCCCATCACTTAGGGACAACTTCAACGTTGTCACCTCTGTGCAGCCCTCTCTGCTTTCCTTTGCCAACCCGCCTCAGGTCAATTGCTTTCTCGGAGGTGATTGCTTTACTAAAATGGGATTATTGTTACTATTAAATGAATTAATCTATTAATGAAGTGCTTGGAATACTGCCTGGGATATAGTGTGTATTCAGTGGGTATTGGTTGCATCTCCAGCATCATCAGTGTGTTTCTGAAGTACCTTCTACAGACCTCCACTATAACATGACTTTTGTCCTATGGCTTCAACTTTCTCCTTACTTCTTACTCAAGAATCGCCTTTTGGGTGATGTTCTCTCAGCCTACCAATCGAAAATTTCGAAACCAACTCCCTGTTTTTTTTGTGTGTGATTGTTATAATTTTTGGAATGATTCATAAATTTTCCAAATACTTTTAAATTTGTACCTTTTATCTTTTCCAGTTGTGAACCATTCCATGTTGCATCTTTATTGCAAAAGTCAACATGCTTCTTAGAAATTCAGATTGTAATTGATAAAGCAAACATTACATATATAAATTCAAATGTATAAACAGCTAGAAATTCAACAATATATCCTATTATACAAGTTCACAATTTTGTAAAAACTGTAGGCATACTATTCATCAAGAGGAACCACTATTCCTTTTCACATAATTTTTTTCTCTCTCTATTTTTAAAAATAATGATCCATACCATGGACCTTTTCTTTTCACTGTAACCAGACATTTCCCAATTTATCACCTTAGCTAGTGACAATGTTTTCTCAATGTTACAACATGAAGAAATTGAGGGAAATTCTGCATTCCCTGGCGTTATCTTTTTAAGCCTAAGCAGCAATCCACTTGGAGAAGGCGATGGCACCCCACTCCAGTACTCTTGCCTGGAAAATCCCATGGACGGAGGAGCCTGGTAGGCTGCAGTCCATGGGGTTGCTAAGAGTCGGACACGACTGAGCGACTTCACTTTCACTTTTCACTTTCATGTATTGGAGAAGGAAATGGCAACCTACTCCAGTGTTCTTGCCTGGAGAATCCCAGGGACGGGGGAGCCTGGTGGGCTGCCATCTACGGGGTCACACAGAGTCAGACACAACTGAAGCGACTTAGCAGCAGCAGCAGCAATCCACTAGCAAACCAAGCTGACCGAGCCAGGTTGATGGCTGTTATTGCTTGACAGGCACTTAGACAGATGTCATACATGTTAAAAAGAACAGAATTTGCCTCAGATAGTATTTGTTATTGCTGTAAGTGAAGATGCCAAGAAAACAAGCCATATTTACTTGCGTTTAAGAGAAATTCTAATGTTTGGGGATCTCAGTCCTAAAGGAAAAAAAAAAGTATATTCAATTAGTTGATGCTAACCTTAACTTGAATTTTCAAATATTTAACACATACTTTGAATTCATTTTTGACAGTCAAACATGGTTTAGAATTCTTAGAAAGGATATTTTAAAAGTATTTTAGTCATTTAAGAAGTAGCAAAAACTAAGTATTAAAGGGCCTAAAAACTTCCTGGAAAAAGTGTCTATTTATTCTTCACTTTAACATCCTTCTCTTTTACCCCCACTCCCCTAAGAACTAAAAAGTCAAACATATTCTTGACTTGCTCTGTAATGAGAGTGTAATAAGATGTCAATTTTAAAAATCATATGAAAAGGAATCTCATTCTGCTGAACTGTGAGTCTCCTGAAAATTTTCTTACAGCTCCAATAATTTACTGTAATTTTCAGTTTCCAAATACAAAAATATAAGAATTCTTATTTAAATCTATACAAAAATACAATAATTCTTATTGAAACCCATTCAGTAATTTTAGTATATAAAAAAAACAAACTGTTTACAAAATTACACACTTTAAGAAAACAAATTTGTACAAAAATATGTAAATCCCTTATTCCCTCTATCATGTTTAAACTGTCAGGGCTCAAAATAGTCATCATAAAGAATCTTTTAAAATATATACTGACTGAGCCACAGACACCAAGAAAATTTCATTAAAGGTGATGGAGGAAGACGGAGCAAGATTGCTTATTCTAAGTACCCCACTGTGATGCTTTCCTTCCCTTATAAGCTTTGTGTTATAAGAAATATAGTAATAACCTAGAAAGAGGAAGTTCTTATTATTATGAAGGAAAAATTACATGAAAACTTAAAAATGATCCTGGTTTGACAGATCATTCCAGGAAAATATGCAGAAGAGGAAAGGTATTCACAATGTGGGATTTAACTTTTTAAAGAGATGGGAATACCAGACCACCTGACCTGCCTCCTGAGAAACCTGTGTGCAGGTCAGGAAGCAACAGTTAGAACTGAACATGGGACAACAGACTAGTTTTAAATAGGAAAAGGAATACGTCAAATCTGTATATTGTCACCCTGCTTATTTAACTTCTATGCAGAGTACATCATGAGAAATGCTGGGCTGGAAGAAGCACAAGCTGGAATCAAGATTGCTGGGAGAAATATCAATCACCTCAGATATGCAGATGACACCACCCTTATGGCAGAAAGTGAAGAGGAACTAAAAAGCCTCTTGATGAAAGTGAAAGAGGAGAGTGAAAAAGTTGGCTTAAAACTCAACATTCAGAAAACTAAGATCATGGCATCTGTTCCCATCACTTCATGGGAAATAGATAGGGAAACAGTGGAAACAGTGTCAGACTTTATTTTGGGGGGCTCCAAAATCACTGCAGATGGTGACTGCAGCCATGAAATTAAAAGACCCTTATTTCCTGGAAGAAAAACTATGATCAACCTAGACAGCATATTAAAAAGCAGAGACATTGCTTTGCCAACAAAGGTCAGTCTGGTCAAATCTATGGTTTTTCCGGTAGTCAGGTATGGATACAAGAGTTGGACTCTAAAGAAAGCTGAGCGCCAAAGAAGAATTGATGCTTTTGAACTGTGGTGTTGGAGAAGACTCTTGAGAGTCCCTTTGACAGTAAGGAGATCCAATAACCAGTCCATCCTAAAGGAGATCAGTCCTGAATGTTCATTGGAAGGACTGATGTTGAAGCTAAAACTCCAATACTTTGGGCACCTGATGCAAAGACTTGACTCATTGAAAAAGACCCTGATACTGGGAAAGATTGAAGGCAGGAGGAGAAGGGGACAACAGAGGATGAGATGGTTGGACGACATCACTGACTCAGTGGACATGAGTTTGAGTCAACTCCGGAAGTTGGTGATGGACAGGGAGGCCTGGCATGCTGCAGTACATGGAGTCGCAAAAAGTCAGACACGACTGAGCAACTGAACTGAATTATAAATATTGCCAGGTCCTTTTCAAAGGAGAAGCAAACCAGCACTTGCAACCCCACTACCAAAAAATTAAAAAAAAAAAAAATAGCAACGAAAGCTAACTGGACCATCAACACTAAAGAAAGCAAATAGTGCCAAGATGTTTCAGGACAGTTGATGACCACTGAGCTGCTTGTCCTGCCCTGGTGGGGTGCAGTGATTCAAAGAGGAAACTGCTCTTTCCCTGTACGCATCACCAGGCTTGGGTACCTCAAGTCACTCCCTGAAGATTCCAGCTGCTTACCTGATGTGAAGAACTGACTCATTGGAAAAGACCCTGATGCTGGGAAAGATTGAGGTGGGAGGAGAAGGGGGCAACAGAGGATGAGATGGTTGGACGGCATCACCAACTCAATGAACGTAAGTTTGAGTAAGCTCCGGGACTTGGTGATGGACAGGGAAGCCTGGCGGACTGCAGTCCATGGAGTCGCCAAGAGTCGGACACAACTGAGTGACTGAACTGAACCGAACTGAACTTCTTGCTGCCAAGTAAATCTAGAGTCTTGATGGTTTTAAGTTTCTTAAAACTTAATAGTTTTAAGTTTTAAGTGAATAGTTAATATAGTGAGAAACAGTCTTTACCTCGGAAAACAAAATCCTTGACATGGTGATCACCAAGAAACTTCTGAAGTGAACAGGAGGTTTCAAATTTTCATACCACATGTATTTATAAAAACATAAATGATTGTATCCTTGAAAAAGTGACATCCTATGTACATTAATCATTTTACTTCCCCAGATATCAATGCAGTGTAGTACTGCTCTTCTGCTTTTCCATCTAATATTCAGAACACAAGGACATAAATTTACAGATATATTTTACCTAACAGATAAAATACATAGTGTAAAGATATACTCTATACAGTGTGCAGTAAAAATGCACACAGTGAAGGAAACTGTCTATTGAAGGATGCATATGTTCATGAATAACAACAAGCTACAAAATGATGAAATGTAAGGTCATCTGATCAAAGTCAAGCCATTATTGCCCTATCCCACCCCCAACCTAACCCTGTCACCTCACCATCATGGTTCAAATTTAGGAAAAGAATTTCAGACACTTTTAAACATTTCTGCATAACTATTAATTGAAGTGAAACTTAAAAAAAAAAAAAAAAGCTGGTGACTCTCTCTCCCCACTAATCTTTGCATCATTTTCATTAAAATATCACTTATTTATCAAGGTGCTGGTTTAAACATTTTATTGGGGACTGACTTTAGGTGGCCCCAAAGAATCACTTAACTCAGTAATGGCTAAGTCAGGCTATTAATAAAAAAGGCAGGAGAAAGAAAATGCGAATGAAAAGGGGCAACAGGTGAAAGCCTTTTACAGCCTGAGGAAGTTAAAAAAAAAAAGAAAAAAGAACCGACTGAACCAAAGCTCAATAATTTCAAAGCAAACTAAAACCCAGTAGCAGAAATCCAGGAGAATTAATATGATGACAGAATTGAAATATCACAGAGCCTAACTTATAGCATTGTAGAACAGTTATGATTTACACTAAAATAGTACTTATTGCCAGAGAAGGCGCTGGCGACCCACTCCAGTACTCTTGCCTGGAAAATCCCATGGACTCAGGAGCCTGGTAGGCTACAGTCCATGGGGTCGCTAAGAGTTGGACACGACTGAGCGACTTCACTTTCACTTTTCACTTTCATGCGTTGGAGAAGGAAATGGCAACCCACTCCAGTGTTCTTGCCTGGAGAATCCCAGGGATGGGGGAGCCTGATGGGCTGCCGTCTATGGGGTCTCACAGAGTCGGACACGACTGAAGCGACTTAGCAGCAGCAGCAACTGTCTGATGACCCATCCATATTAGCTGTGAGTTAAGAGATTCCAGTCAGTTTTCACATTTAATGAAATTTTACAATCCAAAATAAAATTTCTGAACACCCTGTCATTTACATCATAATCCAATACAAATAGCAACAAAAATAGGTGGTGTGGAAAATAAGGCTCTAGAGATTATCCATGTCATTCCTGTGGATCTTCACAACTGTGTAAAAGTCTCTAGGCCTTTGTGCTTTAATATCATGAACAGTTATGAGATGTATTTAAATAGTAAACTTGCTGTCCTTAAACCTACTGTGTTGAAAAGAAAAAAATATTTTTTAAATTTTGGCTCATGGACTTCTTTAAATAATTTTTATAAGTTGCTCTTCTAAATAGAACAGTCTTATGGACTCTGTGGGAGAGGGAGAGGGTGGGAAGATTTGGGAGAATGGCATTGAAACATGTAAAATATCATGTATGAAACAAGTTGCCAGTCCAGGTTCGATGCACGATACTGGATGCTTGGGGCTAGTGCACTGGGACGACCCAGAGGGATGGTATGGGGAGGGAGAAGGGAGGAGGGTTCAGGATGGG